>NC_050572.1:40864351-41174578 GCF_013265735.2 Oncorhynchus mykiss
AAATAATGTGGTGATCGATGATATCAAAAGCAGCACTAAGGTCTAGGAGCACGAGAACAGATGCAGAGCCTCGGTCTGATGCCATTAAAAGGTAATTTACAATGCAGTCTCAGTGCTATGGTGGGGTCTAAAACCAGACTGAAGCATTTCAGACTGAAGCATGTCTTCAGGAAGGCAGTGAGTTGCTGCGCAACAGCTTTTTCAAAAAATGTTGAGAGGAATGGAAGATTCGATTTAGGCCGATAGTTTTTTATATTGTCTGGGTCAAGGTTTGTCTTTTTCAAGCGAGGCTTTATTACTGCCACTTTTAGTGAGGTTGGTACACATCCGGTGGATAGAGAGCCGTTTATTATGTTCAACATAGGAGGGCCAAGCACAGGAAGCAGCTCTTTCAGTAGTTTAGTTGGAATAGGGTCCAGTATGCAGCTTGAAGGTTTAGAGGCCATGATTATTTTCATCATTGTGTCAAGTGATATAGTACTAAAATACTTGAGTGTCTCTCTTGATCCTAGGTCCTGGCAGAGTTGTGCAGACTCAGGACAACTGGGCTTTGAAGGATTTAAAGAGGAGTCCGTAATTTGCTTTCTAATAATCATGATCTTTCCCTCAAAGAAGTTCATGAATTTATTACTGCTGAAGTGAAAGCCATCCTCACTTGGGGAATGCTGCTTTTTAGTTAGCTTTGCGACAGTATCAAAAATACATTTTGGATTGTCCTTATTTTCCTCAATTAAGTTGGAAAAATAGGATGATCGAGCAGCAGTAACGGTTCTTCGATACTGCACGGTACTGTCTTTCCAAGTTAGTCGGAAGACTTCCAGTTCGGTGTGGTGCCATTTCCGTTCCAATTTTCTGGAAGCTTGCTTCAGAGCTCGGGTATTTTCTGTATACCAGGGAGCTAGTTTCTTATGAGAAATGTTTTTAGTTTTTAGGGGTACAACTGCATCTAGGGTATTGCGCAAGGTTAAATTGAGTTCCTCAGTTAGGTGGTTGACTGATTTTTGTCCTCTGACGTCCTTGGGTAGGCAGAGGGAGTCTGGAATGGCATCAAGGAATCTTTGTGTTGTCTGTGAATTTATAGCACGACTTTTGATGCTCCTTGGTTGGGGTCTGAGCAGATTATTTGTTGCAATTGCAAACGTAATAAAATGGTGGTCCAATAGTCCAGGATTATGAGGAAAAACATTAAGATCCACAACATTTACTCCATGGGACAAACTAGGTCCAGAGTATGACTGTGACAGTGAGTAGGTCCAGAGACATGTTGGACAAAACCCACCGAGTAGATGATTGCTCTGAAAGCCTTTTGGAGTGGGTCTGTGGACTTTTCCATGTGAATATTAAAGTCACCAAAAAATTTGAATATTATCTGCTATGACTACAATGTCCAATAGGAATTCAGGGAACTCAATGAGGGAGGCTCTATATGGCCCAGGAGGCCTGAAAACAGTAGCTTTAAAAAGTGATTGAGTAGGCTGCATAGATTTCATGACTAGAAGCTCAAAAGACGAAAACATTTTCTTTTTGTGTAAATTGAAATTTGCCATCGTAAATGTTAGCAACACCTCCGCCTTTGCGGAATGCACGGGGGATATGGTCACTAGTGTAACCAGGAGGTGAGGCATCATTTAACACAGTAAATTCATCAGGCTTAATCTCTGACTCCCCATCCCGCATGAGGGAGCGTAATCATCGACTGACACTAATTAGCATAACGCAACGGACATAAATATTCCTAGAAAATATTCCTATTCATGAAAATCACAAGTTAAATATATTGAGACACAGCTTAGCCTTTTGTTAATCACCCTGTCATCTCAGATTTTCAAAATATGCTTTACAGCCAAAGCTAGACAAGCATTTGTGTAAGTTTATCGATAGCCTAGCATAGCATTTTGTCCAGCTAGCAGGTAACTTGGTCACGGAAATCAGAAAAGCAATCAAATTAAATCGTTTACCTTTGACGAGCTTCGGATGTTTTCACTTACGAGACTCCCAGTTAGATAGCCAATGTTCCTTTTTTCCAAAAATATTATTTTTGTAGGCGAAATAGCTCCGTTTGTTCTTCATGTTTGGCTGAGAAATCGCCCGGAAATTTCAGTCATGAAAACGCCGAAAAATATTCCAGATTAGCTCCATAATATCAACAGAAACATGGCAAACGCTGTTTATAATCAATCCTCAAGGTGTTTTTCAAATATCTATTCGATAATATATCCACCGGGACAATTGGTTTTTCAGTAGGACCTATTGGAATAATGGCTACCTCTGTATTTTACTCGAGAATCACTCCGGGAGCCATCAGGTGACCAGTTGCGCAATGTAGCCGCTTACGGGTGTTCTTCAACATAAATGCGTAAAACTACATCACAATGCTGTAGACACCTTGGGGAATACGGAGAAAAGGTAATCTGGTTGATAGCCCATTCACTGCTCAATAGGGACGCATTGGAACGCAGAGCTTTCAAAACACGAGGCACTTCCGGATTGGATTTTTCTCAGGCTTTCACCTGCAATATCAGTTCTGTTATACTCACAGACAATATTTTTACAGTTTTGGAAACTTTAGAGTGTTTTCTATCCTAAACTGTCAATTATATGCATATTCTAGCATCTTGTCCTGACAAAATATGCCGTTTACTACGGGAACGTTATTTTTCCCAAAATTAAAATACTGCCCCTTTTAAGCCATGTTTCAGTCAGGCCGATCACATCAAGATTATGATTAGTGATTAGTTCATTGACTATAACTGCCTTTGAAGTAAGGGATCTAACATTAAGTAGCCATATTTTGAGATGTGCGTTATCACGATCTCTTTCAATAATGGCAGGAATGGAGGAGGTCTTTATCCTACTGAGATTGCTAAGGCGAACACCGCCATGTTTAGTTTTGCCCAACCCAGGTCGAGGCACAGACACAGTCTCAATAGGGATAGCTGAGCTGACTACACTGACTGTGCTAGTGACAGACTCCACTAAGCTGGTAGGCTGGCTAACAGCCTGCTGCCTGGCCTGCACCCTATTTCTTTGTGGAGCTAGAGGAGTTAGAGCCCTGTCTATGTTGGTATATAAGATGAGTGCACCCCTCCAGGCTGGATGGATGGAGTCCGTCACTCCATAGCAGGCCAGGCTTGGTCCTGTTTGTGGGTGAGTCCCAGAAAGAGGGACAATTATCTACAACTTCTATCTTTTGGGAGGGGCAGAAAACAGTTTTCAACCAGTGATTGAGTTGTGAGACTCTGCTGTAGAGCTCATCACTCCCCCTAACTGGGAGGGGCCAGAGACAATTACTCAATGCCGACACATCTTTCTAGCTGATTTACACGCTGAAGCTATGTTGCGCTTGGTGACCTCTGACTGTTTCATCCTAACATCGTTGGTGCCGACGTGGATAACAATATCTCTATACTCTCTACACTCCCAGTTTTAGCTTTAGCCAGCACCATCTTCAGATTAGCCTTAAAGTCGGTAGCCCTGCCCCCTGGTAAACAGTGTATGATCGCTTGATGATTCGTTTTAAGTCTAATACTGTGGGTAATGGAGTTGCCAATGACTAGGGTTTTCAATTTGTCAGAGCTAATGGTGGGAAGCTTCAGCGTCTCAGACCCCGTAATGGGACGAGTAGAGACAAGAGAAGGCTCGGCCTCAGACTCCGATTCGCTGCTTAATAGGGAAAACTGGTTGAAAGTTTCTGTCGGCTGAATGAGAAACACCAGTTGAACATTCCTACAGCATTTCCCTCCAGAAACCATGTGAAAGTTGTCCGGCTGCGGGGACCGTACGAGCGGATTTATACTAACGTTACTATCTGTACTTACTGGTGGCACAGACGCTGTTTCATCCTTTCCTACACTGAAATTACCCTTGCCTAACGATTGCGTCTGAAGCTGGGCTTACAGCACAGCTATCCTCGCCGTAAGGCGATCATTCTCCTGTACAGCAACTGCAATTAGAAGGCATCATGTTAATGTTACTACTTAGCTTCGGCTGTTGGAGGTCCTGACGAACCACGTCCAGATAAAGAGTCCGGAGTGAAAAAGTTGAATGAAAAAAAGTTGGCGGAGGGAAAAAACTAAAATATAAACGGTAATTAACAAGTAAAACCGTAAAGTAGCAAAGTAAGGTTGGCAACAAGACGCACAAAACGCACAGCAACACGTAAACACGTCTGCAAGTTGTGATCGAACAAAAGGACCATTTGTGATGTTTATGGGACATATTGGAGTGCCAACAAAATAAGCTCGTCAAAGGTAAGGCATGATTTATATTTTATTTCTGCGTTTTGTGTCTCACCTGCAGAGTTTAAATATGCTACTCTCTCATTGTTTACTGTTGTGCTATCATCAGATAATAGCATATTGTGCTTTCGCCGAAAAGCCTTTTTGAAATCTGACATGTTGGCTGTATTCACAACGAGTGTAGCTTTAATTTGGTATCTTACATGTGTGATTTAATGAAAGTTTTATTTGTAAAGTATTTTATTTGAATTTGGCGCTCTGCATTTTCCCTGGCAATTGGGAAAGAGAGGTTAAATGTGATAGTTCGTGCTTTCAGTTTTGCGTGAATGCTTCTATCTATCTACGGTTTCTGGTTTGGGTAAGTTTTAATTGTCACACATCCTGATAAACTCAGTCACCGTGTCAGTATATGCGTCAATGTTATTCTCAGAGGCTACCCGGAACATGTCCCAGTTTGCGTGATCAAATCAATCTTGAAGCGTGGATTCCGATTGGTCAGACCAGCGTTGAATAGTCCTTAGCATGGGTACTTTGTGTTTGAGTTTCTGCCTATAGGAAGGGAGGAGCAAAATTGAGTTTTGATCAGATTTGCCAAAAGGAGGGCGGGATAGGGACTTGTAGGCATCCCGGAAGTTGGAGTATCAGTAGTCGAGTGTTTTAGCAGAGCGAGTACTACAGTCAATGTGTTGATAGAATTTCGCCATTCTTTTCCTCAAATGTGCTTTGTTAAAATCCCCAGCAACGATAAATGAAGCCTCAGGATATGTGGTTTCCAGTTTGCATAAAGTCCAGTGAAGCTCTTTGAGGGCTGTCGAAGTATCGGCTTGATGAGGGAAATGTACACGTCTGTGACTATAACTGAAGAGAATTCTCTTGGGAGGTAATATGGTCCGCATTTGATTGTGAGGTATTCTATGTCGGGTGAGCAAAAGGACTTGAGTTCCTGTATGTTATCACAATCACGCCATGAGTCGTTAATCATGAAACATACACCCCCACCCTTCTTCTTCCTGGAGAGATATGTATTCCTGCCTGCACTATGAACTAAGAACCCAAATGGCTGGACAGACACAGACAGTATATCCCGAGAGAGCCATGTTTTCGTGAAACAGAGAATTTTACAATCCCTGATGTCTCTTTGGAAAGAAATCCTTGCCCTGAGCTCACCAACTTTATTATCCAGAGACTGAACCTTAGCGAGTAATATACTCAGACGCTGTGGGTGGTGTGCACATCCTAAGTCGGACTAGAAGACTACCCCGAGTACCTCTCCTATGCCGGCGCTGTTTGGATTCGGTCTCTGGAATCAGTTCAATTGCCCTGGGGGGTAAGAAAAAAGGATCAGTTTTCCGAAAGTCATATTCCTGGTCGTAATACTGGTAGTGCTGGCGAGTTACCGCCGCTCTGATATCCAATAGTTCTTCCCGGCTGTATGTAATAACACAAAAAATGTCTGGGCTAATAAAGTAAGAAATAACACATAAAAAACAAAATACTAAAACGTGTCCTAAGAACTAGGAAGTTCCTCCCAGAACTATGTGATGAGAAAGATACCTGATTAACCCAGGTTTTATTGAGCTTGAGATGCTCACTATCTGGCAGGTGCATCTCTTGTAATTTAATTTAATTTTACTAGGCAAGTCAGTTAAGAACAAATTCTTGTTTTCAATGACAGCCTTGGAACAGTGGGTTAAGGGGCAGAATGACAGATTAGTACCTTGTCAGTGGGTTTTGGGTAAGCTTCTCCTTTAAGTTAAGACACCGTGGAGCCAGCATGAGATCTGGCTCAGAAAATTTACCTCAATGCAAGGATGAGAAATGTGTTGTCCTCCGAATTGTCCCATTATCCCACAGTGGCATATCCCTTCCCTTCATTGAGGTACGTTTTCTGAACCATATCTTGTGCCGGCTCCACGGTGTTTTAATGTAACCATAATTGCATTCCGACCCCAAGTAGGTGTGAACAAGTGTAACGGTAGGGTCTGTATTTTCTGGCAAAACCTGAATGGTAGCTCAGCGGGTAGGGTCTGGGATTTGGGATCAGAGGCACATCGAATCCCGGCTATAGTTAAAAAAATGTTTGGAGTCCACACCATTGTTGTTAAAAAGTATTATCTAGTGTATTCTATGATAATATTTTGTCTTCAGCATCCTAAATAATACCACTGATGCACAGTTTTTGTAATTCTTTTATATATATTTTTAATTTTACCTTTATTTAACTAGGAAATGTCAGTTAAGAACAAATTCTTATTTTCAATGACGGCCTAGGAACAGTGGGTTAACTGCCTGTTCAGGGGCAGAACGACAGCTCGGGGGTTTGAACTTGCAACCTTCCGGTTACTAGTCCAATGCTCTAACCACTAGGCTACCCTGCCATAATATTGAACCTGGAGGCAAAAAGGGTAAGTGCGAATCACACATACTAACTAAATGTAGTTTACCTAATCACTAATCTGCATTATGTTAAAAACTCTGAGTAATAAGCAGTTTTCATTAAGGCACAATTTGGTGAAATCCCTAAAGGACTCAGAAAGCCTTGGTTTCCCATTACAATACATAGGTATGTACAATGAGTGTGCACCCTCCCTTGTCATCCGTGGTAGAACCATAAGTTCGCTAGTCAAGAGTTCCGTCTCACTTATTTTATCCCCAAAACTCACCAGCCATTAGGTGCCTTCCACTGGTTACAATGGAAACAAAAGGATATGGTAGCAAAAGCATGGTTAATACAGATGCCCAATCCCAAATCGACCCCTAAATGCACTTGTGAACTGAGAGGTTTTGATTGGTATAAGCAACGTGGTGAAACATACACCCAGCCTTTCAATGGGCAAGGTGGTGTGATTACAATTTTGCTTACACAGTTGGAAAAATCGACTCAGATCTCCACAAGTGCATAGGGCATAGGGTTTAGGGGTCGACTTGGGATTGTGTGACATCATTATCATTGCTCTTTAATGTAACACTTACAATATGTAGATCAGGGCCCGGTTTCCCAGTATCGATGGAATTTAGGCTTATGAATGTTTTAAAGATGCATCTTTCCTACAATGGCCGAAGATGTAACATACATTTCCCAAAACACCACACAGAGAAAATGTTCGCTAAGTATGTCATTGAGGCATGTGTCCATATTGATAAAATCGAAAGGAAGGCATCGCTGCTCTTGGATCAGATTTATCCATTCAAATCTTATCTTAACATTATAAATATTCCACAATACTGATGATGGATCAGCTCCTAGAAAGATATAATCACTTAATGACTGCAAATATTGAGGTGGCTTATTCTAATGCTTACCCTATAATAATGTACTAAATCAATATTTGCCACATCATGGAATTTATTGAGGCAAATATTACCGACAGTGGCCTATTTTAGCAAAATACAACTCAATTGAAGGAACAATTTATTTAAATATTGAATTACAATATATAGACCTATGTAACCTATACTATAGGTTATTTATTTTTTAATGCAGTCAATTTCATTTTTTATTTCTAGCATATTTTCATCCTTTGCTTGTTCGTAACAATTGCAAAGTCATTGGAAACTTTGCATTTGTAGTCAAATTCGTTGTGAATTTATTGGTAAATAGCAAGCGTTTTCAAGTGCAATTATTATTTTATTTTTTATTAACCCCTTCACCACCCTCTTCGGGGGACAAATATATATTTTTACAGCTTTTTTTCTACATATACATACATTGTACATATACATTTTGCATACACATTTTACATGGTACTTTTATATAAAATAGTCACATAACAATAATACATTACCAAACATAAGCTTTTTAATCCCACTCTCAGCCCATCCCACATGTCACCATAGACCACCCTCGTTTGGTTTCCGCATCCACAGATTGTGAGCTAGAGATGAAAACCTTTCCTATGATTATTATTATATTACTTATTGACTGACTATGGCTCACCAAATCACCCAACACTGCTATTTGTCAGGTTAATTTTAAGTTTTTTTAACCATTCCTGAACCTGTGACCAGAATAAAGCTACACAGGGGCAATACCAAAATAAATTATCTATTGATTCTGTCTCTTCGCAGCAAAATCTACAGAGCTGAGATTGTTGTATGCCCCATATACAGTGGGGAGTACAAGTATTTGATACACTGCCGATTTTGCAGGTTTTCCTACTTACAAAGCATCATAGGTACACTTCAACTGTGAGAGACGGAATCTAAAACAAAAATCCAGAAAATCACATTGTATGATTTTGCATTTTATTGCATGACATAAGTATTTGATACATCAGAAAAGCAGAACTTAATATTTGGTACAGAAACCTTTGTTTGCAATTACAGAGATCATATGTTTCCTGTAGTTCTTAACCAGGTTTGCACACACTGCAGCAGGGATTTTCAGGTTTCGGGGCTGTCGCTGGGCAATACGGACTTTCAGCTCCCTCCAAAGATTTTATATTGGTTAGGCCACTCCAGGACCTTTAGATGCTTCTTATGGAGCCCCTCCTTAGTTGCCCTGGCTGTGTGATTCAGGTCATTGTCATGCTGGAAGACCCAGCCACGACCCATCTTCAATGCTCTTACTGGGGGAAGGAGGCCAAGATCTCGCGATACATGGCCCCATCCATCCTCCCCTCAATACGGTGCAGTCGTCCTGTCCCCTTTGCAGAAAAGCATCCCCAAAGATTGATGTTTCACCTCCATGCTTCACGGTTGGGATGGTGTTCTTGGGATTGTACTCATCCTTCTTCTTCCTCCAAACACGGCGAGTGGAGTTTAGACCAAAAAGCTAGATTTTTGTCTCATCAGACCACATGACCTTCTCCCATTCCTCCTCTGGATCATCCAGAGGGTCATTGGCAAACTTCAGATGGGCCTGGACATGCGCTGGCTTGAGCAAGGGGACCTTGCGTGCGCTGCAGGATTTTAATCGATGACGGCGTAGTGTGTTACTAATGGTTTTCTTGGAGACTGTGGTCCCAGCTCTCTTCAGGTCATTGACCAGGTCCTGCCGTGTAGTTCTGGGCTGATCCCTCACCTTCCTCATGATCATTGATGCCCCACGAGGTGAGATCTTGCATGGAGTCCCAGGCCGAGGGTGATTGACCGTCATCTTGAACTTCTTCCATTTTCTAATAATTGCGCCAACAGTTGTTGCCTTCTCACCAAGCTGCTTGCCTATTGTCCTGCAGCACATCCCAACCTTGTGCAGGTCTACAATTTTATCAATGATGTCCTTACAAATCTCTCTGGTCTTGGCCATTGTGGAGAGGTTGGAGTCTGTTTGATTGAGTGTGTGGACAGGTGTCTTTTATACAGGTAACGAGTTCAAACAGGTGCAGTTAATACAGGTAATGAGTGGAGAACAGGAGGGCTTCTTAAAGAAAAACTAACAGGTCTGTGAGAGCCGGAATTCTTACTGGTTGGTAGGTGATCAAATACTTATGTCATGCAATAAAATGCAAATGAATTACTTAAAAATCATACAATGTGATTTTCTGGATTTTTGTTTTAGATTCCGTCTCTCACAGTTTAAGTGTACCTATGATAAAAATTACAGACCTCTACATGCTTTGTAAGTGGGAAAACCTGCAAAGTCGGCAGTGTATCAAATACTTGTTCTCCCGACTGTATATAGCATTCTGTTGGTAGCAAGGATTTTATATGATAAATTAAATAGAAAAACTCTTAAGTGTTGAATCAAGTGTAGTTTTTTTGTACCAGTTCATAAACCATATGCCATGGAATTGGTACATCGAAAATCTCTTCCCATTTATTTTGAAACCTGTATGGTGCAGCTGTCCAAATTTTTGTCCTCAAATGAAACTGGTATATTTTTCTATTTATGCCAGTTCCTTTCAGCGAATTTGTATCTTTAATATATGGCAGGCAAACAAGTTCCCTACCTTCTCCCTTTTCCACTTTCCTCCTCCATTTGTGTGGTAGTGATGCAATCAGTTGGTTGTAAATTCAGATTGAGCAGATACTCCCATATATTTTTGATAACTGCATATGTGACATAACACTTCTGTTTCTATTCATAATATCACTAATAAATATAATACCATTTTTTTGCATTTTTTACAAAAAAAAAATGTTTTTTTTATTAATCAGTATATTTGAGTTTAACCATAACATTTGTTGTAATATTTGTTCTATCTTTTCTGGAGGATAAAACTGAAATTGTAAGCAGCTTTGTATGGCTTGTTTAAGAAAGTGCGATACTTAAATTAAATGTAATTTTCAATTAGTCGGAAATGAGAAGTTGTAATCTGTATGAAGGCAAAAAAGGCAATTTTTTTAACCTTTCTTAATAATCTACTGGAGAACCATTTTGTGTTTAAGTATAATTTATGTATGAGTGAAGCTTTTAGTGAGAGGTTTAAAAGCTTTAATATTTAATCATTTTAGCCCCCCCCAAATCACATTCATTATATCAATAGGCATGTTTAATTTTGTCTGGTTTAGCATTCCAAATAAATTGAAATTTTTTTTGCTCATATGATTTTTTTAAACGAGTCATGTGGAGTAGGCAGTGCCATTAGTAAGTTAGTAAACTGTGATAGGACCAAAGAGTTAATCAATGTAATTTTTTTCCACAAATAGACAAGTATTTACCTCTCCATGGTTGCAGAATCATATCTATTTTTGCTAACTTTCTATTGAAATTAATTGTAGTAAATTATTTTAATGTTTTTATATATTTTTTGAGATGTGAATACCAAGTATGTCTACTTCACCATCCGTCCATTTTATTGGTAAACTACAAAGTAGTGTAAACACTGTATTTTGTAACGATCCAATATGTAATATGGTACACTTTTTGGAATTTGGTTTTAATCCAGAAAGCCTAGAAAAGTGATCAAGATCTTCAATGAAACTGTGCAGGGATATAGAAAAAACTAGAGTCATTGGCATACATTGAAACTTTTGTTTTTATCCCCTGGATTTCTAACCACTTGATGTTCTTGTTGGATCTCATTTTAATAGCTAGCATTTCAATTGCAATAATAAATAGATATGGAGACAAAGGACAGCCTTGTTTTACTCCTATTAAACGCTCAATACTTTCTGAGA
The DNA here is from genome assembly GCF_013265735.2 of Oncorhynchus mykiss. NCBI lineage: Eukaryota > Metazoa > Chordata > Actinopteri > Salmoniformes > Salmonidae > Oncorhynchus > Oncorhynchus mykiss. The sequence continues at coordinate 40,875,652 of NC_050572.1, forward strand.
AGTAACCATTATTTACTATTTGACATCTGGGGTTACTGTTCATAACTTTAACCCATTGTATAAGAGATTCACCAAAATTAAAGTAATCAAGGCATTTGCATGTAAATTCTAGTTGTAATTTATTAAACGCCTTTTCAAAATCTGCTATGAAGACCAGGCCTGGTATCTTCAGTGTTTCATATATTATCTCCAATAAAGTGCAACTTTATTAAACAATGCTTTTTGGAAACAGCTTGGAGATTTAACAATGCTCCCACGAGGGTTCAAATTATGAACTTAGACTTACGATGCTTTTGGGAAACTGGGCCCTGGTACTTTTTCAAGTCTGCCCTCCAGTGGCCAGCAAATTACCAACAGTGAATATGTATGTTTCTTCCCTTCCAGACGGGACAGTGTGCCCTCTGTCTGCCTGGACATGCATGAGCAGGACCTGAAGATGAGGGAGTCAGAGGACTTTGATGCACACCATCTACTGCAGCAGCACTTGTACAAAGGCAGGAAACAGGTATTGCTTAGTCAAAGACAATTAGATCCTCAAAAATCTCAGGGGCGCTAAAAAACACTATTTTTTACCCTCTTCTCTTCCTCTCATTCCCTCACCTAACAGCACAGACACAGGTACAGTCGGAAGCAACTTGAAGTCAACAAAGACGAGCATGAGGTGCAAGAGATCTTCCAGAGAACCATGAGGAGCCGTCTAGAGTCATTCAAGTCAGCCAAAATGGGTGTCGCCCCACCCAAGAAGATAAGCAAGCATTTAAAGAAAGACCAGCCACAAAAGGTCAGGGAAGCCTGCACTTTTTCCTCCTTCCCCCTTGTCTTCATAACCATCTTCTTGGAGGCAATGTGATAATATGTATGTTTGACTTTGTCATTTTTAGATGCCAAATGGAAAATCCACAGATAACAGTAAAAGCCATGCTTATGGGGATGAAGGTACTTCTTTGCTCTTTGATTTTCACTTCTCTTTTGCATTATATGAGAAGGTTGAGGTCAAGGGTCGTTCTTAAACTACGGTGGTGTTTTTCTAGATTTTTTGGGGGGGGGGGGGTACCTATTCTAAATCAACTAAAACGGCAGCTTAATGCCTTTTAATAATTTGCACCATTATGATAACATTTTGCCACCAGTAGGAGTAGTAACACCAATGACACGTTTTAGGTATTTGAGGGTTTTCATAAATGGATGGCACATATTCTCAAGTAATAATTTACTAAAATGAAATGGATAACCATTTTGCATACAATGTAATTTCCCTTATTTTAAATTGAGTAACACCAATGACACTTTGTATTTATGTAAAATGATTGCTTCCGTCCCTCTCTTGCCCCAACCTGGGCTCGAGCCAAGCAAGGGAAACAACTACTTTGTCTCGAGTGACGTCACCAATTGAAACGCCACTAGCTAACTAGCTAGACATTTCACGATGGTTAAATGTATCAATGGAATCCTAAATTTTATAACATATTAAATGGGTGTGATTAGCTAATACTTTTCTTTAATATAAGCCCCTCCCCTGAGGGGCCACTGGAGGGAATGCTCAAGGTCCTTGAATACAGTATCTTTGGAGTGATTTTCAAGCCAGTAACAGCAATGACATAAACATTTGTGACACATAGGAAGAGGACAAGGCTGCTTACATTTGCTTTCTGCCATTTTGGTTTAGATACCTGTGCATTAGTAAACAACATCATTTAATTGTTTTCTGATTGACTGTTTCTCTTTGCCTCTAGATTTTGAGTTTTCTGAAGGAGACAGTGCCTCTGGTTACGAGGCTGCTGGCGGTTCATTCCCCATGAGAGCCTATAGAGGAGGTAAGAGAGTCTTCTTCACACCAACTCAAAATGAATTAAATCAACCAAGTTAACCTCTTACAGCTACTTTGTGCAATTTCCGCCTAAAGACAAATCTAACAGCCCTGTAGCTCAGGCACAGAACCAAGGATATGCATATTCTTGGTATCATTTGAACGGAAACACTCTGAAGTTTGTGTACATGTGAATTGAATGTAGGAGAATATAACACAATAGATCTGGTTTAGATAAAACAAAATGAAAAAAAACATACGTTTTCTATTTTTATTTTTGTATCATCATCTTTAAAATGAACAAGATAAAACAAACATTCAGATAGGATGATGGGGATAATTTCAGTGAAATATATAAGAGGGCAAAAGTACAAAGTTTCAGAGTGATAACTTCCAAAATGAGTGTGCTACATGACATTTATCATGAAATCACTCAGGTGTCCCACACAAGTAGCCCAAATGTACCCAAGTGGCCAAATTGGTGAAGGTATACAGTTTGAAACAAATAACTATATACAAAATACCAAAATGGTATTCTAACACACCTCCCCCCAAACATTTTTAGAAAATAAATGATGAAAAAAAATGGAAAAAAAAATATTATTGATTAAAAAATATGAAGAAAAAAAAAATATATACACATTTACAAAATAACATGGGTAACTATTTACACACTTTCAATATTTGGAAGACCCTCAGTCCTCTATCAAATCAAATCTATTTATATAGCCCCAGCCTAAAACCACAAACAGCAAGCAATGCAGGTGTAGAAGCACAGTGGCTAGGAAAAACTCCCTAGAAAGGCAAAAACCTAGGAAGAAACCCAGAGAGGAACCAGGCTATGAGGGGTGGCCAGTCCTCTTCTGGCTGTGCCGGGTGGAGATCACAGTGGTTGTAGAGGGTGCAACAGGACAGCACCTCAAGAGTAAAAATGAACAGTTTAGGGTTCCATAGCCGCAGGCAGAACAGTTGAAACTGGAACAGCGGCAAGGCCAGGTGGACTGGGGACAGCAAGGAGTCATGCCAGGTAGTCCTGACGCATGGTCCCAGGGCTCAGGTCCTCCGAGAGAGAGAAAGAGAGAATTAGAGAGAGCATACTTAAATTCACACAGGACACCGGATAAGACTCCCATTCAGAGTCAGTGTCACTGTGAAAGAAAATGTTCAGTTAGAATAGTTTCACATATGAGCCCGGTATCAACAGGTATAATAAACAGACATATATAGAGAGTTGAAGGTTGAAGGTTGAATATATTAGGTTGAATATATTATTATATTATTCTTACCTGCTAGATCTACCCTCTCTTTTATATTATGACATTTCAGCTAGATCTACTGTCTCTATTATATTATGACAGACCAGCTAGATCTACTGTCTTTATTATATTACAACAGACCAGCTGTATCTACTGTCTCCATTTCACTTTGGCCATTGATGTGGTCCTGCCATCTCCTCAACAGCCTCAAATGGGCTATTTCATGTGGGTTGGGGTGGGGCGGCAGACACACGCATCTCACATTTCATGACATTACATGTTTATATATTCCTTCTAAAATAAAATTAAAATCACAAATAATTTTTTATATTATTAATTTCAAACAAGGGCATTAGCATGATAAGAACTTACCAGTCCAAAACGATGTCCTCTCCCGTTCAAAAAATATACAATCGCTAAATGAAGCATCCTACAAAAATCTCTGTCTCACCTTCCCAATCAATTTCTTCTAAAATTGTGTGTACATCTGTATATCTAGACTTAGATTTAACTTTCCCTGACTTAGTCGCCATAATGATTGATATATATACAGCTGAATTTGCTCGTTAACCAAACAATGCAGTGCGTAATGCAGTGCGTAATGCAGTGCGTAAACTTCTTTCCGAGGCGCCGACAGAGATGGCCGCCTCGCTTCGCGTTCCTAGGAAACTATGCAGTTTTTTGTTTTTTTACGTGTTATTTCTTACATTAGTACCCCAGGTTATCTTAGGTTTCATTGCATACAGTCGAGAAGAACTACTGAATATAAGAGCAGCGTCAACTCACCATCAGTACGACCAAGAATATGACTTTCGCGAAGCGGATCCTGTGTTCTGCCTTTCACCCAGGACAACGGAATGGATCCCAGCCGGTGACCCAAAAAAACGACTTCGTAAAAGAGGGAAACGTAGCGGTCTTCTGCTCAGACTCCGGAGATGGGCACATCGTGCACCACTCACCAGTATACTTCTCATCAATGTCCAGTCTCTTGACAACAAGGTTGATGAAATCCGAGCAAGGGTAGCATTCCAGAGGGACATCAGAGACTGTAACGTTCTTTGCTTCACGGAAACATGGCTCACTGGAGAGACGCTATCGGAGTCGGTGCAGCCAGCTGGTTTCTCCACGCATCGCGCCGACAGAAACAAACATCTTTCTGGTAAGAAGGGGGGCGGGGGCGTATGCCTTATGGCTAACGAGACATGGTGTGGTCACAAAAGCATACAGGAACTCAAGTCCTTCTGTTCACCTGATTTAGAATTCCTCACAATCAAATGTCGACCGCATTATCTACCAACGGAATTCTCTTCAATTATAATCACAGCCGTAGATATTCCCCCCCAAGCAGACACATCGATGGCTCTGAACAAACTTTATTTGACTCTTTGCAAACTGGAATCCATACATCCTGAGGCTGCATTCATTGTAGCTGGGGATTTTAACAAGGCTAATCTGAAAACAAGACTCCCTAAACTGTATCAGCATATCGATTGCGCAACTAGGGCTGGAAAAACCTTGGATCACTGCTATTCTAACTTCCGCAACGCATATAAGGCCCTGCCACGCCCTCCTTTCGGAAAAGCTGACCACGACTCCATTTTGTTGATCCCTGCCTACAGACAGAAACTAAAACAAGAAGCTCCCACGCTGAGGTCTGTTCAACGCTGGTCCGACCAATCTGATTCCACACTCCAAGACTGCTTCCATCACGTGGACTGGGATATGTTTCGTACTGCGTCAGCCAACAACATTGACGAATACGCTGTTTCGGTGTGCGAGTTCATTAGAACGTGCGTTGAAGATGTCGTTCCCATAGCAACGATTAAAACATTCCCAAACCAGAAACCGTGGATTGATGGCAGCATTTGCGTGAAACTGAAAGCGCGAACCACTGCTTTTAATCAGGGCAAGGTGACCGGAAACATGACCGAAAACAAACAGTGTAGCTATTCCCTCCGCAAGGCAATCAAACAAGCTAAGCGTCAGTATGGAGACAAAGTAGAAGCTCAATTCAACGGCTCAGACACAAGAGGTATGTGGCAGGGTCTACAGTCAATCACGCATTACAAAAAGAAAACCAGCCCCGCCACGGACCAGGATGTCTTGCTCCCAGGCAGACTAAATAACTTTTTTGCCCACTTTGAGGACAATACAGTGCCACTGACACGGCCTGCAACCAAAACATGCGGCCTCTCCTTCACTGCATCCGAGGTGAGTAACATTTAAACGTGTTAACCCTCGCAAGGCTGTAGGCCCAGACGGCATCCCCAGCCACGCCCTCAGAGCATGCGCAGACCAGCTGGCTGGTGTGTTTACGGACATATTCAATCAATCCCTATACCAGTCTGCTGTTCCCACATGCTTCAAGAGGGCCACCATTGTTCCTGTTCCCAAGAAAGCTAAGGTAACTGAGCGAAATGACTACCGCCCCGTAGCACTCACTTCCGTCATCATGAAGTGCTTTGAAAGACTAGTCAAGGACCATATCACCTCCACCCTACCTGACACCCTAGACCCACTCCAATTTGCTTACCACCCAAATAGGTCCACAGACGATGCAATCTCAACCACACTGCATACTGCCCTAACCCATCTGGACAAGAGGAATACCTATGTGAGAATGCTGTTCATCGACTACAGCTCGGCATTTAACACCATAGTACCCTCCAAGCTCGTCATCAAGCTCGAGACCCTGGGTCTCGACCCCGCCCTGTGCAACTGGGTACTGGACTTCCTGACGGGCCGCCCCCAGGTGGTGAGGGTAGGCAACAACATCTCCACCCCGCTGATCCTCAACACTGGGGCCCCACAAGGGTGCGTTCTGAGCCCTCTCCTGTACTCCCTGTTCACCCACGACTGCGTGGCCGCGCACGCCTCCAACTCAATCATCAAGTTTGCGGACGACACAACAGTGGTAGGCTTGATTACCAACAACGACGAGACGGCCTACAGGGAGGAGGTGAGGGCCCTTGGAGTGTGGTGTCAGGAAAATAACCTCACACTCAACGTCAACAAAACTAAGGAGATGATTGTGGACTTCAGGAAACAGCAGAGGGAACACCCCCTATCGACATCGATGGAACAGTAGTGGAGAGGGTAGCACGTTTTAAGTTCCTCGGCATACACATCACAGACAAACTGAATTGGCCCACCCACACAGACAGCATCGTGAAGAAGGCGCAGCAGCGCCTCTTCAACCTCAGGAGGCTGAAGAAATTCGGCTTGTCACCAAAAGCACTCACAAACTTCTACAGATGCACAATCGAGAGCATCCTGGCGGGCTGTATCACCACCTGGTACGGGAACTGCTCCGCCCACAACCGTAAGGCTCTCCAGAGGGTAGTGAGGTCTGCACAACGCATCACCGGGGGCAAACTACCTGCCCTCCAGGACACCTACACCACCCGATGTTACAGGAAGGCCATAAAGATCATCAAGGACAACATCCACCCGAGCCACTGCCTGTTCACCCCGCTATCATCCAGAAGGCGAGGTCAGTACAGGTGCATCAAATCTCAAGGCCATCAGACTGTTAAACAGCCACCACTAACATTGAGTGGCTGCTGTCAACACACTGACTCAACTCCAGCCACTTTAATATTGGGAATTGATGGGAAATTATGTCAAATATATCACTAGCCACTTTAAACAATGCTACCTAATATAATGTTTACATACCCTACATTATTCATCTCATATGTATACATATATACTGTACTCTATATCATCTACTGCATCTTTATGTAATACATGTATCACTAGCCACTTTAACTATGCCACATATGTATATACTGTACTCGATACCATCTACTGTATCTTGCCTATGCCGTTCTGTACCATCACTCATTCATATATCTTTATGTACATATTCTTTATCCCCTTACACTTGTGTGTATAAGACAGTAGTTTTGGAATTGTTAGTTAGATTACTTGTTGGTTATTACTGCATTGTCGGAACTAGAAGCACAAGCATTTCGTTACACTCGCATTAACATCTGCTAACCATGTGTATGTGACAAATCAAATTTGATTTGATTTGATTTGTAATATGTGCTTCTCCTTCCGGTATGAAACTTCAATAGCGAATGACTCACTTTACGCCGGAGCTTACTACATGGGTTGGTCTTGCAACACATAAATATGGCTTATTGCCGTTTAGCTCAGCTCATTGGCTATCTACCCAGCTAGATTTCAAGACGATCAGTGGTCATTGGGTTAAAAGACAGTCAATCAACGAAACAGCGGGCAAATCATTGGTGCACAATGATGTGATGACTTGTTGTCTTCAAATCGGTTTCTTTCAGTCAGCGAAATGGCCCATCAGGTTTGATTGTGTTACAAACAAACCAGTTGATTGCAGTGAAACCAAACATGACTGGAAAAGTCACGTTCTGTGTGGGTTATTTACCTGGAATGTGTCGTCGAAAATGGAATGAGACGGAATTCACGACACAAGCGGTGCACAAAATGTTTCGTGTTAGGCTATAAAAACGGATTTGATCAAACAAAAGATCATTCATTGTGTAACAATGAGCATTGGAATTGCAAACAGACGAAGATCGTCAAAGGTAAACTATTTATTTTAATGCAGTTTGTGATTATGTTACGCCTGTGGGGGCTCTATGCTCAGATAATCGCATCGTATTCTTTTACAGTAAATCATTTTTTAAATCTGACAACGCAGTTGGATTAGCAAGATTCTAGGCTTTCGATCACCGTATGTTGTGGAATTTCAGCCCGCTAGCGGGTTCCGTGCGCAGAGAGGTTAAACATGTCTAAATCAGACACTAAAACACTTCAGTCACAAAACAACAATAAGCTCACCTCTTAAGAGACCTTTCAATCGATTAAATAATTTCCAATTAATTTAAATCTCTCTCCTGGTCTAGCTGGAATTGTCAACCCAGCTTTCATGGCGGAGATGGACACCATGGACCCCATGCCACCAATGCAGCAGATTCCTTCATGGCTGGCTGAAACCGAGGTGGACAGCAGCAACATGGTCCCTTCTCAGAGGGCTCAGCTGAGACTGCCCTGGACACCGAGCAACCTCCGCCGCCTGGCTCCGCTGTGCCTCAGTACCCATTCCAATGACTCCTTCCTGCTGGCTGACTCCCCTGCCACACAGGAGGGCATCTCTGAGCTCCCACCACCACCTCCCCCACAAGACGGACAGGGTCAGGGAACCCACAAGTAGTCCTTCCACAAACTGACCTCTTTTGACCCCTAATCCAGGTTCTGACCTCAGTTGCCAAAGATCAAACTGCAGACATCAGACTTGTTTTTTGTTCTGTTCATTTGTTAAATCATAGTCCTGTATACCCAGACAAAACAATCCAGGTCGTCACCCTTATGCTCTCCGAATAAGGCTTTGGGAATTGCACAATTTACTGAATTCTTCTGTGTTTAATTGTAGTTTAGGTTTTTTAAAGGGGACTGCACTGGATGCAACTCCATCTTAAGCCAGGGAGATCATGAGACAAACACCAAATAAGAATAATTAGACATGTGACCTTGCCGTCCAAATCCATGGACTCAGTTTACCTGACAAAACCAATCCCTTAAAACAACTCACTTAGATCCAATGTTGACCGACAGTAACAGAAAGTTTAACCGCACTCCCCGTATTTAAGTCCATTGAATGACACCAAACATGCAAGTTTATGCATGGTTTCAGACTGTCCTTTTTGTGACCACACCACCTCAGCCCTTTATGTGAGAAAATCATCTAAATTTATATTGCAGATTTAGAAATGTTAGGCCTATTGAAATGATGTCTTAATCGCTTTGTGTGTGTTTTTTTCAGTTTGTTTGAGAGACCTGTAGCCACTATTTATTCACCGATAAAGTGTATTGGCCACCTGTATCTTGTATCAGTTTGTTTGACTTTTGTATTACACTAATCTAAGCAGAATAATGTTCAGGTGAGACATTCACAGATGGTGAGGGGCTGCAACAATCATTCACTTACAATGGTGTCATTCATAATAGCCAGGTATTCCACAATGACTAGCTTTGTGTCTCTTATGGTAAATATATTTTTTTCGTAAGGGTGTTGATTTCTTTTTGTATAATATCAACAGTAGGACATTTCCATGTGAAAAGCTCCATGAACACTGTTGTGAAGTTCAAAGGATCAAATTAGGTGTCAAATAAAAGCTAAGTGTCTATATTTTGGAAAGATTAAGATATTCGGAGAGTATTCAGACCCCTTCACTTTTTCCAGATGTTGTTACGTTACAGCCTTAATCTAAAATCGATTAAATAGTGTTTAACCCTCATCAATCTACACACAATATCCTATAATGACAAAGCAAAAACACATTTTTAGAATGTTAGAACATTTATTAAAAATAAAAAACAAATCACATTTAAGTATTCAGACCCTTTACTCAGTACTTTGTTGAAGCTACAATATGATGCTACAAGCTTGGCACACCTGTATTTGGGGAGTTTCTCCCATTTTTCTCTGCATATCCTCTCAAGCTCTGTCAGGTTGGGGAGCGTCGCCACACAGCTATTTTCAGGTCTCTCCAGATGTTCGATCGGATTCAAGTCCAGGCTCTGGCTGGGCCACTCAAGGACATTCAGAGACTTGTCCCAAAACCATTCCTGCATTGTCTTGGCTATGTGCTTGATGTTGTTGACCTGTTGGAGGGTGAACCTTTGCCCCAGTCTGAGGTCCTGAGCGCTCTGGAACAGGTTTTCATCAAAAATCTATCCCTCGATCCTGACTAGTCTCCCAGTCCCTGCCGCTGAAAAACATCCCCACAGCATGATGCTGCCACCTACATGCTTTACCATCGGGATGGTATTGGCCAGATGATGAGCGGTGCCTGGTTTTTTCCAGACCTGGCGCTTGGCATTCAGGCAAAAGAGTTCAATCTGGGTCATCATCAAAATCTTTTTCTCATGGTCTGAGAGTCCTTTAGGTGACTTTTGGCAAACTCCAAGCGGGCTGTCATGTGCCTTTTACTGAGGAGTGGCTTCCGTCTGGCCACTCTACCATCAAGGCCTGATTGATGGAGAGCTGCAGAGATGGTTGGAAGGTCTGGAAGGTTCTCCCATCTCTACAGAGCAACTCTGGAGCTCTGTCAGGGCTCCCTGACCAATGCCCTTCTCCTCGAATTGCTCAGTTTGGCCGGGCGCCCAGCTCTAAGACGGTCTTGGTTGCTCCAAACTTCTTCCATTTAAGAATTATGGAGGGGAGACCTTCAATGCTGCAGCAATGTTTTGGTACATTTCCCCAGATCTGACCCTGTCTCAGAGCTCTACAGACAATTCCTTCGACCTCATTGCTTGGTTTTTGCTCTGACATGCACTGTCAACTGTGGGACCCTATATAGACAGGTGTGTGCCTTGCTAAACCATGTCCAATCAGTTTAATTTACCACAGGTGGACTTCAATGAAGTTGTAGAAAGATCTCAAGGGTGATCAATGGAAACAGGATATACCTGAGCTAAATGTTTTATTGCATAGCAAAGGATCTGAATAATTACAGTACCAGTCAACAGTACTCATTCCAGGATTTTTCAATATTTTTACTATTTTCTACATTGTAGAATAATAGTGAAGACATCAAACTATGAAATAACACATATGGAATCATGTAGTAATCAAAAAAGTGTCCTACAAATCAAAATATATTTAATATTTGAGATTCTTCAAAGTAGCCACTCTTTGCCAGGATGACAGCTTTGCACACTCTTGGCATTCTCTCAACATGCATTTCAATGAACAGGTGTGCCTTGTTAAAAGTTAATTTGTGTAATTTGCGTTTGAGCCAATCAGTTGTGTTGGGACAAGGTAGGATTGACATACAGAAGAAAGCCCTGTTTGGCAAAAGATCAACTCCATATTGTGGCATGAACAGCTCAAATAAGCAAAGAGAAACGACAGACCATCATTACTTTAAGACATGAAGGTCAGTCAATCCGGAAAATTTCAAGAACTTTGAAAGTTTCTTCATGTGCAGTCGCAAAAACCATCAAGCAATCCGATGAAACTGGCTCTCATGAGGACCGCCACAGAAAAGGAAGACCCGGAGTTACCTCTGCTGCAGAGGATAAGTTCATTAGCTTTACTAGCCTCAGAAATTGCTGCCCAAATAAATGCTTCCACGAGTTCAAGTAAGAGACACATCTCAACATTAACTGTTGAGAGGAGATGTCGTGAATCAGTTCTTCATGGTCTAATTTCTGTGATGAGTGATGGAGTGCTGCATCAGATGACCTAACCTCCACATTCCCCCGACCTCAACCCAATTGAGATGGTTTGGGATGGGTTGGACTGCAGAGTGAAGGAAAAGCAGCCAACAAGTGCTCAGCATATGTGGCAACTCATTCAAGACTGTTGGAGAAGCATCCCAGGTGAAGCAGGTTGAGAGAATGCAAAGAGTGTGCAAAGCTGTCATCAAGGTAAAGAGTGGCAACTTTGAAGAATCTCAAATATATTTTGATTTGTTTAACAAATGTTTGGTTACTACATAATTCCATATGTGTTATTTCATAGTTTCGATGTCTTCCCTATTATTCTACAATGTAGAAAATAGTAAAAATAAAGAAAAGCCCTGTAATGAGTAGGTGTCCAAACTTTGACTGGTCCTGTATATCAGTAACAACAATAACAACTCTGAAAGTTACATGTTTCAATAGTCTCACACTCCCTCATAACAATACCTGTAGCATTAACATTGAAATGCTTTATTTATTTAAAGTTATGGACTTCTACACAGGAGTAATTTGCAACACACCTTTTACGGGAGCTACGGGTAGTACCAGGGTGTTAGTAGGTGATGTAAACACACAGATGACATTTTTTTAAATAATGAAAAAAAAATATGTTAAAATCATCCAGCTACTGTAGCTGCCTCCTTAACATCAACAGGCTGTACTAGTAGCACAACAAAATACAAAAACCAAAAGGAAAGTTCTTTGCGATCATAACGATCTGATTCCCCCTTTCTGTCTGAACTTGGAACATTCCTGTTCACGGGCTTGGGCCACTCTGCCTCTACCTTTGACTTCATGGCATAAGGATTCACGAGCAGGAAGGCTAAAACTAGATGGTAACAGAGAAATGGCTGCCACGGTAGGATCGGTATCTCCCTTTGACCCAATTGTGAGAAAAATACTGTGAAGTACTTGGTAATTTTTTGCATCCAAACAAAATAGAAGCTGACAAGAGTTCCGTGGGAAGCCAAACCAACAGTCTTATGAGAAATCTGCTTAGTCCTGTAAAGCCTGGAGATCAACACTTTGAGGAGCTAGTGATGTAGCTAAAAGCACATTTCAACCTGAAGCCTAGTGAGATCATGCAACGGTTGAACTTTCATTTAAGGAACAGAAATGTGGAGGAGAGTGTTGTGGACTATGTAGCTGTGTTGTGTAAACTGACACAAGATTCCAGTTATGGGGACATTCTGAAGGAAATGCTAAGAAATTGGCCGGATCCAACTGAAGTTATCCGAGACTGGACTTTATTTTGATACAGCATTGTTCTGTGCCCAAGCAATGGAGACTGCCAACAAGGATGGAAAATAAATCCATGGAAAATGTGTGGACAGTGATAATGTGAGACTTGGAAACAACGGACAGGCCATGGAAGTGTGCACATGTCAGAGAGCGAAACCAGCATGAGGTGAGCACGTGAAAGCATGTTACAGATATGAAGGTGATCACATGGCGAGTGCCGTTTTCAGGATGAAAAGTGCAATAAGTGTGGTAAACAAGGACACATAAAACAAGCATGTAAGGCTAAATCACCTGCAGATAGTTCCAAATCAAAAGGGGAAGAAAGCAAAAACAGGAAAAAGGAGTAAGAAAGTATGGGACACATCACATCAGCAGGGAAGCTGAATAAAACAAAGAGGAGGAAGATGATATGTTTACAGTTTTCAGTATTTCAGAGAACATTCCAAAAGTAGCTCCTATCACATTAAGATTGAAAGTCATTGAATCAGATGTGAAGTTTGAAGTGGATACAGGGTGCAGTGTCACCATAATGAACAGATCTGAGTACTCTTAGTTGTGGGACAGTGCAAAAGTTCCAGACTTAAATACTTGTTCTCTGCATCTCAAAACGTACACAGGTGAGAGAGTAGACACATTAGGTGCAGCTAATGTAACTGTGCAGCACAGCGTCACAGTGACTCCGCTACCTGTAGTAGTCATATCAGGCAACGAGCCAAACTTGCTAGGTCAGGGCTGGATAAAATAACTGAATTTAGATTGGGGAATAGAACATCAGATTGATGAGGGTTAATTGTGAACATTGGGAGAGGTGTTGACAAAGCATGAGAATGTGTTCAAAGATGAACTTGGAACATTGAAAAGCCCCCCAGCTAAAATATATGTAGACACAAGGAGGACACACCAAGGTTTTACAAATCAAGACCTGTGCCTTATGCCATGAAGTCAAAGGTAGAGGCAGAGATTGACCGTCTCTTGAAAGAGGACATTATGGAACCAGTCAAATTCTCAGAATGGGCAGCTACCATAGTGCCTGTTTTGAAACCTGAGAATACTTTGAGAATCTGTGGGGATCTGTGGGGATTCTCTAACTTGGATACTCTGTTAACAGTCAGTTGACTGTTAACAGAGTATCCAAGTTAGAGCATTATCATATTCCAAAAACAGAGGATCAATTTGCTAATCTGTCTGGTGGACAGAAGTTCACAAAGTTAGATATGAGCATTGCATATCAACAGATCACTCTTGATGAAGAGTATTGTACAGTAAACACAAGGGATTGTTTATGAATAAACGTTTACCTTTTGGTGTCTCCAGCAGTCCTGCTATTTTTCAGAGGACCATCGAGGGCGTACTTCAAGGGATTCCACATGTTGCCATTTACTTGGATGACATCCTGGTGACGGGGAGGAGTGACCAGGAGCATCTGAGCACACTGACTGAGGTACTACAGAGTTGGAGAGTGCCGGCTTACATCTCAAGCGAAGTAAATGTACCTTCAAAGGGAACGAGGCAGTGTTCCAAGGACACAGAGTAGTTGCCATCCATCCTCTCAATTACAAGGTACAAGCAATCCAGATCGCGTCTGCTCCTATAAATGTGACTGAGTTAAAAGCTTACCTGGGACTGCTAAACTATTATAAGAGGTTTTTGCCAAACTTGTCAACAGTGTTAGCACCTCTTCACACACTACTGTGTAAAGAGACAAAGTGGCAGTGGGGGAAAGAGCAGGAGCCTTTGTTTTCAAAATCAAAGAAACGGATGCAGTCATGGAATGTGTTGGTTTACTACGATGGAGAGAAGGACCTCATTCTCTTGTGTGATGTGTCACTCTACGGGGTGAGATGCTCATGACTGCACAGCCAGGCATGACTCCAACACCATAATTAAATTTGCCGATGACACAACAGTAGGCCTGATTACCGACAACAGCGAGACAGCCAGGAGGTTAAGTAAGCATTTCACCTGTTGTATTCGGCGCATGTGACTAATACATTTTGATTTGATCTGATTTAGGGGAGGTTCCGCAAATACATATATTGTCACACCCTGACCATAGTTTGCTTTGGTCAGGTTGTGATCTGAGTGGGCATTCTATGTTGTGTGTCTAGTTTGTCTGTTTCTGTGTTTGGCCTGATATGGTTTTCAATCAGAGAATTGTCTCTGATTGGGAACCATATTTAGGTAGCCTGCTTGGTCCTGTTGTGGTGGGTGATTCTGTAACGGGGTTCTTCCGTCGAAGGAGAGGCGGACCAATACGCAGCGTGGTTGAAGTTCATGGTTTTTTAATAAGAAAAACTATACATGAACAAACTACAAAACAATACATGTGAAAACCCGAAACCAGTCCCGTGTGGTACAAACACTGACACAGGAGACAATCACCCACAAAACCCAACACCAAACAGGCTACCTAAATATGGTTCTCAATCAGAGGCAGGTGTTAGTCATTGTCTCTGATTGGGAACCATATTTAGGTAGCCTGTTTGGTGTTGGGTTTTGTGGGTGATTGTCTCATATATGGTGGGAAGTTTACCATACGTACAGATCATACACTTTTACTGTCTCTTTTCGATTAAATAAATGAGTAAGCATTCATCTGTACTGCCCGTTTCGCCAGTTCATTTGAAAATGGATGATATGGAGCAGATGTCACATGCACAATACCGTTGTTTCTGAAGAATTCTTGTGACCGTTGTTTCTGAAGAATTCTTGTGTTTCTGTACTCATGAAACAGGTTGCATTGTCACTCACCACCATCCCCGGTATCCCTGGGTTACTTAAGTTCTGTCGTAGGCCATCTAAAGTAGTTGTAGATGAAGCAGAACTAACAGGATACACATCCATGCATTTTGAATGCGCATTGATGATTATCAGAAACATTTTCTACTGGAAACTCCCAAGGGTGAAGTGGAGCTGCTGCTGGTGCCCTTCTGTGTTCCTGACACGTGTTACATGTCTTGATTAGTTTCTCTATCTTCTGATCTAGTTTTGGCCACCATATAAGTAACTCCTAGCCAATGTTTTCATATGCGAGAGCCCAGGGTGACTCTGATGTAACTGCTGTAGGATAGCCTGGCGTGCTGACTGTGGAATAATCAATCGTGCTCTTAATAAAATGCAAACATCCAGTTCGCTGAACTGTTTTCCTGATACTCGGTCTATAAAAAAGTGGTCAGATGAAGCAGATGCTAAACTACAGGACTGTTTTGCTATCACAGACTGGAACATGTTCTGGGATTCTTCCTATGGCATTGAGGAGTACACCACATCAGTCACTGCCTTTATAAATAAGTGCATCGAGAACGTCGTCCCCACAGTGACTGTACATACATACCCCAACCAGAAGCCATGGATTACAGGCAGCATTTGCACTGAGCTAAAGGGTAGAGCTGCCGCTTTCAAGGTGCCGGGACTCTAACCCGGAAGCTTACAAGAAATATTGCTATGCCCTGCGACGAACCATCAAACAGGCAATGCGTCAATACAGGGCTAAGATTGAATCATACTACACCAGCTCTGACGCTTGTCTTATGTGGCAGGGCTTGCAAACTATTACAGACTACAAAGGGAAGCACAGCCGCGAGCTGCCCAGTGACACAAGCCTACCAGACGAGCTAAATCTCTTCTATGCTCGCTTCGAGGCATGCAACACTGAGGCATGCATGAGAGCATCAGCTGTTCCAGGCGACTGTGTGATCACGCTCTCAGTAGCCGATGAGATTAAGACATTTAAACAGCTCAACATACACAAACAAGGCTGCGGGGCCAGATAGATTACCAGGACGTGTGCTTCGGGCATGTGCTGACCAACTGGCAAGTGTCTTCACTCACATTGTCAACATGTCCCTGATTAAGTCTGTAATAGCGACATGTTTCAAGCAGACCACCATAGTCCCTGTGCCCAAGAATACAAAGGCAACCTGCCTAAATGACTACAGACCCATAGCACTCAGGTCTGTAGTCACAAAGTGGTTTGAGAGGTTAGTAATGGCTCACATCAACACCATTATCCCAGAAACCCTAGACCCACTCCAATTTGCATACTGCCAAAACAGATCCACAGATGATACAATCTCTATTGCACTCCACACTGCCCTTTCCCACCTGGACAAAAGGAACACTTACGTGAGAATGCTATTCATTGACTACAGCTCAGCGTTCAACACCATAGTACCCTCAAAGCTCATCACTAACCTAAGGATCCTTGGACTAAACACCTCCCTCTGCAACTGGATCCTGGAATTCCTGACGGGCCACCCCCAGGTGGTGAGGGTAGGTAGTAACACATCTGCCACGTTGATCCTCAACACTGGAGCTCCCCAGGGGTGCGTGCTCAGTCCCCTCCTGTACTCCCTGTTCACCCACGACTGCATGGCCAGGCACGACTGCAACACCATCATTAAGTTTGCAGACGACACAACAGTGTGATCATCCTGATCACCGACAACGACGAGACAGCCAATCGGGAGGAAGTCTGAGACCTGGCCGGGTGGTGCCAGAATATCAACCTATCCCTATCCCTCAACATAACCAAGACTAAGGAGATTATTGTGGACTACAGGAAAAGGAGGACCGAGCACGCCCCCATTCTCATCGACAGGGCTGTAGTGGAGCAGGTTGAGAGCTTCAAGTTCCTCGGTGTCCACATCAACAACAAACTAGAATGGTCCAAACACACTAAGACAGTCGTGAAGAGGGCACGACAAAGCCTATTCCCCTTCAGAAAACTCAAAAGATTTGTCATGGGTCCTGAGATCCTCAAAAGGTTCTACAGCTGCAACATTGAGAGCACTGGTTGCATCACTGCCTGGTACGGCAACTGCTCGGCCTCTGACCGTACATCACTGGGGCCAAGCTGCCTGCCATCCAGGACCTCTATACCAGGCGGTGTCAGAGGAAGGCCCTAAATAACCCCAGCCACCCCAGTCATAGAATGATCTCTCTACTACCGCATGACAAGCGGTACCGGAATGCCAAGTCTAGGACAAAAAGGCTTCTCAACAGTTTTTACCCCCAAGCCATAAGACTCCTGAACAGGTAATCAAATGGCTTCCCGGGCTATTTGCATTGTATGCCCCCCCAACCCCTCTTTTTACGCTGCTGCTACTCTCTGTTTGTCATATATGCATAGTCACTTTAACTATACATTCCTGTATATACTACCGCAATTGGGCCGACCAACCAGTGCTCCCGCACAGTTACTAACCGGGCTATCTGCATTGTGTCCCACCCACCACCCGCCAACCCCTCTTTTATGCTACTGCTATTCTCTGTTCATCATACAGTGCCTTGCGAAAGTATTCGGCCCCCTTGAACTTTGCGACCTTTTGCCACATTTCAGGCTTCAAACATAAAGATATAAAACTGTATTTTTTTATGAAGAATCAACAACAAGTGGGACACAATCATGAAGTGGAACGACATTTATTGGATATTTCAAACTTTTTTAGCAATTCAAAAACTGAAAAATTGGGCGTGCAAAATTATTCAGCCCCTTTACTTTCAGTGCAGCAAACTCTCTCCAGAAGTTCAGTGAGGATCTCTGAATGATCCAATGTTGACCTAAATGACTAATGATGATAAATACAATCCACCTGTGTGTAATCAAGTCTCCGTATAAATGCACCTGCACTGTGATAGTCTCAGAGGTCCGTTAAAAGCGCAGAGAGCATCATGAAGAACAAGGAACACACCAGGCAGGTCCGAGATACTGTTGTGAAGAAGTTTAAAGCCGGATTTGGATACAAAAAGATTTCCCAAGCCTTAAACATCCCAAGGAGCACTGTGCAAGCGATAATATTGAAATGGAAGGAGTATCAGACCATTGCAAATCTACCAAGACCTGGCCGTCCCTCTAAACTTTCAGCTCATACAAGGAGAAGACTGATCAGAGATGCAGCCAAGAGGCCCATGATCACTCTGGATGAACTGCAGAGATCTACAGCTGAGGTGGGAGACTGTCCATAGGACAACAATCAGTCGTATATTGCACAAATCTGGCCTTTATGGAAGAGTGGCAAGAAGAAAGCCATTTCTTAAAGATATCCATAAAAAGTGTTGTTTAAAGTTTGCCACAAGCTGTGGCAGAAGGTGCTCTGGTCAGATGAAACCAAAATGAAACCAAAATGGAACTTTTTGGCAACAATGCAAAACGTTATGTTTGGCGTAAAAGCAACACAGCCCATCACCCTGAAAACACCATCCCCACTGTCAATCATGGTGGTGGCAGCATCATGGTTTGGGCCTGCTTTTCTTCAGCAGGGACAGGGAAGATGGTTAAAATTGATGGGAAGATGGATGGAGCCAAATACAGGACTATTCTGGAAGAAAACCTGATGGAGTCTGCAAAAGACCTGAGACTGGGACGGAGATTTGTCTTCCAACAAGACAATGATCCAAAACATAAAGCAAAATCTACAATGGAATGGTTCAAAAATAAACATATCCAGGAGTTAAAATGGCCAAGTCAAAGTCCAGACCTGAATCCAATCGAGAATCTGTGGAAAGAACTGAAAACTGCTGTTCACAAATGCTCTCCATCCAACCTCACTGAGCTCGAGCTGTTTTGCAAGGAGGAATGGGAAAAAATGTTGGTCTCTCGATGTGCAAAACTGATAGAGACATACCCCAAGTGACTTACAGCTGTAATCGCAGCAAAAGGTGGCGCTACAAAGTATTAGCTTAAGGGGGCTGAATAATTTTGCACGCCCAATTTTTCAGTTTTTGATTTGTTAAAAAAGTTTGAAATATCCAATAAATGTCGTTCCACTTCATGATTGTGTCCCACTTGTTGTTGATTCTTCACAAAAAAATACAGTTTTATATCTTTATGTTTGAAGCCTGAAATGTGGCAAAAGGTCGCAAAGTTCAAGGGGGCCGAATACTTTCGCAAGGCACTGTTCATGCATAGTCACTTTAACCATATCTACATATACATACTACCTTAATCAGCCTGACTAACCAGTGTCTGTATGTAGCCTCGCTACTTTTATAGCTTCGCTACAGTGTGTAGCCTGTCTTTTTACTGTTGTTTTATTTCTTTACCTACCTATTGTTCACCTAATACCTTTTTTGCACTATTGGTTAGAGCCTGTAAGTAAGCATTTCACTGTAAGGTCTACACCTGTTGTATTCAGCGCACGTGACAAATAAACCTTGATTTGATTTGAATTTAAAGTTTAATTCCCAGATAGCCCATCCAGGTATGATGAATCATTATAATTGATTAATTCAATTTGCTTTTGCAAACTCATTCATGTCCAACTCCCACAGTACTGGTACTGTTGGTTCATTAACATCTATAAATAGATTAAAATCATATTTGCTGCTCCCAACATATTCCAAAACCAAAGTTTGGAAAATTAGGAAAAACATTTTCCTTTCAAATGTTCTAATAATGTTCAAGCTATCAGAGGGTGTAGTCCCCACTCGCCCGCAAATCTGTGAACCTCGACCCATAAATGGATTGATCTCTGACCTCAGCAGCGATACCAACCCTAATTATGCCATTAGCGGAAAAACAGCAGACAACAACGCTTTCCAAAGTCAACCATTGGCTGCAGGTCTCTCACCAGTCTAACCCTGATGTCTTGCCAACCAGGATTGGCATCGGTCCAATACCGCAGTGCACAATTGAAGCACGAGCAGATAATGGTAGACATAAAGAGACAGGTGGAGAGAACCGGGAAACAATGACAAATGCAGGAAAGGGAACAATTCTGCTAGCTATGGAACTGCGTTTGAAAATGGAACAATTAAATGTAATTGCAAAAACGTATGACGATGAACAAGCACAAACTCTTCAACAAAATCGCCTTCTACAGGAACAAAATCACCTTCTACATGAACAACTCGATTTAGCCAAAACTAAAAATGATGATGTCCACGCCAAACTAGATAAGTCTGACGAGTTATCTACAAACAGGAGCGCTCAACTTGATAACATGCATGCAGTTTTGTTGAACGTTACTCAAAGTAATACGGTTCTACTCAAAACGCTGCAGACCAAAGACGATCAGTTAATGAACACAATGACTAAGTTGGATGACAAATCAGAAGAACTTATTGAAATCGCTGACCAAATGAATGATGAGAGAACTCAGGTGATGAAGATGGAAATATTGATTTCTAAGCAAGCGGAGGAAATCTCATCACTGAATCTCTCGCTCCGTAAAGACCTCTATCTGCAAACCATGACAGATAAGTTTGAGACCGAAAGGTGCAAGTGCGACACTCACGTGTCCAAAATCAGTACTCTAAGAGCTCAAGTGGACTCTGCAAAGCAGCAGAATACCACCCTTAGGTACCATCTGGAGGAAGTCCAGAATGGTCACGCTCTACAGCGTGACTACCAATCCAAGCAACCGGTGCCCTGTACTCACAGGAGTAAAGACGATAGGTTTCAGACTTTGCCTCCCTCATGTGTCCCTCAGTCTTCTCCTCTTTGCCATTTGGCACTGAGTAATATGGCTCCTTTTGGCCAATAACAACAAGGCTTGGCTTCTCCTCTTGGCCTTTCACCCTCAATCTCCCCACAGGATGAAGCCAACCCTCTCCGCCCCTGCTTGGTGCGGAATACCTTGACAAACTCGTCAATAATTTCATGGTGAAGACTGGGTCCGTGCAGATAACCAACCATTTACAACGTTTGGAATGAGACTAACGTGAGGTAAAGAATAATTCATTAATTAGAAGACTAATTGATCAAATATTAAAATATCTAAAAGTTATATTAGGAAAATTATAACTTTGTGATCTGAAAATGTTATTTGGTGCCCTGACTTCCTAGTTAATTACATTAACCTGGTTAGTTTAATCACGTAATAATAATTACAGAGAATTGATTTGATGAAATAAGTCTTTAGTTTAATGATGCCAAAGACACAACACCAGATGGGAGGGAACAACAAGTGAGCTATCAGTTGTGATGGCAGAGAACAGGCTTCTTTCTCTCTAGCTATCCAAGTTCTTCTGTGGTGCATGTTCCACAGACAGAGACTGTAACAGGGGAAACAGTTCACCAAGAGGAGAACCCAGTCTCAGAGTCAGATACTCTGAGCCCGGCTCAGAAACAGCTGGTGGCTTTTCTACCTTTGAGAATGATCACTACCCCTAGTGTTCTCTGTTCCCAGAAGCATACAAAGCTTCCAAGCCGCTTAAAAGACTTTGAACTCTGAGCAAGAAACTTCCTATGACTTAACACAGACAGTGAGGGGAAAAAGTATTTGATCCCCTGCTGATTTTGTACGTTTGCCCACTGACAAAGAAATGATCAGTCTAGAATTTTAATGGTAGGTTTTTTTGAACAATGAGAGACAGAATAACAACAACAAAAAATCCAGAAAAACGCATGTCAAAAATGTTATAAATGGATTTGCATTTTAATGAGGGAAATAAGTATTTGACCCCCTCTCAATCAGAAAGATTTCTGGCTCCCAGGTGTCTTTTATACAGGTAACGAGCTGAGATTATGAGCACACTCTTAAAGGGAGTGCTCCTAATCTCAGTTTGTTACCTGTATGAAAGACACCTGTCCACAGAAGCAATCAATCATTCAGATTCCAAACTCTCCACCATGGTCAAGACCAAAGAGCTCTCCAAGGATGTCAGGGAAAAGATTGTAGACCTACACAAGGCTGGAATGGGCTACAAGACCATCGCCAAGCAGCTTGGTGAGAAGATGATAACAGTGTGTTCAATTATTCACAAATGGAAGAAACACAAAAGAACTGTCAATCTCCCTCGGCATGGGGCTCCATGCAAGATCTCACCTTGTGGAGTTGCAATGATCATGAGAACGGTGAGGAATCAGCTCAGAACTACACGGGAGGATCTTGTCAATGATCTCAAGGCAGCTGGGAACATAGTCACCAAGAGAACAATTGGTAACACACTACGCCGTGAAGGACTGAAATCCTGCAGCGCCCGCAATGTCTGCCTGCTCAAGAAAGCACATATACATGCCCGTCTGAAGTTTGCCAATTAACATCTGAATGATTCAGAGGACAACAGGGTGAAAGTTTGGTGATCAGATGATGGGTTTTGCGTGATCAAGATTCGCAGAGCTGCGTCTCCCCTGGCTCAAGCAATCACCTTGCCAAACACACACGCACAACCAGACATTGATTGATTGGAGACAACTTGTGTCAATTACAGAACATTTCCTAGGATTTTCTACCTGCAGCGACACTAGGAAATAATGTTATAATACCAGTAAAAGCACAGTGCCTCCATTTCTGCCCCCAAAAGCAGGGCCCTATTCATACAGTGAGGGATGAATAGGGCCCTGCTTTTTGGGGCAGAAAAAAAAATTCTGCATTAACATTCTACTTTGTTGAGTTAATCAGATTTAGCACCATCAAGTCGTATTAAAATACAGTGCCTTCAGAAAATACTCACGCCCCCTTGACTTGTTTCACATTTTATTGTGTTACAAAGTGTGATTAAAATTGATTTAAGAAAAATACTAACATAAAAAAATAAACACTAATATATCTTGATGAGATAAGTATTCAACCTGCTGAGTCAATATATGTTAGAATCACCTTTTGCAGCAATTACCTTTTGCAGCAATTACATTACAAATTATTCAAGCTCTGTCAAGTTGATTCTTGATCATTGCTAGACAGCCATTTTCAAGTCTTGCCATAGATTTTCAAGACAATTTAAGTCAAAACTGTAATTTGGCCACTGAGGAACATTCAATGTCGTATTGGTAAGCAACTCCAGTGTATGTCTGGCCTTCTTATTGTCCTACTGAAATTTGAATTTGTCTCCCAGTGTCTGTTGGAAAGCAGACTGAGCCAGGTTTTTGTCTAGGATTTTTCTGTGCTTAGCTTTATTCAGTTTATTTTTATCATAAATAAGACTCCCTAGTCCTTGCCGGTGGCAAGCATATCAATAACATGATGCAGCCACCACCATGCTTGAAAATATGAGGAGTGGTACTCAGTGATGTGTTGTGTTGAATTTGCCCCAAACATAAACGGTTTGTATTCAGGACATAATTTTTTGCTGTTTTACGTCAGTGCCTTATTGCAAACAGGATGCATGTTTTGGAATATATTTTCTTCTGCACAGGCTTTCTTCTTTTCACTTTGTGTATTAGTTTAGTATTGTAGAGTAACTACAATGTTGTTAATCCAAACCCAGTTTTCTCCTCTCACAGCCATTGAACTCTGTAACTGTATTAAAGTCAACATTGGCCTCTTGGTGAAATCCCTGAGCTGTTTCCTTCCTTTCCGGCAACTGAGATAGGAAGAACACCTGTATCTCTGTAGTGACTGGGTGTATTGATACACCATCCAAAGTACATTTAATAACTTCACCATGCTCAAAGGGTTATTCAATGTCTGCTGTTTTCTTAATTCATACCCATCTACCAATAGGTGCCCTTCTTTGCGAGGCATTGGAAAACTTCCCTGATCTTGATAGTTAAATCTGTGTTTGAAATGCACTGCTCGACTGAGGAACCGTACAGATCAATGTATTTGTGGGGTACAGAGATGAGGTAGTCATTCATGTTCAATACTATTATTACACACAGAGTGAGCCCATGTAACTTATACTGAACAAAAATATAAACACAACATGCAACAATTTTACTCAGTTACAGTTCATATTAGGAAATCAGTCAATTGAAATACATTCATTAGGCACTAATCTATGGATTTCACATGACTGGGCAGGGGCACAGCCATGGGTGGGCCTGGGAGGGCCCACGCCACCCACTGGGGAGCCAGGTCCAGCCAATCAGAGTGTGTTTTTCCCCACAAAAGGGTTTTATTACAGACATAAATACTGTTCAGTTTCATCAGCTGTCCAGGTGGCTGGTCTCAGATGATCCCAAAGGTGAAGAAGACGGACGTGGAGGTCCTGGTTACATGTGGTCTGCGGTTGTGAGGCCGGTTGGACGTACTAACAAATTCTATACAATGACATTAGAGGCAACTTATGGTAGAGAAATTAAGATTCAATTCTCTGGCAACAGCTCTGGTGGACATTCCTGCAGTCAGCATGCCAATTGCGCGCTTCCTCAAAACTTGAGACATCTGTGGCATTGTGTTGTGAGAAAACTGCACATTTTAGAGTGGCCTTTTATTGTCCCCAGCACAAAGTGCATCTGTGTAATGATCATGCTGTGTAATCAGCTTCTTGATTTGCAACACCTGTCAGGTGGATGAATTATCTTGGCAAGGTAGAAATGCTCACTAACAGGGATGTAAACACATTTCTGCACAACATTTGAAAGAAATAATCATTTTGTGCATGTGGACAATTTCTGGGATCTTTTATTTCAGCTCATGAAACATGGGACCAACACTTTACATGTTGCATATATATATTTGTTCAGTATATGTGTCACGTTCTGACCATAGTTCTTTTGTGTTTTCTTTGTTTTAGTGTTGGTCAGGACGTGAGCTGAGTGGGCATTCTATGTTAAATGTCTAGTTTGTCTATTTCTATGTTTGGCCTGATATGGTTCTCAATCAGAGGCAGGTGTTAGTCATTGTCTCTGATTGGGAACCATATTTAGGTAGCCTGTTTTGTGTTGGGTTTTGTGGGTGGTTGTCTTCTGTCTATGCACCAGATAGGACGGTTTCGGTTTTTCCACATTTGTTGTTTTGTATTTTGTAGTGTTCACGTTAATTGTCCTTATTAAACATGTTGAACACTAACCACGCTGCATTTTGGTCCTCCTCTCCTTCAACGGAAGAAAACCATTACAGAACCACCCACCAACCAAGGACCAAGCGGCAGCAGCAGGAGAGGCAGCGATGTCAGGACTCCTGGAAATGGGAGGACGTTTTGAACGGCAAGGGTTGCTACACATGGGAGGAGATCCTGGCTGGAAGGGATCGCCTCCCATGGGAACAGGTGGAGGCAGCTAGGAGAGCAGAGGCAGCCGGAGAGAGGAGCCAGTGATATGAGGGAACACGGCTGGCAAGGAAGCCCGAGACAGCCCCAAAAATGTATTGGGGGGGCACACAGGGAGTGTGGCGAAGCCAGGTAGGAGACCTGCGCCAACTTCCTGTGCTTACCGGAGAGCGAGAGAGATATGCTGTGGAGCGCATGGTGTCCCCAGTGCAGGTGTATAGCCCGGTGCAGTACGTTCCAGCTCCTTGTAGCCTGTTTTGTGTTTGGTTTTGTGGGTGGGTCTTCTGTCTTTGTGTCTATGCACCAGATAGGACTGTTTTGGTTTTTTCACATTTGTTATTTTGTAGTGTTCATGTTTATTGTCCTTATTAAACATGTTGAACACTAACCACGCTGCATTTTGGTCCTCCTCTCCTTCAACAAAAGAAAACCGTTACAATATGTGATTATGTTAAGCAAAGTTTTACGCCTGAACTCATTTAGGCTTGCCATAACAAAAGGTTTGAATACTAATTGACTCAAGAGATTTCAGTTTTAATGAATTTGTAAAAATGTCTAAACATAATTCCACTTTGACATCATGCGATATTGTGTCTAGGCCAGCGAACAAAATCTCAATTGAATCCATTTCAAATCAAATTGTATTTTTTCACATGCTTCATAGTGAGGTAGTTAGTTATGTACTGTACATATAGGTAGGGGTAAAGTGGGAAGCAGCATATGTGTGTGTTTTGGGGTGTCAGTGTAAGTATGTGTGGGTGTGTGGTTAGAGTCTCGTGTGTGTGTGTGTGTGCATAGAGTCAATGCAAGAGAGTTAGTGCAAAAACGGCCGATATAGGTAGTCCGGGTAGCCATAGGACCCTACGACTGTGCCATTGAACTTCTCCCGAGCATACACTCTCTCAGGGGTGGCTTTACTCCCTGTCGGGACCGGAGACCAAAGCTTTGGAGTACATTGAGAACTCTCTTGCTGCAGGGAGTATTCGTCCATCGGCCTCTCCCGCCAGAGCAGGGTTCTTCTTTGTGGAGAAGGACAAAACCCTGCGCCCATGTATTGACTACAGGGGCCTTAATGACATCACAGTTAACTGTTACCCCCTACCAATCTTCTCCTTGGTTTTCAAACCACTTCAGGGAGCTACCATCTTCTCTAATTTGGACATTCGGAATGCCTACCATCTGGTTCGGAGAGGGAAGGAGATGAGTGGAAAACAGCCTTTACCACAGCTAGGGGCACTATGAGTACTTAGTTAAGCCATTCGGACCGACCAACGCTCCCGTGGTGTTCCAGGCCCTGGGCAACGATGTGCTCCGGGACATGCTGAACTCGTTCGTGTTGGTCTACCTCAATGACATCCTTGTCTTTCAATGTCCGACAAGTCCCTTAGCGTCTCCTGGACGTTAAAGCGGAGAAGTGTGAATTATATCGTCCCACCATCTCCTTCCTAGGATACGTCCTCGCTGCAGGACATATACACATGTATCCAGACAAGGTGAGAGCGGTGGTGGATTGACCTCAACCCACATCCAGAGTGCAGTTGGAACGTTTCCTGGGTTTTGCTCATTTCTACCGCCGGGCTTACAGCATCCTGGCTTCTCTCCTCTCAGCACTCACCTCTCCCAAGGTTCCCTTCACGTGGACTCCAGCAGCTGACCAGGCATTCTCTGACATCAACGTCGATTCACTACAGCCCTCATCTTAATCCATCCCGTCCTGTCAGTTTGTGGTGGAGGTCGATACCTCAGATGTCGGAATGGGGACCGTCCTGTCCCAGCGTTATGCCCAGGATGAAAAACTGCACCCCTGCGCTTTCCTCTCCCATTGTCTTACCCTTGCAGAGAGGAAGTATGATGTGGGAAATCGAGAACTCCTCGCCATCATGATGGCGTTGGAGGACTGGAGGCACTGGTTGGACTGGGCAGAACAACCATTCTTAGTGTGGACGGACCAGTAAGAATTTGGAATATCTCCACACCGCCAAGCGCCTCAACTCTAGGCAACTCGTTGGGCCCTGTTATTCACCCGTTTCAATTTCGCTCTCTCCTACCGCCCGGTGTCCAAGAGGGTGAAGTCTTATGCACTCTCATGGTTATATTGCTCTGCTACTACTCCGTCTGACCATGAGAACATGCTCCCTACCTCCTGTTTAGCGGCTACAGTTGTCTGGTGTATAGAGAGCCTGGTCCGTAAGATGCAGTGTTCCCAGTCGGAATACAAGAGGGTCCAGCTAACCGGATGTTTGTCCCAGACTCTGCCCGTTCCCCGGTAATTGGAATGGGCACATTCCTCAAGACTGACCTGCCATCCAGGCTCCTGTTGGACCCTGGCTTTCATCCAACCACTCTTTTTGTGTCCTTCTATGGTGCTGGCTGTTTCCGTATTGCTGCCTGCACTGTGTGTGCACAAAATAAGACTCCACGGCAAGTTCCAGCTGGCCTTCTTCAACAACTCCCTGTTCCTCATGCCCTTAGTCCCATATATCCCAGGATTTTGTTAATGGGCTTCCCCCGTCAGATGACAACACTACTATCCTGACGGTGGTGGAAAGGTTTTCTAAAGCCTTACATTTTATTCCCCTTCCCAAGTTACCCTCAGCCAAGGAGAGAGTTCAGCTCATCCGGTCTTCCGGATCAATGGACTTCTGGTCAACATGGTCTCTGATTGTGGTCCCCAGGTCTCGTCCCGGTTCTGGAAGACGTTCTGCACCCTCATTGGGTTGTCAAACAGCCTGTCCTCTGGTTTCCACCCCCAATCTAATGACCAGTCGGAGCGAGCCAATCAGGACCTAGAGATGGCCCTGTGTTGCCTCGTCTCCGCCAACCCCATCACCTGGAGCCAGCAACTCGTGTGGGTGGAATACGTCCGTAACACCATTCCCTGCTCAGCCACTAAAGTCAGAATACGCTCTGCCCAGATGTTCATCCAACGCTATCGCTGTACCTGGAAGAGAGCCGCTCTTTTGAAGACTACATCCAGGTATCGGCGAAAAGCAGATTGCCACCGGACCCCTGCTCCCTACTATCGGTTCGGGCAGAGTGTCACGGGTGTCGTTGGCAGTAGACCAAGGTGCAGCGTGGTGAGCGCTACCGAAGTATAATACCCAATCAGAGACAATGATAGACAGCTGTCCCTGATTGAGAACCATACCCCGCGGTGGCGTCTCTGGTGCGGGATGTAGACCCCGCTCCACCTCTGGTTCACCCCGCTTTGGTGGCACCTCTGGTGTGGGGACCCTAACCGCCGACCCCGGACTGGGGACCCTAACCGCTGACCCTGGACTGGGGACCCTTTCTGTGGGCCCGGACTGGGGACCCTTTCTGTGGGCCCGGACTGGCCCCGGACTGGGGACTCTCGCTGCTGGCCCCGGACTGGGGACCCTCGCTGCTGGCCCCGGACTGGGCACCCTCGTTGCGAGCCCCGGACTGGGCACCCTCGTTGCGGGCCCCGGACTGGGCACCCTCGCTGGGGCTCGGGACTGGAGACCATCGCTGGAGGCTCCGGACTGGAGGGCGTCGCTGGAGGCTCCGGACTGGAGGGCGTCGCTGGAGGCTCCGGACTGGAGGGCGTCGCTGGAGGCTCCAGGTTGAGACCGTCGCTGGAGGTTCCGGACTGAAGGACGTCGCTGGAGGCTCCGGACTGAAGGACGTCGCTGGAGGCTCCGGACTGAAGGACGTCGCTGGAGGCTCCGGACTGGAGGACGTCGCTGGAGGCTTCGTGCCATGGATCATCATTGGAGGCTTCGTGCCATGGATCATCATTGGAGGCTTCGTGCCATGGATCATCACCGGAGGCTTCTTGCCATGGATCATCACCGGAGGCTTCTTGCCATGGATCATCACTGGAGGCTTCGTTCTGGGCTCGGGCACAGGACTCACCAGGCTGGGGAGACACACAGGAGGCCTGGTTCTTGAAGCATTTACAGGACTCACCGGACTGGAGAGACACACAGGAGATGTGGTGCGTGGGGCGTGCATCGGACACACATGGCCATGAAGGCGCGCTGATGGTCTCGAGCGCAGAGCTGGCACAACCCGTTCTGGCTGGATGCCCACTTCCACCTGGCAAATGCGGGACGCTGGCACAGAGCACACCGGCCTATGAATGCTCACTCGAGACACTGTGCGCATCACCCCATAACACAGTGCCTGACCAGTCACATGCTCCCCACGGTAAGCACAGGGAGTTGGTTCAGGTCTAAATTCTGACTCCGCCAATCTCCCCGTGTGTCCCCCCCAATTTTTTTTTTGGAGCTGCCTCTCAGGCTTCCGTGACCGGGTCTTGTCTCCTGCCATTCTCTCTTCCCCGGTCCAGCTCGTCCTCCCGGTTGGCGCACGCTGCTTGGTCTTTTGGTGGTGGGTTTTTCTGTCACGGGTGTCGTTGGAAGTAGACCAAGGTGCAGCGTGGTGAGCGTACATTTTATTTTATTTAAATAAAATGTAGCCAACAAAGCAATAAATAACAAAACAACCGTGATGCTTAAACAGGGCTAAGTGCCACAAACAAAGTTAACTACCCACACTGAAAGGAGGGAAAAGGGGCTACCTAAGTATGATTCCCAATTAAAGACAACGATAGACAGCTGTCCCTGATTGAAAACCATACCCGGCCAAAACATAGAAATAAAGAAATCTAGAAAACAAAAAATAGAATGCCCATCCCCTAACCAAATAGAGAAATAAAACGTCTCTCTAAGGTCAGGGCGTGACACAGAGGGTATGGCTGTCCACTTGGGACATGTCCCTCAGTGTGAAGTCCCATAAACTTTCCCCCCATTTTTCATCTGCCCTTTCCCCATCTCTAAAATCCTTTGTTCATCTTCTGTTGACGTGCACCCTCCGTATCCATCCTACCTTTCTTGTGTCCAAGATAAATCCTGTCTCACTGTCCTCAGTCTTCTGTTTGTACTTGTCTCCATCCCCCTCCAGGTTTCACCCATCTTCCCCATTATCCCCTGAGCATTTATACCTGTGTTCTCTGTTTGTCTGTTGCCAGTCAGGTCTTACGCGTGCAATCCTGTTTTACTGTTTCTCAAGTGTTTGTTTCCTAGTTTTTCCCAGTTCTCTCCATTCTGCCTTCCCTGACCCCGAGCCTGCCTGCCATCCTGTACCTGCATGACTCTAACCTGATTACGAACCTCTGCCTGTACTCGACCTGCCCTTAGCCCCATGCTATAATAAATTATTGAGAACTGTACTATCCACCTCCTGTGTCTGCATTTGGGTCATATTCTGAGTCGTGATAGAGATTGGTTAATAAATTATACATTTGTAAACCATTCAAGTCAATGGCCCATTTTCCCCATTGAAATGCATTGGGAGCTTATTTAAACATTGTTATAGTTCAAAAAGTGCTATCAAAAAAAAATAAAAAAATCTTAAGCAACCCGAGTTGAGACAGTCTGGACATTTGGAAGTTAGTTAGCTATTCTGCCCTGGAATTGCGGTCCAATGCAAAACTAGACAGATAGCTAAAAACTGAGTCTTCAATAAAACTCCCAAGGTGTGACTTTTCTTGAACGAATATATTGAAAACGTTCATGTTGTGAAACAGCAAAATACAGAAAACAATATACTTTAGTATTCAATTCACATTGACATACTGTAGCTGTACATTAGACATTTCAAGTTGAAGTTGCATGAATACAAAGCACATGCTAAGGTACCATGTATCTGGCATGACACTAAACCAGATAGATAATTACCATATGAGTAGCAACTAGCCAACTCCTTTCATTCCTCTAATAATGTGCAAAGACTTCTGTACAATAACAAAGCATATTACACTAGAAATAGTAACAAAACTATAGTATGTTTTACAATTCTCTTACATGACGCAAGAGTAAACTCATACAGCTGACAGCATACATTAAAGGCAAGGCAATTTGCGTGAGTAAAATGTAACCAACATTGATAAGTAAGCAATTCTATGAATAACAATATTATCATCACTAACAATATGCTTGAATTGAACTTACAAACAAATATTTTCAGAGACTGTAGCGTGACAAGAAATAGCTGCTCTGAAAGAACTTCACCTTAGAGTTGTTTTAGCTGCTTGTCTGCATGAAGAATGACTACTGTACTTGTACTGTGTGGCTTATTACAGTGATGCCAGCCTCTGCTGTTGGTGTCGTCCACACCGTTCATGGAAGGTTCTGACAACATGAATGAGTCGTGCTGTGGCTCGATGGAGAGCTTTCCAGCTTGAGAAGCTCTCAAAGCGATGAGTGCAGAGTTGAGCTCCAGAAACCTTATTGGCGTAGGCAGTGACGTCTCGTCAAATCTCTGCGTCTGCGTCAGGCTCTACAAGGTCAAAATTGATCGTCTCAGGCTCATTTGAGTTTGCTTGGGCCAGGAAAGGTGGACCTGAGAGCCAACTGGTGTGCTTCAAGAGTGCAGTTAGTATGGACCTGGTTGCATGGTCTGCTGGATTGCTGTCAGTGTTTACATAACACCACTGATCTGGATGGGTAGACTTCCTGATGCTAGTTACCTTATTGGCAACATACACATAGAATCTTTTGGTGACATAGTTCTCGGTTACATCCACAATCTTATTGTCTGTGTAGAACTTGGACGTATTTACATCAGTGTCCATTTCGTATTTGATCAGTTCATACATCTTAACAGCTAGCACAACCGCACACAGTTCTGGGCGTGGGATGGAGTGGGATAGTGTGGGCCGGTCGAGGAGCCAATTTAGATTTCCCCATGACAAATCCAACATGGCATTGAACCTTTCGAGTCAATACATCTCAGGTAGGCTACCGCTCCGATAAAGAGTGTCGTGGGGCCCATTGATTTGCTCTCGTACCTTGTGTCCCCTTAAAGAGTCTCGTCCTAAGAGCAGGAGGGTGGGAGCGTCTGGGTCCACGGCTGGAATTTTGTCCGCCACTGGTTGCAGATGGGGACGATGATGCGCAATGTCTGGGGAGGGAATCTCCATCCTATCGTCTGGCATCATGTCACACTCTATCAGCGTATGGAGAGTGAGCTGCATGTGTCCGTCTATAGACTCCACCATGAAGTTGACCGTTCTCCTGCCTGATGTCTCTGTTACCCCAGAACAGGTCTTCATGATGTATGGAGCAGAGTTGTCATTGATGTTATAGAGGTTGAAAAACACTGTCTAGGCCAGAGATTTGAGGCTCTGTTCATCAAGCACTACAAACATTTTGACAGCTTTCCCTCATTTCCCAGCATAATAAGCTTTGACTAGGCACATTTTCGGATCTTAACACACTATACTTTTTAAGAGGATGAGGCATGTTATGTGTTGGGCAGTGATAGTCAGGGCTTTCAACCCTTGTCTTACTGGGTTTGGTTTGGTGGTTTGTAAGCTCAGATGACACGTCTGTTTTGCATACAGTCATAGGTGTCTTGCTGCTGTACCTGACAGGTTTCTTACTTTTCATGGACACCTGGGTAGTTGAGGTGTAGAGCACACTCCAGTTCAAGAAGAATGTCACCCAGTTCTCTTAGCTTGTGATTGTCTTTCTTAGACAGTTTTGTAAAATCATACGTTTTCTTCAACAGTGCATTCTTGATCACTTCGGGTGTACCATAGCACTCTTCAAGTTGTTGCCAGACCATGTTAACCTCTACAGGATCGGTGTACATATACCGAGACAGTTGAGCTAACGTGTGTTCTGACCTCCTCCCTGTAGGGTGTCTCGTCATTGTCGGTGATCAGGCCTACCACTGTTGTGTCGTCTGCAAACTTAATGATGGTGTTGGAGTCGTGCCTGGCCATGCAGTCGTGGGTAAACAGGGAGTACAGGAGGGGACTGAGCACGCACCTCTGGAGAGCTCCAGTGTTGAGGATCAACGTGGCAGATGTGTTGCTACCTACCCTCACCACCTGGGGGTGGCCCATCAGGAAGTCCAGGATCCATTTGCAGTGGGAGGTGTTTACTCCCAGGATCCTTAGCTTAGTGAGGAGCTTTGAGGGTACTATGGTGTTGAACGCTGAGCTGTAGTCAATGAATAGCATTCTCACATAAGTGATTATTTTGTCCAGGTGGGAAAGGGCAGTGTGGAGTGCAATAGAGATTGCATCATCAGTGGATCTGTTTGGGCGGTATGCAAATTGGAGTGGGTCTAGGGTTTCTGGGATAATGGTGTTGATGTGAGCCATTAACAACCTTTCAAAGCACTTCATGGCTATGGACGTCGGCCAGAACAGCTGATGCTCTCATGCATGCCTCAGTGTTGCTTGCCTCGAAGCGACCATAGAAGGGATTTAGCTCGTCTGGTAGGCTCGTGTCACTGGGCAGCTCGCGGCTATGCTTCCCTTTGTAATAGTTCGCAAGCCCTGCCACATAAGAAGAGTGTGAGAGCCAGTGTAGTATGATTCAATCTTAGCCCTGTATTGACGCGTTGCCTGTTTGATGGTTCGTCGCAGGGCATAGCAGGATTTCTTGTAAGCTCCCGGGTGAGAGTCCCGCACCTTGAAAGCGGCAGCTCTACCCTTTAGCTCA
Source organism: Oncorhynchus mykiss (assembly GCF_013265735.2). Lineage (NCBI taxonomy): Eukaryota > Metazoa > Chordata > Actinopteri > Salmoniformes > Salmonidae > Oncorhynchus > Oncorhynchus mykiss. Next base: position 40,909,545 of record NC_050572.1, read on the forward strand.
GGGCGAATGTTGCATTTTATCCATGGCTTCTGGTTGGAGTATGAACGTACAGTCACTGTGGGGATGACGTCCTCGATGCACTTATTGATAAAGCCAGTGACTGATGTGGTGTACTCCTCAATGCCATCGGAAGAATCCCAGAACATGTTCCAGTCTGTGATAGCAAAACAGTCCTGTAGTTTAGCATCTGCTTCATCTGACCACTTTTTTATAGACCGAGTCACTGGTGCTTCCTGCTTTCATTTTTGTTTGTAGGCAGGACTCAGGAGGATAGAGTTGTGGTTGGATTTTCCAAATGAAGGCTGAGGGAGAGCTTTTTGTGTGGAGTACAGGTGATCTATAATTTGTTTCCCTCTGGTTGCACATTTAACATGTTGATAGAAATTTGGTAGAACTGATTTAAGTTTCCCTGCATTAAAGTCTCAGGCCACTAGGAACGCCGCCTCTGGGTGAGTGGTTTCCTGTTTACTTATTTTCTTATTTATTTCACCTTTATTTAACCAGGTAGGCAAGTTGAGAACAAGTTCTCATTTACAATTGCGACCTGGCCAAGATAAAGCAAAGCAGTTCGACACATACAGAGTTACACATGGAGTAAAACAAACATACAGTCAATAATACAGTATAAACAAGTCTATATACGATGTGAGCAAATGAGGTGAGATAAGGGAGGTAAAGGCAAAAAGGCCATGGTGGCAAAGTAGATACAATATAGCAAGTAAAACACTGGAATAGTAGATTTGCAATGGGGAGAATGTGCAAAGTAGAAATAAAAATAATGGGGGTGCAAAGGAGCAAAATAAATAAATAAATAAAATACAGTAGGGAAAGAGGTAGTTGTTTGGGCTAAATTATAGGTGGGCTATGTACATGTGTAGTAATCTGTGAGCTGCTCTGACAGTTGGTGCTTAAAGCTAGTGAGGGAGATAAGTGTTTCCAGTTTCAGAGATTTTTGTAGTTCGTTCCAGTCATTGGCAGCAGAGAACTGGAAGGAGAGGAGGCCAAAGAAAGAATTGGTTTTGGGGGTGACTAGAGAGATATACCTGCTGGAGCGTGTGCTACAGGTGGGAGATGCAATGGTGACCAGCGAGCTGAGATAAGGGGGGACTTTACCTAGCAGGGTCTTGTAGATGACATGGAGCCAGTAGGTTTGGCGACGAGTATGAAGCGAGGGCCAGCCAACGAGAGCGTACAGGTCGCAATGGTGGGTAGTATATGGGGCTTTGGTGACAAAACGGATTGCACTGTGATAGACTGCATCCAATTTGTTGAGTAGGGTATTGGAGGCTATTTTGTAAATGACATCGCCAAAGTCGAGGATTGGTAGGATGGTCAGTTTTACAAGGGTATGTTTGGCAGCATGAGTGAAGGATGCTTTGTTGCGAAATAGGAAGCCAATTATAGATTTGACTTTGGATTGGAGATGTTTGATATGGGTCTGGAAGGAGAGTTTACAGTCTAACCAGACACCTAAGTATTTGTAGTTGTCCACGTATTCTAAGTCGGAGCCGTCCAGAGTAGTAATGTTGGACAGGCGGGTAGGTACAGGTAGCGATCGGTTGAGGAGCATGCATTTAGTTTTACTTGTATTTAAGAGCAATTGGAGGCCACGGAAAGAGAGTTGTATGGCATTGAAGCTTGCCTGGAGGGTTGTTATCCAAAGAAGGGCCAGAAGTATACAGAATGGTGTCGTCTGCATAGAGGTGGATCAGAGACTCACCAGCAGCAAGAGCGACCTCATTGATGTATACAGAGAAGAGAGTCGGTCCAAGAATTGAACCCTGTGGCACCCCCATAGAGACTGCCAGAGGTCCGGACAGCAGACCCTCCGATTTGACACACTGAACTCTATCAGAGAAGTAGTTGGTGAACCAGGCGAAGCAATCATCTGAGAAACCAAGGCTGTCGAGTCTGCCGATGAGGATGTGGTGATTGACAGAGTCGAAAGCCTTGGCCAGATCAATGAATACGGCTGCACAGTAATGTTTCTTATCGAGAAACATTAGGTACAAAATAAGTTATAAATAATGTGAAAAAAACCACATAATAGCGCAATTGGTTGGGCGCCCGTAAAACTTCTGCCATTTCTTCCGGCAACATTTTATATTCTTGGAGACAGGGCCAGTCCTGAATCGCCTCCACTTTCTTTGCCTGGGGTTTGACACATCCCTTCCCGATCGTGCACCCCACCCCTTAGCGTCCCGCAGGCCGAGACGACATTTCCTTGGGTTCGCTCCCGTAAGGTGAGCGTGCAATACCACGCTCACCTGGTTTAGATGTGTCTCCCACTTGATCCCATTGACCACAATAACATCAAGGTAGGCCGTCGCATACTCACGATGAGGACGGAGAATCCGTCCATCAACCTCTGGAAGGTGGCCAGGGCCCAGTGCAAACAAAAGGGCAGCTTCTTGTGGTGGAACAGCCCGTCAGGGGTGATAAAAACAGTTTTCTCCACGACTCGGGCGCAATGGGCACCTGCCAATAACCCTTTGTCAGGTCGAGCATGCTGATAAATTGGGCGGTCCCTAGCTGTTCGATTAGATCGTCAATTCGGGCATGGAGTAGGCGTCAAACTTTGAGATTTAATTTACCTTTCTAAAATCATTACAGAAGCGAATGGTGCCATCTGGTTTTGGCACCAACACTATGGGGCTGCTCCACTCACTATTCAACTTCGATAATATCAGCTTCCAACAGCGTTTTTTACCTCCTTCCTAACAGCCTCTCTCCATGCTTCCGTTATGCAGTAGGGTCTCAACCTCACCTTTTCCCCGGTTTGGGGATGATGCTGTGCTGTACCAGATTGGTGTGTCCTGGTTCACTGGAGAACAAATCCTGGTTCTGGCCGACCTACTCCGTCAGCTCCTCCTTCTGTGCTTGGCTCAGTTGCTCCCTCAGTGGCACCTCCGCCGGCTTGCTCTCTATGGTAGCCTTCTTCGGGGAAATAGAGTAGAGTACATCACGTGCATTCCATTTTTTTAACAAATTCACATGGTAAATCTGGGTCAGATGCCTATGTCCTGGCTGTCTGACCCTATAGTAAACTTCACCCACCTTCTCAAGGACTTCGTATGGCCCGTTCCATCGGGCCAAAAATGTACATTCTGAGGTGGGGACCAACACCAACACTTTGTCTCCTGGCTGGAAGACTCTTTGTTGTGCCCCTCTGTTGTATACCCGAGCTAGGGCCTCCAGCATGTGTTCCCGTGCCAGGGGCCACAGGATTTCCATCAGTCTGTGTGAGACACTGAGGTGCGCAACTGGGTTATTTTCATTAGTTTGCAGAGATCCTTCATGAATCGCGACATGAACGGGGTTCCTTGGTCAGTTAAGATGCGTGGGGTCTTTGTGGGCTATACTCAGCCTTGTCTCAGGATGGTAAGTTGTTTGGTTGAAGATATCCCTCTAGTGGTGTGGGGACTGTGCTTTGGCAAAGTGGGTGGGGTTATATCCTTCCTGTTTGGCCCTGTCCGGGGGTGTCCTCGGATGGGGCCCAGTGTCTCCTGACCCCTCCTGTCTCAGCCTCCAGTATTTATGCTGCAGTAGTTTATGTGTCGGGGGGCTAGGGTCAGTTTGTTATATCTGGAGTACTTCTCCTGTCCTATTCGGTGTTCTGTGTGAATCTTAGTGTGCGTTCTCTAATTCTCTCCTTCTCTCTTTCTTTCTCTCTCTTGGAGGACCTGAGCCCTAGGACCATGCCCCAGGACTACCTGACATGATGACTCCTTGCTGTCCCCAGTCCACCTGGCCGTGCTGTTACTCCAGTTTCAACTGACCTGAGCCCTAGGACCATGCCCCAGGACTACCTGACATGATGACTCCTTGCTGTTCCCAGTCCACCTGACCGTGCTGCTGCTCCAGTTTCAACTGTTCTGCCTTATTATTATTCGACCATGCTGGTCATTTATGAACATTTGAACATCTTGGCCATGTTCTGTTATAATCTCCACCCGGCACAGCCAGAAGAGGACTGGCCACCCCACATAGCCTGGTTCCTCTCTAGGTTTCTTCCTAGGTTTTGGCCTTTCTAGGGAGTTTTTCCTAGCCACCGTGCTTCTACACCTGCATTGCTTGCTGTTTGGGGTTTTAGGCTGGGTTTCTGTACAGCACTTTGAGATATCAGCTGATGTACGAAGGGCTATATAAATACATTTGATTTTATTTGATTTGAAGATCTCCTCAGGGATTCCTACTCGGGAGAACAGCATGACTAACTCATGTGTGATTCCCTTGGTGGTCATAGCGAGCAGGGGATTGGCTTCCGGGTACCTGGTGGCATAATCCAGAATCGCCAGGATGTATTGGTGCCCACAGTTGCTCTTGGGTAGAGGTCCCACCAGGTCCATTGTGATCCTTCTGAAAGGGACTGAAATAATGGGTAGTGGAATTAACCAGTTATGCTATTAAAAATGTTGGAGGAAAAACGTTCCCGTTATATTTTGTCGCGAAAAGATGCTCGACTATGCATATAATTGATAGCTTTGGAAAGAAAACACTCTGACGTTTCCAAAACTGCAAAGATATTGTCTGTGAGTGCCACAGAACTGATGTTACAGGTGAAAATAAAAAGATAGATAAAAATCCAACCAGGAAGTGCCGCATTTTTTGAAACCGCCTCATGCTATGGCTGTGAATGAGCTACGGATGAGCTTACGTTTTCCACGTATTCCCCAAGGTGTCTACAGCATTGTGACGTCTTTTTAGGCATTTCCATTGAAGAATGGCCGTAAGGGACCATATATAGCATGTGGTCACATGGTGTCTCCCGCAGAAAATCTCGCGTAAAATACTGAGGTAGCCATTTTTCCAATCACTTCTGATGAGAAACCAATTGCCTCGACGGATATATTATTGAATATATATGTTAAAAACACCTTGAGGATGGATCCTAAACAACGTTTGCCGTGTTTCTGTCGATATTATGGAGCAAATTTTGAAAAAAGTTTGCCGTTATAGTTGAAGCATTTCCGGTCTATTTCTCAGCCAAGCATGATGAAGAAACGGGAGCTATTTCGCCTACAAAAATTATCTTTTTGGAAAAAAGGAACATTTGCTATCTAACTGGGAGTCTCCTGAGTGAAAGCATCCGAAGTTCTTCAAAGGTAAATTATTTAATTTGGTTGCTTTTCTTATTTTCGTGAAAATGTTGCCTGCTGCCAGCAGAGCTAGCATAGCATTATGCCATGATAAACTTACACAAATGCTTGTCTAGCATTGGCTGTAACGCATATTTTGAAAATCTGAGTTGACAGTGTTGTTAACAAAAGGCTAAGCTTGTGTTTGAATATATTTATTTCATTTCATTTGTGATTTTCATGAATAGGAAAAGGTTCTAGGGGTATTTATGTCCGCTGCGTTATGCTAATGCATTTGAGGCTATGATTACGCTCCCGGATACGGGATTGTTCGTCGCAAGAGGTTAGGGGCTGCGAAAGTGTGGTTTTGGCCACACCTGCTGGCACTCCGGGCAACTGCGGAAGTAATCTTCCACTGCTCTCTTCACACCCGGCCAGTAAAATTGTGCCTTCTCCACCCCTAAAATTGTCTTCTCCACCCCTAAGTGAGCCCCAAGAAGGTGGGAGTGCGCCAGCTGCAGGACATATTGTACAAAGGGACGGGGCACCAACAACAACTTCATACATTCGTCATTCTTCTTCACGACCTGATACAGCAATTTCTTCTTTAAAGAAAAATGGGGGTAGGTGATCTGACTTACCCCCTCCATGGGCTTTCCGTCCACCACGGTCACCTGCTGGAGAGAGCTGGCCAGGTTGGGATCTTCCAATTGGTCCGTTCCTAACCGGCCCACTAGAGAGTGGGCTCTGGCACCACCTCATTGTCTTCCAGACTTGCCACACCTTCCTCCAGTCTTGCTTCACCCGAGTCACCCTCTGAGAGGGGTTCTGTTGAAGACTGGGGGTCCACTTCCTGGAATCCACACATCTCTCTTTCATGCGTTCATCCCACCTCTCCGGCATCCTCTTCCCTTCTGGTTCCCTCGGTTCCCCACGTCTCCGGACATACTGGTCCACCAGGGAATCCCTCCAAATGAGTACCGGCAGAAGTGGTTTCGGGGCGACTCCCACTTGCCCTGTGTGTTGTACCTTTGTGGTCTGGCCATGGTGTCCGTTAGGTTCGGGGACTGGGCGAAGTCAGGTCGGATCAGGGTTACCATACTCCTGGAGTCCACAAGTGCCGTGGTGTCCTTTCGGTTGGCTCTTACAGGGGTGACAGGGGAAGGACCACTCTCCCGGCTCGCCAAACTCGTAGCACTTCCTCCTGTCCAGGTTCAGGAAGGGGCGTCATCTCGGGGAGCTGGCTGTTGGTGTCCCCCCATCCTTGGCCGGGATCCCTGCGTGGTCCTCCGCCGTTTTCTGCTCCTTCGGGCGAGTGTAGGGTTCAGCCTTCCGTGGTTGTCTGCTGCGCAGGACCTCCAAAGCCACCTGTTGACCTTCCACCAGTTCCACCACTCTGCGGGTTAGCTTGGCGTGCTAACTTTTTAGCTTTGTTAGGTTCTTATTTTTCAGTTTAAATAACCCACGGACACTAGAGGCGCTTTAGCCAAGTTTAATTCTTCCCAAAGGTTCTGTACAGCTGTAATCAGACAGCAAAACATTTCTCACATCACAGTTATATACCTCCTACTTAAGACACTCCCTCTCTACAATCCTTAGTTTATGGTTTAACAGGAAAAGAGTAACAAGATCCCAAACCCTTATTACTTCATCAGGTGACCTGTCCTCACCTCCTCACCTCAACCCCTCCATCTAATACACAGATGTCCATCTGTCTTTCCTGTATCAACGCGGTGCTCTGCTCCCGTCCCCCAACACATTCCAACACATTCCACAGCTATCTGTCCTTCTACAGAGAACCCCTAACTTTCCCATTTGATTCTGTCTATCATTTATTTAATATCTCAATGTTCAAAATTTCGAACACAACAGCTTCGAATGGGAGAGAGTGTAGAAATTTATCAATGACCACTTTCTCAATGGGTGTGAGCATCAGTGGTTCAGCAGTTAGCCAGCTATTGGCCAGCCTAATTAGATCATGCATTTGCGATCGGGGGGATGCTATAGCATCATACGCTCAATCATGGAATCTTTGTGCCTTGCTAATCAGGGTGTAACCATTCTGGCGCAGGATTTCCTTTTTCAGCCCCTCGTAATGCGGCGCCTGGTCAGCTGTCAGATCCTCATAGGTCTTCTGTGTCGCATCTGACAGAAAGGGTGCTAGCAGGCTGGCCCATTGCTCATGGGGCCATTTCTCCCCAGCCACCGTCCTCTCGAAGGCTTTCAGGTAAGCCTCAATGTTGTCAGCCTCTGTCAACTTTAGTATAAACCTACTGGATTTGGGACGAGTGACTGCTGCGCCTGGGTGGCTGTCAGCTGACTTCAGCTCTCAGGAGAGCGGTCTGCTGACACTTTTCCTCCAGCAGTTCCCGATGCAAAGCCTGCTGCACTATGTTCGCCTCCACCAGCTGTTTCACCAATGTTTCCATTGTGCTATGTGTCCATTTAGTTATTGAGCCTGGTTTGGGGTGCCCGCATTCTCCACCACATGTAGCAGGCTCAAGGGGGTGGGGTTTCCACGTCACCAAGTTCAGCCATTGGGCTGAAAGAAATCTCCCTTCAATCACCACTCCCCTCACCTCTCCCTGCCATCTGCCACAATATTGTAACCGTTCATGTTGTGAAACTGCAAAATACAGAAAATAATATACTTTGTATTCAATTCACATTGGCATACTGTAGCTGTACATTAGACATTTCAAGTTGAAGTTGCATAAATGCAAAGCACGTTGCCAAGGTACCATGTATCTGGCTTGACGCCAAACCAGATAGATAATTACCATATAAGTAGCAACTATTTATGTTCCTGGGACAGTTTGTACATAATTGTATGTCAATGCAACAGGTCAAAAATATTAAGATTACAAGAGGGGCTCTTGGATTGTTTACTTTAGAAGGTACCTAATTCAGCTTTACGGGACACTGTATCATCTGATGTGTCTGAGGTATAAATGTGTCTGAAGTATAATTCTGTATACTCATGGGTTTACTAAGACTTCCTGCTCAAGATGGAGTCAACTCGATTATGTTTATTTTCTTTCTTCCAGGACTGATGGAATATCCGCTAACAAGTTTTTATTTTTATTTTTACATGTTCATCAATGATTCTGTATCTCTCCCCTTTCCTGAGGCCTTAGGAGAGCAGTTAAAAGTACCCGGATCCAGCTGTTAAGGGACCTCCCAAATTAAGCAAGGCCTGGCCATTTTGTTTGTGTTTACCCACGAGAACAGAGAAAGAGTGCTGCCCCTGAATGAGGGACACCTGTCTCTAGTCTATTTTACCAAACCCTTTGGGATACAATTATTTCCTTATTGAGTTATCAAGAGTGATCATTTGATTTGTTATTCTAATTTGTTTATTTTTTATTTAACATGCAGTGTTTGTTTTTCCCCCCAGGGGGAATTACCAGTCCCCTGGGGCCCTTTGGTAAATATGCAACTGGTTTCAGCTGTCTGTTGTTATTGTCTTTGACATTTGTTTTAGAAATCTGGATTAAGAATATTGATAGTAGTAACAATTTGTCATACAGTAAATAGATTGTCTAGATTTCCTGAATCAGAAATGCCCTTAACCTAACTGTTGCTTTGGTCTGTCCTGTCTCAAGGTTATGGCGAGGCAGACAACAGATGGTATCTAGATGCATGGAAGGGATAATTTGACCAAGAACAGTATGAACCTCAAACCCCACTAACCAGCTGAAGTAATGGCGAAAATGGCGTTCAGTATGGTCCTTCACAACTTCTACCATGAGACCTAAGTCTGAGCCAGCAACCTATACACAGCATCTAGTCGAAGCTATCAACTGCCTTTTCACTCATTCCTTTTTTCTCAGGAGTGCGACATGAGTCCACGGTGTGTGAGCATGGAGAGAGATCCCATCCAAAGTTCTCTAATGCTGCTGGTGTACTGGTAGGAAAATGGACAAGGCATAATGTACTGTAAAGGACAGTGGTGGCTCAGGTGAGAGAAATTATCAAGGGCCATCCACTTTGAACATATGCCATTAAAAGACGAACTGAAAAACTATCTGAAGAAGAACATGAAGAAACACCAGAAGGATGAGTGCTGGGACGGAGGGGGGTGGTCAACTGTGCCCGTAATTGATTTAGGCTTATCCCCCAAAAAATATATGGGGTATCAGGTTGATTGTGGAGGTCTGCAAAATGTATAGTAATTAAGACTAAGAATGCATTGAGATTCCAATCTGTCATTACCACAAACGGGGCCATGATGAGAAAAGTTAATGCTAGAAAAACAAGTTCAATGTAACTGTACATTCTGCCAGTGTCGGTGTGTGCTAAGTTGAGGGTCTTAAATTTGAATGATAAAACCAACGTGAAGCACAAAGCACTGTCATTCTAAATATGGGTTGGATAAAATGTGAGGAGAGCCACTCGATTTTCCCTTGGCCTAACCTAGCCCAATCTCATTCTTATCAAGGTTGGTGTGAAACTGTTATAACGTGTTCTCTCTCTCTTCCCTGTGAAATGTTATTAACATGCTGTAAGGCGATCTATACCTCTGGCTGATAAGATTTCATCAGCTATCATGTTTTCTTCTCCTGTAGAGAATGGTGAAACTAATGAGCTGCCAACTCTGGATGAGCTTCCATTTCCCCCAGTAGATACGGATGACGAGTAATGATTGAAGGTGGTTTTCATTTAACAAAAATTGTTAAACAACAGGGTTTTATATTTTGACTAAGTTGATGTCCCAGGGACAGTTAGTGAAAAACATAGGTCAATCCAACACGATTGTGGTAAGATGTGGAAAGAATGGTTAACATTGAGATGTATTCATCTCTGAATCTACAGATCCCTTGTGTATTTGGGTGTATTTTTGATACTCACTACCATTACTAGAAGTATAACCTTTATTATGATTATAGAATTACCATACTAATTGGATTGTACAACCCAGAATGAAGGGTTTGAAATGATGAAGTGTCTTTTTTCTGTGTTGCTTTCCCTTACTTAAATAAGAATATAGAATATGTTGACATTGAAGCTAAAATCTAAATGCTTACATATTTTATACATGGGATTTTGTTATAACCAATTTCTGTGTTCATGCAAGTGACTGATTGAACAAATTCTCATTTATCAGTATCTGCAATTTGGCAGTACTTGAGAACAAGGTTTCAGCTTAGAGAGAAGAAGCTTCGTGATGTATTGGTTGGTTACATCAATGAAAACGGTAATGATGAAATCATTATGATTTAATCATGCAAATATAACTTGTCGGTGTATCTAAGACAACTGCTGGGACTGCCCCAGCAGAGCTCCTGACAGTTTTTTGGAACCTCTCCAGCATGCTGACAATAAACAATGATTAATTTAAAATTGACTTTGAGTGTCCCTGTGTAAGAATTTCTACGACAATATCATCATAGCTTATATACTGTATATATAGCCAACCATGCTATTATGTGTATTACCTTACTGTGGGCTCTCGTTTTCCATGACCGACGTAAGACATTTAAGCATGTTAAACCTTACAAGGCTGCCAGCCCAGATGGCATCCCTAGTCGCATCCTCAGAGCATGTGCAGACCAGCTGGCTGGAGTGTTTACGGACATATTCAATCTCTCCCTATCCAAGTCTGCTGCCCTGTCACAAGAATTTTCAATCCCAATGATAACTAACAATCAATAAGCTTTGACCAATCCCCGAGGTTTGTTAGACCCTGGGTTTAATAATGATTAGGCAAAGACTCAGCTTATGCAAAAGGTTTGTTGTAGTTTATTCATGAGAGCTCTATAAATCATACAATGCACATAGCCTTTTATATAACTCCTACAAGCGCCTACAAGTCTACAAGCGCATCTGTTCCTCCCTGGGTGGAGGAACTTTATCTCCTGTCCTTGGTCTCACAGTACCAAAACATGTCTGTTGTCAGTTCCTCTTTATCACACACAAACACAATATTCCCACTGTCTCACAATATTCTAGTATTATGTCTAAACACATTGTCTACGTTTCTGTAACTATTAGGGTGAAATACTTTAGTCATTACTCTTAATGTCATTCAGATTCTCTTATTATTACTTTAAACATATACATTCCCTTAACATGCCCCCACTTGCTTCAAGATATCCACCATTGTTCCTGTACCCAAGAAAGCAAAAGTAACTGAACTAAATGACTATCACCCCGTAGCATGAATAGCATTCCAGGTGAAGCTGGTTGAGAGAAGAATGCCAAGAGTATGTAAAGCTGTCATCAAGGCAAAGGGTGGCTACTTTGAAGAATCTAAAATGTCAAAAAATATTTAGATTTGTTTAACATTTTCTTTTTTGGTTACTACATGATTCCATATGTGTTATTTCATAGTTTTGATGTCTTCACTATTAATCTACAATGTACAAAATAGTAAAAATAAAGACATGAGTAGGTGTGTCCAAACTGTTGACTGGTGCTGTATGTAAGAATGATGTTCATTGACTACAGCTCAGCATTCAACACCATAGTACCCTCCAAGCTCATCATTAATCTCGAGGCCCTGGGTCTGAACCCCGCCCTGTGCAACTGGGTCCTGGACTTCCTTGACGGGCTGCTCCCAGGTGGTGAAGGTAGGACAGACGTAGGCCTGATTACCAACAATGATGGGACAGCCTACAGGGAGGAGGTGAGGGTGGCAGAGTGGTGCCAGGAAAATAACCTCTCCCTTAACGTCAACAAAACAAAGGAGCTGATCCTGGATTTCAAGAGACAGCACAGGGAGCACTCCCCCATCCACATCAATGAGACTGCAGTGGAGAAGCTTCTCAAGTTCTGCATCATACACATCACTGATAATCTGAAATGGTCCACCTATACAGACAATGTGGTGAAGAAGGCGCAACACCGCCTCTTAATCCTCATGAGGCTGAGGAAATTTGGCTTGGCTCCGAAGACCCTCACAGACTTTTACAGATGCACCATTGAGAGCATCCTGTCGGGCTGTATCACCACCTGGTATTGCAACTGCACCGCCTGCAACCTTAGGGCTCTCCAGAGGGTGGTGCGGTCTGCCCAACGCCAATGCTTAATTTGTAAATCGGGAGGTGCCGGAACAAAAGATGAGCGCGAGAGTGGGGTGACCTGGGGAGTTCTTCAGTAGCAGAAACCATGATAGAGAAAAAAAATCACCTTTATATTAAAGCATTGTATGCATATCATCGCATTTGCAAAGTGGCTGTCATGTCTTAGACTATCATTAATATGAAGACTGTTATATTATCGAATCAATTCTCTATGTGTAATTATTACATGATTAAACTAATCATGTCAACAATTAACTAGGAAGTTGGGGCACCACAGGAAAATGTTGTTTAAAGAGTTACTATTTCCCGAATTTAACTCTCTTCTGATATTTTCATATGTTATCGATTACAGTCAATTATTAATGTATTATTACCTCAGTCATATTCCGAATGTCGCAAACTCTTGGATATCTGCACGTACCCTAGCATAAATGATGAATCAGTGATATACTATTGGCTTAATTATTTATTTACTAACTAACTAAATAATCACACAGAATTACATAAACACAAACAGAATAGGTTACACTATCAGCTATCAAGGTAAGACCGCGATGCAGACTGTGTCGAAGTGACAATGTTTACAGGGGCAAATGTACAGGACGGCAGGCAGGCTCAGGTTAGGCAGAGGTCGATAATCCAGAGGTGGGGCAAAGGACGGCAGGCGGGCTCAGGAAGAGTGGTCAGGCTGGTGGGTACAGGGTCAGGACAGGCAAGGGTCAAAAACCAGGAGGACGAGAAAAGAGAGACTGGGGAAAAGCAGAAGCTGACACAAAACGCTGGTTGGCTTGACAAACAAGACAAACTGGCAACAGAAAAACAGAGAACACAGGTATAAATACACAGGGGATAATGGGGAAGATGGGTGACACCTCGAGGGGGTGGAGACAATCACAAAGACAGGTGAAATAGATCAGGGTGTGACATACACATTGATTACTACATATTCCAATGAAAAGTCCCTAGTGGACTAAACCGATATGATGGCTTGTTACACAAAATGAAATTGGAGGGGCATGTAAGAAAGAGTGGGAGAAAAGACAAAGGACTTCACTATAGTAAACACAGCTGATAACTATGAACATAGAAATGCTTTTACTTTTCACATGAACAGCCACTCATTAAAAAATAATTACAATTGACATATTTACGATTGTATGCCTTTGTTGAAATCGCCAGTCCGTCTTCTGGAGAGTCAGTCGACAGAAAGTCTCTGGTTTGTCCACCAGAGATCAAAGTATTTTGTAGTTGTAGCTTACTTATTCCCTTTGTTCTTGGAGTGTCTGTTATAATGGATACGTCAGACTACCAATGGTCGTTTGATAAGAAAATGTTCTCCAGGGCCTCCCGGGTGGCGCAGTGGTTAAGGGCGCTGTACTGCAGCGCCAGCTGTGCCACCTGAGACTCTGGGTTCGCGCCCAGGCTCTGTCGTAACCTGGTGCGACGCACAATTGGCCTAGCGTCGTCCGGGTTAGGGAGGGTTTGGCTGGTAGGGAAATCCTTGTCTCATCGTGCACCAGCGACTCCTGTGGCGGGCTGGGCGCAGTGCGCGCTAACCAAGGTTGCCAGGTGCATGGTGTTTCCTCTGACACATTGGTGCGGCTGGCTTCCGGGTTGTGTTAAGAAGCAGTGCGGCTTGGTTGGGTTGTGTATCGGAGGATGCATGTCTTTCAACCTTTATCTCTCCCGAGCCCGAATGGGAGTTGTAGCGATGAGACAAGATAGTAGCTACTACAAAATAATAATAATAATGTTTTCAACTGTTCTGCCGACCTGAGCCCTAGGACTACCTGACATGATGACTCCTCCTTCCAGTCCACCTGGCCGTGCTGTTTCTCCAGTTTCAACTGACCTGAGCCCTAGGACCATGCCCCAGGAATACCTGACATGATGACTCCTTGCTGCCCCCTGTCCACCTGACTGTGCTGCTGCTCCAGTTTCAACTGTTCTGCCTTATTATTATTCGACCATGCTGGTAATTTATGAACATTTGAACATCTTGACCATGTTCTGTTATAATCTCCACCCGGCACAGCCAGAAGAGGACTGGCCACCACAAGAGGACTAGCCTGGTTCCTCTCTAGGTTTCTTCCTAGGTTTTGGCCTTTCTAGGGAGTTTTTCCTAGCCACCATGCTTCTACACCTGCATTGCTTGCTGTTTGGGGTTTTAGGCTGGGTTTCTGTACAGCACTTTGAGATATCAGCTGATGTACGAAGGGCTATATAAATAAATTTGATTTGATTTGATTCTCCAGAATGGATCTTTCAAAGTAACACGGTCAAGGTCACTGGAATAGATACTTTAGAGGTATCAATAACGGTGAGAGGAAATTGTTCTTCTCTCTCTTCTTCGGTCAAGTTTCCTAGACTATTTTACATACAGTTGAAGTCGGAACGACTTCTGGAGAACATTATTATTATTATTATTTTTAAATTTTACCCCTTTTTCTTAGCCAAATACATTTAAATTCAGTTTTTCACCATTCCTGATATTTAAATCAAGTAAAAATTCCCTGTCTTATCAGCCATATCAGCTATGTTTTTTTAAAAGTCAGTAAACGAGGCTGAATTAATTGTTTCGCTGCCAAACAAGGCTCCGCTGATAGCCAGGTGTAGCAGTGGTGAGGATTCACTCCATTGTGCTGGAAAGATAGCTCTGCTGTTGGGACAGCTTTATTTAGGACCTAGCAGTTTGTCGGCACCACTTGTCACCGTTAGAGTGTAATTAACGTATTGTTTAATGTTGTGTAGTGTCTTTGCTGGCATGCATCTAAACATTTTTGGAGGAGTTTGCCCCACCAAGATTTACATTCTAAAATTGCCACTGATTAGGATTCTGATGACATTGTAAAACAAAACCCCTACCCTCACAATACCCCATCATGGTTAGCCCAAGCTATTATCTGGTGGGTTGTGTAATAACCTCCCTCTCGGAGGACATGATAAAATAAGGTTTAAAGGGAGGAAAACCCTCCCTAGACTCAATAAATTTGAGCAGTACACCCTCCCCTCACTTTGTGCTCTGCTCACAGTTTAGGGCTGTGCCCTCTCTCTTTCACTCTTTTCCGAATCACAATAAAGCACTTGATAAATTATCCAACCCAATTTTAGAATGACAGTCCTTAGTGCTTCGCTTTGAGTTTATCACTCGAATTTGAGACCCTCAATTTAGCACACACCGACAGTTAGAATGTACATTTACAAAACAGGGAAAATATATAAACAGTATGTACTACAAGATAGGAACTTTTCTCATTACGTCCCATTTGTCCCTGTTTACTTTCACGAGTGGCATGTTTCTGTTTGTATTTATTATGGATCCCCATACTCTTCCTGGGGTCCAGCAAAATGAAGGCAGTTAATAACAGATCGGTATCTCAATGCTGTCACGTTCTGACCTTAGTTCTTTTGTTATGTCTTTGTTTTAGTATGGTCAGGACGTGAGTTGGGTGGGTTGTCTATGTTCCTTTTTCTATGATTTGGGATTTCTGTGTTTGGCCTGGTATGGTTCTCAATCAGAGGCAGCTGTCATTCGTTGTCCCTGATTGAGAACCATACTTAGGTAGCCTGGTTTCACTTTTGAGTGGTGGGTGATTGTTTCCTGTGTCTGTGTTTGTACCACAAGGGACTGTTTCGATTTTCGTTTGTTCATTCACGTTGTTATTTTGTATTTTTGTAGTGTTCTGTTTTATATATTAAAATGGACACTTACCACGCTGCACATTGGTCCGACCTCTCTTACTCCTCGTCAGAAGAAGAGGAAAATCATTACAGAATCACCCACCACCAAAGGACCAAGCAGTGTGGTAACAGGCAGCAGCAGCGAACTCCAGACTCCTGGACATGGGAGGAGATTTTGGACGGCAAAGGACCCTGGGCACAGGCTGGGGAATATCGCCGCACAAAGGCAGAGCTGGAGGCATCGAAAGCCGAGAGGCGGTGGTATGAGGAGGCAGCACGGCAGCGTGGTTGGAAGCCCGAGAGGCAGCCCCAAAAATGTCTTGGGGGGGGGCACACGGGGAGTGTTGCTAAGTCAGGAAGGAGACCTGAGCCAACTCCCCGTGCTTACCGTGGAGAGAGGGGGACCGGGCAGGCATAGCCCAGTGCGGTACATAGCAGTGCCTCATATCGGCCGGGCTAGAGTGGGCATCGAGCCAGGTGCCATGAAGCCGGCGCAGCGCATCTGGTCTCCAGTGCGTCTCCTCAGGCCGGGGTACATGGCACCAGCCTTACGCATGGTGTCCCCGGTTCACCAGCACAGCCCAGGGCGGGCTATTCCACCTCGCCGCACTGGCCTGGCTACAGGGAGCATTCAGCCAGGTAGGGTTGGGCAGGCTCGGTGCTCAAGACCTCCAGTGCGCCTCCACGGTCCGGTCTATCCGGTGCCTCCTCCACGCACCAGCCCTCCAGTGGCAGCCCCCCGCACCAGGCTGTCTCTCCGTCTCCTCCCTAAAGGTGCTTCCGCCTGCTCAGCGCTGCCAGAGTCTTCCTCCTGTCTAACGTTGCCAGAGTCTCCCGTCTGTCCTGAGCTGCCAGAGTCTCCCATCTGTCCTGAGCTGCCAGAGCCCCCCGTCTGTCCTGAGCTGCCAGAACCGCCCGTCTGTCCTGAGCTGCCAGAGCTGCCCCTCTGTCCTGAGCTGCCTGAGCCGCCCGTCTGTCAGGAGCTGCCAGAGCCGCCCGTCAGTCAGGAGATGCCAGAGCCGTCCGTCAGCCAGGAACTGCCAGAATCGCCCGTCAAGCCGGCGCTGCCGGAATCGCCCTTCACTCCGGAGTTGCCGGAGTCTCCCGCCTGTCCGGTGCTGCTGGAATCTCCTGTCCGGTCGTAATACAATGGGATTACTGAATAAATGTAGGCTTTCCAGGCTTGGGTCCCCAGTCCGAGGTCGGTGGCGAGGGTCGCTCTAAAGAGGCCATGGAGGCGGTTAAAGAGACGGAGAAAGACTATGGTGGAGTGGGGTCCACATCCCGCGCCAGAGCCACCACCGCGGACAGACACCCACACAGACCCTCCCCTATAGGTTCAGGTTTTGCGGCCGGAGTCCGGACCTTTGGGGGGGGGGGGGGGGGGGGGGGACTGTCACGTTCTGACCTTAGTTATTTTGTTATGTCGTTGTTTTAGTATGGTCAGGGCGTGAGTTGAATGGGTTGTCTATGTTCCTTTTTCTATGATTTGGGATTTCTGTGTTTGGCCTGGTATGGTTCTCAATCAGAGGCAGCTGTCCCTGATTGAGAACCATACTTAGGTAGCCTGGTTTCACTTTTGAGTGGTGGGCGATTGTTTCCTGTGTCTGTTTGTACCACACGGGACTGTTTTGATTTTCGTTTGTTCATTCACGTTGTTATTTTGTATTTTTGTAGTGTTCAGTTTTATATATTAAAATGAACACTTACCACGCTGCACATTGATCCGACCTCTCTTTCTCCTCGGTCAGAAGAAGAGGAAAATCGTTACAAATGCATTTTAATCTAAATTACAATAAGCGTGTGTAGACCTCCAAAATCAACATGATACCCCAAATAAACAGTTTACAGCAACCTTAAATCAATTCACAGGCACAGTTGACCACCCCCTCCTTCCCCGTACTCTTTTTCCGGTGTTTATTCATGTTCTGCTTCAGAGAGTGTTTCAGTTTGTCCTCCCAATATCACATGTTCAAAGTGGATGGCCCATGATAATGTATCTCACCTGAGCCGCCACTGTTTTTTACATTCCATTATAACTTGTTCATTTTTCAACCAGTACACCAGCATCATGAAAGAAGATTGGACGGGATCTCTCTCCATGCTATCACCATAACTTTGAGAGAGGATAGACCAAAACAAAAGTTTAAGGAATTTCTGAATTGGAAAACCCAAACAACTATTTACCGAATGGCAAATTATTACCTTCCTAATTTTCTTAATACAACATTTCTAAGACAAATGTTAAAGAGCATACCAACACACTGCTGACAATATTTTCCAAATAGGCTTATACACCCTTATCATACTGGCAATCTCACTGCAGTTACCGGGTCAGGGATTTGGAGAGCTAACCCTTAGGGAGAAACCCTGACCATACAGTAGACCCAATCTGGTGAGATTTGTATCGAAACAAAGTTAAAAACCAAAACATAAACAGCTATACACTTCTTCATATTATACTTAAATCTCACCCAATGTCTATCCTTTCTAGTGAGGTTGATCAGGCCTCACCAGAAAGTTAGAACAAAGGTCATTCAACACCATTAAGTATTTTCTTTCCCTCGGTTTAAAAACCATTTCAAACATTTCCATCATTCTGCATACCCAATTTATAACCAAATTCAAAAGACCCTACACAATAAATCAAACACGGTACTAACACCACTAACTAATATTCATAACCGTTGTTGTGTGTGTGTGTGTGTGTGTGTGTGTGTGTGTGTGTGTGTGTGTGTGTGTGTGTGTGTGTGTGTGTGTGTGTGTGTGTGTGTGTGTGTGTGTGTGTGTGTGTGTGTGTGTGTGTGCGGTAAAACATGGAGCAAAAACACACAAATGGCCAGGCCTTCCTTATCTGGGAGCTCCCTTTGCGGCTGGATCCGTATACCTTTATACTTTATAAAACTGCAGAATTTCACTAACTGCTCTTCCAGGACAGTCTCAGGAAACACTTCAAAGAGAGAGATAATGAATACTCTCCTGGAAGAGAAAGTGTACATTTCGTTAGTATTCACTTATGCTAAACTTAATCAGCAACACAAACATTTTAATTACAAACAAAACACGATAATGCTAAGACCACTGTCCTACCATGCCCTTAATGTTCAAAATTGTTAAAAGGTCATTTTAGGTTTGGTAACCCAAATGCTGTCACTCGACAGAATTGTTTTTTCAAAACTCTACTAACAATTACTCACAATATTAACTCTAATTCTCCCCCGAGCTTGCAAGGAGTCTGAACTATTTTCAAAGGTAGCGATACGCACTTCTCCGGGGAGTAGTTATGGTATTTGTGCCTATTAATTGGTCACAGCACCTAATACCTTTTATTAGAACCAGTACTGAAAAGTAAATTTACTATTGGAGATTACTGTTGACATAATGTCTTATACCAGTGTTACGGCTGAAATATCACTGTTGTTAACAACACACATTACCGAAATTATTCACAGTCGTTTCCTATTTCCATATAATCTGTCAGTGTTCCCTGTCCCAATAGGGAATAAACCAATCTCTCTCTTTATTGCTAGTGTTAATCCACATAAATCACTTTCAAACAACGTTTGAATATCTTCTTACTTTTCTAACCATGAATGTATGAATGTGGCTCTCCTCCAGAAATTATATGCAACCTTTTATCAAGTGGACTTATTCTCTACAACCTACCTAAGCATGACAATTTATCCATACACACACAGACTCTACGGCCTCACGGCCACCACGGCTGGGCTTTCACCCCCCTTTCGGGTCTAGTAGGGAGCCAACCCAACTCGGGATTTACCCCCTAGGATGGACCCTTTGCAGGTACCAGCCTGCTCGGGCTTACCTTCCGGGACTTACCCTACTCTTTATGGTACTCGCAGGAACCAAACCACTCAGGATTTAACCCCTAGGACTTACTCTCTGCAGGTACCAGCTTGCTCGGGTTTACCTTCCGGGACTTACCATATACCATTAATCTACAACCGGTCGTAATACAATGGGATTACTGAATAAATGTAGGCTTTCCAGGTCCATATCCTATAATCCGTTCAGCCTACGACTCTTATCTCCCCAAGATGTCAGAATGAGTGGTAAATGTGCCTACCTTGATTTTTGGTGCTGGCTCCTGTTTCACTGTTTTGGACTCTCTAGTTTGACTGTAAATTGTGGTGAACCCTTTTAGGTTCTAAATAAACTGAGCAAAACTCACGGATGACTAGTAAAGCTCAAACCAAGTGTATTCACCCACCGGGTCACACAGCTGCATAAAACAAAGACATGTTTCCATCAGCAAAAGTGTTTATACGCCCCCTCCCCCTTTTAGGCGGAGTCTCCTCCTTATCTCTAAACACTACATCTTTGTTGCTAGGCAGGACGTTAAGTGATATGGGTAATAAACTGTTCCTTCTCCCTTCATGTGAACTTACCTAACCTCGCCCCCCATTCCTCGCTAATCCACAGCTATCCATCCTCATCAGTGACCATGTGATTGCCTTTTCCCTTACTTAGTAACTCTCCAAGCCCTGGTTCATATCCATCCTCCATTGACCCGACCATATACATTCCTCCAACATATAACCATTAACTTATGGTGTAGCAAGTATTTCAAATTACAACCCAACAGCATGCTTGATAAAGTGCTTAAAGGACTTCCTGAACAGGTCCCCGTCGATGTAGCCACTGTTTGACCGTCCATACAAGGCTTGGTGGGGGGGCCCTCCCAAGGCTTGGGGGGGCCCTCCCAAGGCTTGGGGGGGGCCCTCCCAGTGTGTAGTGGCCTCCGGGGAAACACTTGGGGTAGATGATAAATAGGGGGAGGTCCTCCCCAGCTGTGTTGAAGCACTGTGATATGCTCCTTGGCCCCCTGCGGGTACACGTGTTTTGCGCCCTCGCATCTGCTCTGGCACCTGTGCCTGCTCTGGCCGCTACAAAACCCAGACTCAACGCAGTTATAGATTTGTCTGGGTTTCTCCCTCAACCAGCTTTCCTCCAATTGCTTCTCATAAGAAGTGAAGAAGGTGTCCATAGTCAGACGGGTGGCACGCTCAGCTCCCCCCGTCCAGGGTGTCTGGCCTCCTCCTGAACATTTCCCGTCACCTCTTCCCCAATGGTGTGATTGTCTCCCTTGGGTGCCGAAACCTAGAATAGAATATAAATTGTCCACCCAGAATTATGTTTATTTTGGCCTCACATACATTAAGAACAGTCAGCATAGCATTCTTCATACATGAACACATAAAACATATGTGCATAAAACACATAAAACACACTTGCATAGTTTGTCGGCGTATTTCATCAGCCTCTGTCTGGTGAAGCTGAACCAATAGCTGGCACAGTAGATACAGTACTGCACCAGATAATAGTAATCCTCTGGTGCAAGCAATGTTTGCAGTCCACTGCAACAACCATGGTCACCCGGCCGCCCAGCCCTTCCGCCAGGGTCTGCCGAGGTACACCATGCACCTTGGTTGATAAGAAAAGAAAACTGTTATTAACAGATGAAATTCACATACATGTGGTAATGTCCTAAAAACAAAAGATGACTATCCTTGGCAGCCCGGCAGATAGCCATCCCTGCCCTGCACTCCTCCATGGCTTGAAACATGTCCACTTCACTCCATTGCTTCCTTTTGACTTTCTCCATACTGTTGTGGGAAATTCATGTAGCTAAATAACTTGGCATACTATATACATTTTAGAAAGATAACTCCATCTGAATATGTACTGTTAATTTCCAGTCCATTAAAATGTTGAGCTCAAAGTGATTTAGTCCTCCAACCACTATAGAGGGCGTCTGAAGTTAGGGGGAAATTTGTGGGATGTCTCATAGAATGGCGTGGTATGCAAAATAGGTCAACTTTGAGCACCTTTATCCCTTGAATGTTTGCCATTCAGGTCCAAAAAGTCCCTTTCTGAGCACTTCTGCAATGGGCAAATATGTATGGAAGGTTTCGTTCAACTCAAAAGGGGTGCTGTCAAAAAGTATTTGAATTCAAATGGATTTACCCATACATTCTTTATGTTCTGAATTGTTCAGTGGGGTCTTTTTCTAACATATTAACATTACATAAAAAAATATATATAATGATTTCGTAACCTAATACATCCGATAATAAGAGCTCTGTCGACAGTGTGGTGCGGCTTCTTGCAGCGATTTTTGAGGATTTTACATGTTTTGGTCTTCTGCAAAATTGGTTCCGCGGGTCGCAAAAAGCTAAATTAACATGACACAAGCTGAATGTAAAAGGATTCTAAAATTAAAAGCTTGCGGTATGCCCAATTGATAAATCTGAGCTATGGCAGCAGATGCTAAAATAGAAGTTGATTTTATTGGTTACGCAGAACGCACTGCAAGTCTTGTCTCTCCCATCTTCTCATTGGTTTTTAGAAGCATATACCCACTTGCAATCTTCTCATTGGTTTTTAGGAACACACATCTGGTTGATTGAAAGATGAACTGAGGTCGGTTGTGGTAATGCACCTTATTATGAAAGTTAGTTGCCAATCGCAATATAAAGTCCAAAGAAGAAAAAGAAGCCTGGGAGGAGAGTTGACTAGAAACGATTCTGTTGACCGTTTTCTGTGTGGATTAATTGTTGGAGTAGAGGACAATGTGCATTTCAAGTAAAATAACAACTCAATGTTTATATCCCAGGACAAATTAAATAGCAACAGCAAGCTAGCTAGCTAAATAGGAAAAATTTGCTAGCAACTGCAAGCTAGCCAGCTAAATTGCCATAAATGTTTAATGCTTTTCGACATGTTCCCAAATTAATATAATTGGTTCAGAGTTTGTTTTGATATTGCAACCTGTGTTTCGTGATCGCGTTTGGTGTGGGGAGACAAAATCAATTTGCGCACGATGGCGCACACGTGCGAATAATATGAGTGTTTAATTTGTATCTTGTTCTTTTTTTGTTAAAGTATCTCAGTTTTTACCCCAACCAGTAGGTGGCGGCAATACACCTTTTTGGATGTAGTCACCAATAAAACCTTAAAGAAGAAGATGCCAGAATGTTGAATAAAATTATATTTACAATTTCTTTACCGGTTGTACCTTTTGGTTGGTAGGAGGTGGAGATAGGGAATCCACAGGAAATGGTTGTTTACCCAACTTTTACGGCACCGGTAAATTCTGTTTTGTATTTTCAATCTCTTTCACGTATTGCACATGATGCACAATATGTCAACATAGCCAAACGAAGGTAGTCGAACGAAGCACGTTTCCAAATATTTGTTATATCTAAACAAAAGAGATGGAAACGACTGGCTGTGGTCTAATGAAACAAATTAGTCATAGTGGGCAGAACAAGCAAGGAGATGGGCAGAGCCAAGCACGAGCTAGCGTGATCCTATTGGCGTGTTGTAGCATCATCTGCATATTTCCGTTAGGAAACGCCTACTCAATGAAGTGCGCGAGTGCTTTAACTCAATTTGTCTTTGCACTCCTACTAAATAACGCACTTTTTAAAAACTTTAGCAAAGGGTAAAGTCTACAAAACTTAGTCCACTCTGTTCATTACATATTCTAGTTTTGGGAACAGAACTATTGAGATCAAATGTTTCAAATTTGCAATGTTGGCCAAAATCCATCTCGTTCCATCTTCTCCCACTGCTGGCCAGTGGGCTTCCTCTGACTACCATATTAGTAGTGAGTGGAAACACTAATCAGATGCTTCACATTTATACATCCACTGAAATATGTCTTATGTTCTATCTGTGATGTTTCCTCGCAATCAGCTGTTGTTCGGTTAGGCTCTGCGATATTGTGCTAGTGTATGTCACATGCGAATTGCACCAGTATTGAAAAAAATTAATAAAGGAAATACACACAATGTACATACTAGTTTACTGAAAATCAAGCTAACAAGGAACCCAAACTGGCTGCGCGCATGCGCCATCGTGCATAAATGTATTTCGTCCCCCCACCCCAAATGCGATCACGACACTGAACCAAATATATTAATTTGGGAACAGGTCGAAAAGCATTCAACATTTATGGAAATTTTGTTAGCTAGCTTGCTGTTGTTAACTAATTTGTCCTGGGATATAAACATTGAGTTGTTATTTTACCTGAAATGCACAGGGTTTTCTACTCCACCAATTAATCCACACATAAAACGGTCAACTGAATCGTTTCTAGTCATCTCTCCCTCCTTCCAGGTTTTTTCTTCTCTTGACTTTATATTGTGATTGGCAACTTTCATAAATTAGGTGCATTACCGTCACTGATCTCGTTTGTCTTCAGTCACCCACATGGGTAAACCAATGAGGAGATGGGAGAGGCAGGACTTGCAGTGTGATCTGCGTCAGAAATAGAACTGACTTCTATTTTAGCCCTTGGCAACGCAGGCGCTCGTTGGCGCAATAACTGAATAATATAGATTTCTACATTTATTTTGCAACGCTCGCATTGTAATAACACTTCCCTGTGGATATTTCGTCTCATATTACCTCCTCTACATAAAGACAAAATCTGGAGACAACAGGTAAAGTACATTCAATTAAGTTTATTCAACAGTCTGATTTGTGAAAGGGCTCCTGAGTGGCGCAGCGGTCTAAGACACTGCATCTCAGTGCTAGGGGCATCACTACAGACACTGGTTCAATTCCAGGCTGTATCACAAACAGCCATGATCGGGGTTAGGGTTTGGCCAGGGTAGGCCGTCATTGTAAATAATAATTTGTTCTTAACTGACTTGCCTAGTTAAAAAATATATATAAATACACAAATATATTTGTTAATTTTCAAAGTATAGAAAGGACTCTTATTCTGAAGGATTCCAAAAACCATGACCCGGAAAGTACTTCATTATTCTTGTCTGCTTCACAGCGGTAGTACCGAGAACGTACCGGGGTGTGAAACACAAATTTGCCGGCAGAACAACACCAAAAGAGCGGCAAAGTGTTCACGTTTATCGTTCGAAGAACAAATGTCAAGTAATTGTTATTATCCTGGCAACTGATGACGAGGCAAAACGTCATCAGGTAGCATTAAAGCCGTTCAGGAATAGGCGCCGTCTGTTGAGTCTCCGTGAAATATTTTCAGAGACTTGTCTTTGAAAATAAATAGATTTGTCTGCTGGAAACAATTAATACTCCAACGATCATAATGGGATACGTCGTTTAACTTGTGCGGGTTGACAACAACTGGGGAAATTTGGGAGGACCTCTGGTTAAGTGGACACCGCAAGCGGCCCGTGTCCACATCAGCAACAGAAGCCGGGGTGTCGGCTTGAGAGTCTTCGGGTGGAAAATCTCCAACACTAGAGCTACAGCGCTGACTAAATAGCGTCGTGCGAACAGGAGCTGCGCCGATATTTGACCATTGGGAGCCGGGGAGTATCCGGACAGAGACCTCATGAATGGAAATCGGAACTTCAGGTATATTCTTACATCGTCTGTGGAACGCCATATTAAATTGTTACATTTGGTGTTGAAGTTTTGTAGGCTGACTAACGTTACCAGTTTATAGCATATAGCATACGATCAAACCTACTATGCCAATCAGATTAAATTAAATATCAACTCATTCAGTCCTTTCACTGTACTGTCTGGGTTAGAAAACTAATTTGGGTGACCAGATATACTGTCGTTGGTAAGATTGTTTGCTGGTTGGTAGCCTCTGCCGGGTCCCCTTCAACCGAGGGGTCCAGCTGCGACATAATCTCTGAGCAGTCATCTCTCATGGTCTCTATGCTGCCACCTACTGATATGTAATCTCTCAGGAAAAGTGGGGGATTCGAACGGAACCATAGAGTGCTTGCAGTTGCGTCACAAATCACCTAGCAACCCCAAGCTTCGTGTTGGAAGACCAAACTCGCATGCTGACCAGACAGCGTGCTCGCCATTGCACGCATGTTGTTTTTGTCCACGCACACCAAACACTACCAGGACAGCAGGTTGAAATATCAAAACAAATTCTGAACCAAATATATTAATTTGGGGACCAGTCAAAAAGCAAACATTTATGGCAATTTAGCTAGCTGTTGCTAATAACAACCCAATGTTTATATCCCAGGACAAATTAGCTAGCTAGCTCTTGCTAGCTAATTTGTCCTGGGATACAAACATTGGGTTGTTATTTTACCTGAAATGCACAAGGTCCTCTACTCCGACATGTAATCCACAACAATTAATTTGCAGATAAAAGGGTAAACCAAGTTTGTTTCTAGTAATCTCACCTCCTTCAAGATGCTTCTTCTTTGGACTTTATATTGTGGTTGGCAACCAACTTTAAGGTGCATTACCACTACCAACTGGACTGGCGTGTGGACCTCAATTCATCTTTAAGTCACACGTGGGTATATGCTCCTAAAAACCAATGAGGAGATGGAAGAGGCAGCACGTCAAGCGTCACAAATAAAACCAATATCTATTTTAGTGCAAGCACTCATTGAAGTGCGCAAGCAGTGTGGGTGAAATTATTGAATAATATGTATGCGACGCGAGCGGTGTGGTCAGCATGTCAGTCTGTTGAAAGTTCTCCAATTGTCCAAATGGCTTGCTGTGTTTTGAAACCACCATGAACATTGGAAAGATTGCCCGTTATTTTGTTTTTCAAGGACCCAGAAAACAGAGTCGGGGTAGAACCTATTCAAGTAAGTAAACATATTTTTAAAATGATCAATGTATTATTAGCTAGCTAGCTTGCTACAGAAACTTAGTGTGCAGGCTAACTTAAATGAGCTCCTTACGTAATGTTCGCTAGCTAGCTAACTTTACATACTGTATAGGTAGCTAGCTACGTGAATTAAATATCACCAGTTTACGAACGTCATATTAGTTAGTTAGCTATCTTTACGTATTTGTTGTAATTCCAAATGCATTTGTAGCTAGGTACTGTAGATAGCTAACTAACAGCCATGGAAGAGGGTGACAGGATTAGCTACCACTTCCAGTTGTCTGAGAAGGGAGAGTAGGCTACTCTGGATATGGCAGATAACTTTGTGGGAGTACACTATGAAACTTCTCCAGTTCCAGTCCCTAGTGAGGAGAAACTGAGGACGGATTTTTCAGGGATGTCAAAACTTTAGTATAATGCAGCCTGTTTCTTTTGTGTTTACTGTCTTCAGATACAGAGAGCTGTCAAACCCTTGTCTGCAGATGAAGAGCTCACAAGAGATACCATGGATATATGTTAGCAAATTTTGTCAACAAAAATAGTTTAAAAGCCACACAATGTATAAACCTATTACAACTGGAGCAGGCCAACCTTGCTGGGTGTGCAGGCTTCTATTCCAGCCCAGCACTAATGCACCTTATTCAAGCAGAACTCTGCACACCCAGTAGTCAGGGATCGGTGGAGCGAGGTTGGTATTGACATTTCCACCCCCAAAATTGTTTTAGTAATGGTAGCCTACTTGTTGCTAAAATGTCTACACGTTTACATATGGATTAGCTTACTTTTACACTTTGAAATTATATGAAAGTGTTGATTCTTTGAAGTGAAGTGTTTTTAAACTTGTTTTAATTGTTAACTTAACTATTATTCAGGATGAACTAGCGCTTATGTTGATTTAATCACAGATCGCAATCCAGCAATAAAGAGGGGAAGGGAATCTCTCTAATTTGTCTGTTCTTGTGTTGTATTCTCAAATTAACATCACCTTTCTGTTTAGTCATACATTCTCCAATTAGTTTTATTTGATTGTGAACCCATTTTTTTAATTGCATGCAATGCCAATGCAGCCAAAGGCCTACAGCAGTGGTTCCCAACTCTAGTCCTTGAGTACCCCCAATAGCAAGCACTTTTTCTGTAGCCCCTGACAACATACTGATCCAACTCATTGAGGGCCTGATGATTAGTTGAATCAAGTGTGTTTGCTGCTACAGTAAAACTGTACTGTTGTGGGGTACTCGGGGACCAGAGTTGGGAACCACTGGCCTACAGTATGATGGCATTAAAGCAAATTTATGCATGACCTTTTGGATGATATGACACAATGTGTAGCCTCCGGAGGTACGCAGAGGCCAACTTGAGCTCCGTACCGCATCGCCGTGCACCTCTCAAATTTTGTAACAATGTGGAGGGCTCCGTATAACTCTGCATTGACATGATTGGTAGGTGAGGGCGGGCGGGAGGTCCTGTATAAACACACTCACTTCCTTGACAACTTCCTTCACAACAGCTCTGCTCCACGTACCACAATAATTATGAATGCCCCGACTTCTGCAGAGGCCATATCAGCGTAAATGCTGCATGGCCAATGCAGATGTCGGATTGACCATGTAGTGCCTTTAAGCCTCATGGGCGTTTGCAATCCACCCCATGACATTGTCCATCTGAAGCAGAAAATAGCTTAACTCACACACTGTTTACATATTGTTCAGCTATTTGTTTTACATTTTAAAACGATACCAGTAGACAATGTATATGTGGCTAATCATTATACTAGATTTTGTACAGGCCGTGTACTGATATTACATTTTTGGTTTAAAAAAATCCAACCCTTGTAATCTAGGTGGTGAAATGTCTGAAAGCTGGAGATAAGATCCTTAGATTAAAACATACACACAATTACTACTGCCAAGTTCAATGCCAGAGACTTTTCTCCAAGAAAATCTGAGTGGCACCTAGAGGTGCCACTGTGATAACTACAACAATTACATTGTCAATGCTAAATGTGTTTTTATGGGGCTAGGCAAAGCAGAGATGACAATGATTTTCTTTCACCCATACAATAATATTCGCTATAATTAAAGTACAGTATGTTTACAATAGTCTTTCACATGTTCCAAATTTAGATTTTAGATATTCATATGGTTTAAGGGGGCACTTTTGTCCTGACGACAAGGTAAAGGTGCTCTACTCAAATGGCACAACCGACTCGCTCAGATTTGACCAAAGTGCGGCATATAACAACCATCTCGTATAATTGTAGGGACGTCTCCTTTCATATCTGGAAAAGGACCAAGTAGTATAAACTAATGCTGCTGCAGCACTGCACATCTTCACAGTGGGAATCCAGTCGACATGGGTGTCTTGATAAAGGTTAGCTGCTGAACCTACAGTAGTACATAATCAAATGAATCACGGTTGACGAATCAACTAGTTTTAGGTTCTGTTATCATGCAGTTTGCGATAGTCACTCGGGTGATAATTAATGCGCTGCTCTTCCTACATGGCCGTCAGGAGCCGCCGTACATCAACTGCAAGCCCTCTATATAAGGAGAAGTGGGCGTTTCAAAAGTTGCCACTCAACGTTATTTGGGTTATCGGACGTTAGTCTGCAGAAATGACAGTATGATATTTCAGTAATTAAAAAAAATATGTATTCACTGAGCTGTGAGCTGTGTCTTTGAATGTTACATCCATGGCTACCGGTAGGTAACTTAGTTTTTTCATAAATGAAAATGCTAGCTAACGTTAGCTACCTTTTTTATTTAAAAAAATTCATACATTCGACTATTTTATTAATCAGTATTTTAAATCATAATAATTGAAATATCAAGTCATGGCGGTTCTAGTAGTTATGGAATTCCAGCGCTTCTAGTTATAAGACTCCTTGAAAAACCCCACTTCTCCTTATATGGTTCCTTTCACACCCCTACTTTTCCTGAGAGATGCACTGTGCTAAGAGATGACATATCAGTAGGTAGCAGCATAGAGACCTGAGGGATGACTGCTCTGAGAGATGATGTTGCAGCTGGACCCTATTGCATCAACCGGATGTTTGAGTTTTCAGGGGAAATGGAAGAGCCTGTGACGTGACTTCCGCTTTTGGACATAAACAAGACGACACTCCATCTTAACTCCTTCTCCACATTTACTCGATTGGTTGAACAGTATAGTAGAAAACCTCCTAAGACAGCTATTTAAATATTTTTTTTTATCTTCTCGTCAAGACCAGTACACTGAACATGCCCTCCAAGGACCACCCATGGCTGCACCCTTGCCCAGCCATGTAAAATCCAGGAATTTATTTAAATTGGCTGATTTCCTTATATGAACTGTAACTCAGTAAATTATTTAATTATGTTTTTATATTTTTGTTAAGTATAGTTTCAGGGTTTCTTTTATGCCTGCTATGTTAGCTTAGCCAGTTGGTAAACGTTTTGCAGATGTCTGTCATAGGCAGGTGGAAGGCCCATCAGGTGTGCCTCATCTGGAGCCCGTGAGAGACTGGCTGGCTGTGTGTGTGTGTTTGGAGGTTGCCTGCCTGCCTTCCACACCATCTGGTGTCGGAAGTTATTGAGTGGTGCTCACTGTAGCCTCGCTCAATAATCAGATCAGCCACAAAGTCAGTTAACTATAACCAATGGGCAGCTGCTTTGAGAGTAATGGTTGTTGGTGTACTTTTGAGCTGTTAACATTGAAACCAACCATGATTGGAGATGGACATGATTTGTGCTGTCTGCTTTCTTAGCACTCATTCGACACAGTCTGGTGGATCGACATGTTTTCTGACGAACAGGATGACTGCTTACGAGACTATGGGAATCAAGAGGCCATGTCATTAGGTTAATAAGGTCCACCTTATTCTGTCAGTTTAACATCAAATCTTAAAGCTGCAACGTTTTGGGCGACCTGACCAAATTCACATAGAAATGTGAGTTATAGCGCTGTCGTTCTCATCGAAAGCAAGTCTAAGAAGCGGTAGATCTGTTCTATGTGCGCTATTTTTATACTCCCCGGTCTTTTTTACGTCTTTTTATTTACACCTTCAAACAGCTGAAAATACAGTATTTTTGGATATGGAAAATAGATTTCACAAATGTATTACTCTACACTATAATTGCTTGTCTTGTAACAACTGAATTAGGCTATTAGAATTTTAGCAACCACGAAATGGTAGAGCAATTTCTGCATAGTTCTGCTTTAATCTGTATTTGGTGTCTTAAATGAGGCGTGGTAGATAAATTATGCATAGATTAATAAAATTGCCTACTTCCTCCAAAGGACACTGTGTTTAGGGGAAAAAATTATACATTTTGCACACACCAAATGACACGTGTGTTAATGTGGCTCGAGAGAGGAGCCAAAGGTAGGATACAGCTGCCGATAGCTCTTGATCATGACTCTCCGTTCCATTACTTTACACATTGGACAAAGGCGTCTTCTGTACAAGGGAGTTTTGTTAAAAGGTCCGACGCTCGGTCTGAACATAAACACGCATTGCTTGTGGTAGGGTTTTGGGTGCATAAGGGCGTTTTATATCAGCAAGACTAAAATGGCATGAAGGTTAACTTGATATACACCTTTCTAGGGTTAGTGTTCCCACAGGGCCATATCTTCATGTTACAGCAAGGGTGTACGGAAGACCGAGGGACCACCGGTGCTAATTAGCTATCTAGCATGCGCCGAACACCTGTGGCCGCCAGAAGGTGTCACTGAAAAATACTGTTGGCTGCAACTGTGGTAAAGCTGGTTAAAAATTTGTTAAATTATTTTGATGTGGTATGAAAGGGCTTTATGTTTCTAGAATTGTTTTGCAATTGAGAATCAATCCAGATGTGGATGGAATATTTGGCTGTTTTGGTTGCCGGAGCCAGTCTACCAAAGTATTCACAACCCTTTATTTTTTTCCCCCCACATTTTGTTGTTTCAGCCCGAATTTAAATATATTAAATAAAAATGTTGTCACTGGCCTATGCACAATACAATAATATCAAAACGGAATTCTGTTTGTAGATATTTTTTACAAATGCAAAAATGTAAAAGCTAAAATGTCTTGCGTCAATAAATATTCAACCACTTTATTATGGAAAGCCTAAATAAGTTTAGGAGTAAACATTCGAGCAGTGAATTTCAAACAGATTCAACCACAAAGACCAGGGAGGATTTCCAATGCCTCGCAAAGAAGGGCACCCTGGTAGATGGGTCAATATTTTTTAAAGCATATGTTGACTATCCCTTTGAGAATGGTGAAGTAATTAAGTATGCTTTTGGATGTTGCAGCATTACACCCAGTCACTACAAAGATACAGGTGTCCTTCTTAACTCAGTTGCCAGAAAGGACAGAAACCGCTCAGGGATTTCAACATGAGGCCAAATGGTGACTTTAAAACAGGAATAGGAGTTTAATGGCTATGAGGGGAGAACTGAGGATGGATCAACAACATTGTAGTTATTCCACAATACTAACCTAAATGACAGTTTGAAAAGGAAGCCTGTACACAAATTATATTCCAAAATATGCAACCTGTTTGCAATAGAGCACTAAAGTAAAACTGCAAATCCAACACATCACTGAGTACCACTCTTCATATTTTCAAGCATGGTGGTGGCTGCATCATGTTATGGGTATGCTTGTCATCGGCAAGGACCAGGGAGTGTTTTAGGATACAAAAACAGAATAGAGCTAGGTATCGGCAAAATTCTAGAGGAAAACCTGGTTGTTTGCTTTCCAACAGACACTGGGAGACATTCACATTTTCAGCAGGACAATAACCTAAAACACAAAGCCAAATATACACTGGAGTTGCTTACCAAGATGACATTGAATGTTCCTGAGTGACCTAGTTAGTTTAGTTTTGGCTTAAATCTTCTTGAAAATCTATGGTAAGACTTAAATGGTTCTCTAGCATTGATCAACAATCAGCTTGACAGAGCTTGAAGACTTTTTTAAAATAATTATTTGCAAATATTACACAATCCAGGTGTGCAAAGCTCTTAGACTTACCCAGAAAGACTCACAGCTGTAATCGTGATTCTAACATGTATTGATTGACTCGAGTTTGAATACTTAAGAAAATGTGATATTTCTGTATTTCATTTTCAATAAATTTGAACACATTTCTAAAAACACCACGTTTTCACTTGTCATTATAGTGTATTGTGTGTAGATGGGCGAGGAAACAAATATATCAAATCTAATTTGAATTCAAGCAGTAACACAAAGTGGAATAAGTCAAGGGGTATGAATACTTTCTGAAGGCATTGTAATGTCCTTGGAGCTAAAGGATTAACGGTAGGCTCCTTCACAGTACATCTTCGTCAAAGCTGCCGAGTGCCTGTACCTGGCTGAAAACAACTGGCAGACTCACTATGATGAAAGCCTACAGCTTTCACATGGTGTTTGTTTTGTATGTGTAAACCAACAGAGCCCTAACTATAAAGGGAAGGAGAAAGAAGAGGCAGTTAGCCATCCACACCTCCATTGCTGCCCACTTGGTTGTTGTGCAGTCGGTGTATAAGTTAAGGTTTGAGCGCATAGGCTATTTCTGTTCCTGGCTGACACTTCATTTTCCAACACACCATTTTCCTTTCCACAGGTAAGCTAAGCTAGACCCTTGATGAGATCGCTGTTTGTTTTTGTCCATTTTTCCTCGTCAGCATTTTCTACATATAACATTTCAAATTACATCACTACATGGTTATTTATTTTTTTAGCTGTTATTTTACCAGGTAAGTTGACTGAGAACACGTTCTCATTTGCAGCAACGACCTGGGGAATAGTTACAGGGGAGGGGGATGAATGAGCCAATTGTAAACTGGGGCTTATTAGGTGACCATGATGGTTTGAGGGCCAGATCAGGAATTTAGCCAGGACACCAGGGTTAACAACCCTAGTCTTACAATAAGTGCCATGGGATCTTTAATTACCTCCAGAGTCAGGACACCCGTTTAACATCCCATCTGAAAGACAGTGTCCCCAATCACTGCTCTGGGGCATTGGGATATTGTTTTTAGACCAGAGGAAAGAGTGCCTCCTACTGGCCCTCCAACACCACTTCCAGCAGCATCTGGTCTCCCATCCAGGAACTGACCAGGACCAACCCTGCTTAGCTTCAGAAGCAAGCCAGCAGTGGTATGCAGGGTGGTATGCTGCTGCATGTGTATTTTTTCTGAATAAACATAAAATAGCATTAAAAGTGAAAAAATGAAAGATTGATTTTAAAAGTTAAAGTTCTTAAAGAAAATGACAAAAAAATATGAAAGAAGCCAGGGGTTATAGTTGTATAAACTTATGATAGAGTTGTAAGAATAGTGTTTTTTTGTTATTGACTAATTCTAGAGATTTTATTAAATATTGGATTTCAAGTGAAAATATATTGCATTTAGGGACAGATTTCAAATATTTGTTTTTGTGTATATACAATTTACCAGCGAGAATGAAGAAATTATAACTAATAGACTAATTCAGTGGTTTTGTTTTCATTTGAATAATAACATTTTACATCTTTCATTGTAAATACATGGGTCTTATTGATTAAATAAAAATTGTAAATACTTGCTCCAAAATATCTTCACAGAGTCACACACACAGAATGTGTATGATAGTTTCTCCATTATCACAGAAAATGTCCTCTAAATCCATGAAGTTATTGCAAGGATATATTTTGTGCAGAATTTTAAAGTGATTTAAAAAAAACTTTATTTGACATACAAAATGGGTGGGGAAGCACCCAAGCTTTCTTCCATTCAATTTCAGTAATATGTGCGTACCAGAATATTTTCCCTCTAGGAGATCTTGTTCTTGGAGTGAAAAAGTTATCTTATGAATGTATTACATTTCTTATCCAGCAGGGGGAAACCTTGTAACATAAGTTGTGCATCTATCATGACATGTTTGGCAAAACACAAATTAGATTTCATTAATTAAGTCCTGAAGATATTGCTTTGCATATAGAATTAAATTATTTATAATGTGTTGGGAAGTTATGTTTCTAAGAACTTTCTATAAGAGTATATTTCCTTCTTTATCAAATAGATGTTCCACAGAAGTGGCTTGTGTGGGGAGAAGTTGTGGACATAACAGTTTCCAGGCTAAAAGGGCTTGTTCATGAAATTTGGACAGTTTGATGGGTAATTTTGCTGGAGAATAATTGCACTTCCACAAAGACCACCCAATTTCATAAAAATATGACAGGGAATGAAGTACCATATAGATTCCGATCTAAGTATACATATTTTTATCCAGTTTACTTTAAAGATATTGTTGACGTCAATGAAATCTAGTACTTCAAGCCCACCATCAGCTCTTTGGTTTGATATTACAGACTTCTTAAGTTTGCGTTTTATTTTTCTATATAAAGTCTAGGAAAGTTTTTTGTTGTTGATATCCTTGCTGGTTTGATCAGCTACAAATAGGGATAGCAGGGTAGACAAAACGTGACAGACCTTCTGCTTTGGACAATAAAACCATTCCAATAATACGTTGGAGCCAGTTATTAAAGGTGGATTTTGTTTACTTTAATCTCTGAGCGAAATTGAGATGTTGACGGACAATATGGTGTTTCACCATGTACACCCCTAAATATTTCACATTGTCTTTCACTGCAATATTCTCAACAGATTGGTAATTTGAGTCATGCAGGGACAATATTTTGCATGATTTAAGATCCAGATCAGAAGCAGAAGAGGATGATTTCATTATATTAAGTGCAATAGCAACTTGATCCTTGTCTTTTAGAAACAGAGCTGTATCATCTGCTAATTTTATATTAGTTATTTTTCAAATTATGAAATACCTTTTAATTCAGGGTTGTTTAAAATGTTAGATATTTATTTTAGTTGTAGAATTACTATAAGTGCTGAAATAGGGCAACCCTGGCGTACACTATGGTGAATATTAAATATTTTAGATGTGTTACGATTAATCATAATGGAACTATTAATATCTTTATAAAACATTGATAACAGAGACAAAGTTAGTCCCGAAACCATGTGTACAACGAATGTATTAGGAATTTGTGTTCAATTGTATCAAATAGTTGAGGAATAAAATAATAGCCTCTGGGTCAACTGTAATCAATCAAGTCTAAAACTAACCTAATGTTACAGCTGATGTGGCGACCTTTCATGAAACCAGTTTGGGTTTCATTAATAAGGTGGTTTAGGCCCATTTAAGTCTATTAGCATATTCTAAAGTTATCCATTTCTAATCTGTATTTAATAATGTAATGGGTCTCCAATTACCTATGAAAAGGATCTTTATCAGGATTTGGTATTAAGGAAATAACCCCTTGTTTTATGGTAGTAATCATCTCTCCCTCTAAATGTTCCCAAAAGTGTAAATAAAATTCCACAGAAAGACCATCTGTTCCAGGTGCCCTTCATAGATTTAAGAACATCTCTAAATCTCTACAATCGAAAACTCCTCTTCACATATGGACTTGAACTCATCAGAAATCATTGGAACATGACCATGGACATGTTTTATAAAATGTTCACATTCAATCCCATTCAAATTTGACTTCTACAGATTTTCACAGAAAGAATACACAAAGTTAGAGATTATCTTTGGGTCTTTACACAAGGTATTGCCAATATTTAAGGGGGGGGGGGGGGGGGGGGGGGGAGGGGTAGCCTAGTGGTTAGAGTCTTGGACTTGTAACCGAAAGGTTGAGCTGACAAGGTAAAGATTTGTCGTTCTGCCCCTGAACAAGGCAGTTAACCCACTCTTCCTAGGCCGTCATTGGAAATAAGAATTTGTTCTTAACTGACTTGCCTAGTTAAATAAAGGTAAAATAAAAATCAAGGCAGAAAGAGATTCTCTTTACAGTTCCTTTTTTTTCAGAGAAAAAATAGCTTGTTTTTTTCCTCACCCTCCTCAACCCATTTTGCTCTAGATCTAATAAAGGCTCCTTTAGCTAAATAAATGTACATTTGATCTAGTTCTAATCGAGATGTATTCAAATCCGTTTCTTCTTCTGTTGAAAGGGTATCCTTTTCTAAGAGAACATTACATTTATTCACAAGCTCATTTTGAAAACATTTTTGCTTCTTTAGTTCCTTACTGCATGTAATGGTGATTTAGATCTTATCTTGAATTTAAATATTTCCCAGTTACTTCCATGCTTTGGTTCTAAATCATTTGAGTTAAACAAGTCTATGGTCAAGTTATGTATGCTCTTGTTAAAGACTGGATCATTTAGAAGTGAATTGTTACATTTCCAGTATCCTCGAGTGCCACTGGATTTTTCAGAACATTCTAATAATATCATTTTATGATCAGTCAAAGGAGCATGTTTATGATTTACTTCTTGTACACACTGTAAAAGTGGGGGAGAAATGAAAAACAGATAAATTCTGGATCTGATTCGTCATTGACCTATTACACCAGGTGTATTATTTAAGTTAGTATTAAAGAAGCGCCATGTATTGATCACTGTCAGTTTACAGCAAAATGAGACGTCACTATTCTGAGATCTTTGAGCTATTCTAGGTGGAAATCTATCTAAAGAGTATCAGGTGTTTCGTTAAAGTCTCCAGCTATTATAAGCCATGCATTTTGTATTCTTGTTTTGCAGCTCAGTAAGCTTATCAGCAAGATCCAAAAATAAAGTCTTATATGAGGAGGAAGACTTTTACCCATATACAGTTGAAGTCGGAAGAATACATACACCTTAGCCAAATACATTTAAACTCAGTTTTTCACAATTGCTGACATTTTAATCCTAGTAAACATTCCCTGTCTTAGGTCAGTTAGGATCACCACTTTATTTTAAGAATGTGAAATGTCAGAATAATAGTAAGAGTGACTTATTTCAGCTTTTATTTCTTTCATCACATTCCCAGTAGGTCAGAAGTTTACATACACTCAATTAGTATTTGGTAGCATTGCCTTTAAATTGTTTCACTTGGGTCAAATGTTGCTGGTAGCCTTCCACAACCTTCCCACAATAAATTGGGTGAATTGTGGCCCATTCCTCCTGACAGAGCTAAGATAACTGAGTCAGGTTTGAAGGCCTCCTTGTTGGCACACACTTTTTCAGTCCTGCCCACACATGTTCTATAGGATTGAGGTCAGGGCTTTGTGATGGCCACTCCAATACCTTGACTTTGTTGTCCTTAAGCCATTTTGCCACAACTTTAGAAGTATGCTTCGGGTCATTGTCCATCCAGAACCATTTGCCACCAAGCTTTAACTTCCTGACTCATGTCTTGAGATGTTGCTTCAATATATCCACATAATTGTCCTTTCTCGTGATGCCATGTATTTTGAGAAGTGCACCAGTCCCTCCTGCAGCAAAGCATCCCCACAACATGATGCGGGCTTCACGGTTGGAATGGTGTTCTTCGGCTTACAAGCCTCCCCCTTTGTCCTCCAAACACAACGATGGTCGTTATGGCCAAACGGCTCTATTTTTGTTTCATCAGACCAGAGGCGACTTCTCCAAAAAGTACGATCTTTGTCCCCATTTGCAGTTGTAAACCGTAGTCTGGCTTTTTCATGGCGGTTTTGGAGCAGTGGCTTCTTCCTTGCTGAGCGGCCTCTCAGGTTATGTCGATAAAGGACTTGTTTTTACTGTGGATATTGGATATA
Organism: Oncorhynchus mykiss; assembly: GCF_013265735.2. NCBI lineage: Eukaryota > Metazoa > Chordata > Actinopteri > Salmoniformes > Salmonidae > Oncorhynchus > Oncorhynchus mykiss. The sequence goes on from NC_050572.1 coordinate 40,947,525, forward strand.
GATACTTTTGTACCCGTTTCCTCCAGCATCTTCACAAGGTCCTTTTGCTGTTGTTCTGGGATTGATTTGCACTTTTCGCACCAAAGTACATTAATTTCTAAGAGACAGAACGCGTCTAATTCCGGTATGACGGCTGCGTGGTCCCATGGTGTTTATACTTGCGTACTATTGTTTGTACAAATGAACGTGGTACCTTCAGGCGTTTGGAAATTGCTCCCAAGGATGAAACAGACCTGTGGAGGTCTACAATTATTTTTCTGAGATCTTGGCTGATTTCTTTCGGTTTTCCCATTATGTCAAGCAAAGAGACACTGAGTTTGAAGGTAGACCTTGAAATACATCCACAGGTACACCTCCAATTGACTCAAATCATGTCAATTAGCCTATCAGAACCTTTTAAAGCCATGACATAATTTTCTGGAATTTTACAAACTGTTTAAAGGCACAGTCAACTTAACCTAATGACCCACTGGAATTTTGATACAGTGAGTTATAAGTGATATAATCTGTCTGCAATCAACTGTTGGAAAAATGTATTGTCATGCACGAAGTAGATGTCTTATCCGACTTACCGACTTGCCAAAACTAAAGAATTTGTGGAGTGGTTGAAAATTGAGTTTTAATGACTCCAACCTAAGTGTATGTAAACTTCTGACTTCAACTGTACATTGCATATAATGAAACAAGCATTATCTAGTTTTGAAATCAATATAACCCATCTCCCATCTTTGGACGTACACAACTCTGAAATATCACCTCTAAACTTTTGAAGCAGTATCATAGTACCAGCTGAGTGGTTAGACCAGTGACTATAATAAACAGTGTTTCCCCATTGAGATTTCCAAACTCTAGAATCTGAATCACAATTCGCCTGGAGTAGAATGAAATCTGCATTTAGTTTTTACAAAGTAAAAAGTAATTTTCTTTTAGTTATGTTTCGTAAACCCCTGGCATTTAGAGAGACTATTTAGTGCATTTTATTCAAAACGTTGCAAAACCTGACAAAAATAAAACAAATACAGTTTAGTGAAAATAATAACTGAACTAGTAAACTAGGTAGCTAGTAAGGAAACCTGAGCTTAGAGAAAGAACTGGACTACCCTAAACCGAGGTAGTTATGATCAATATGGTGAACCTGTATTCATTGACAAACCTGGTGATATAAAACGGGGTGAATGTAAAAATGGCAATTGACTTAACTCAGTCATTTAGCTAAAGTTTTCATTTGACTTAAAAAGAATAGGACATCAATTTTGAGTTAGTGTAGTTATATCCCTGAGCAGTGTTTTCAAAACATTCAGCATACATTCACTTGACGTCCTGACAATCGATCTTCTTTCCATCGATAAATGCAAAAGGATCTCTAACCTTCTTCTCTAGCTTTTTTTTACCACTGGCCAAAGTTTTTCCATTGCAACAGCATCTCCTGGAGTGAGAGCCTCTTGATGCGTAGTTTATTCTCCATAAGAAACCTGGACTCCTTGGCTTCTTTCCATACAACATCTCTGCAGATTCTCACAGTTTTATTATATTTAGCTTTTATTTAACTAGGCAAGTCAGTTAAGAACAAATTCTTATTGTAAATGACCACCTTGGAACAGTGGGTTAGCTGCCTTGTTCCGAGGCAGAACGACAGATTTTTACCTTGTCAGCTCAGGGATTCGATCTTGCAACCTTCCGGTTACTAGTCCAACGCTCTAACCGTTAGGCTACCTGCCACCCCACATTGTGAACCACATGATGGTTGTCCGCGGAGATCCGTCATCTCTTTGCTTTCCCAGGCGGTGCACCACGTCGATGACATCTGGGAGCTTGTCTCGAATCCTGGGTGCTACTTTCCCGAGGATGTCAATGGTAACGCTCCGTATGCTCTCCCAGTCCTTTTCTCGCATCCCATGCAGTTTCAGGTTCCATCTCCGGCTGTGGCGCTGGACTTCGATGATATGATATTCTGTTGCATTTGGAGATTCACCTGTTGCAGTTTCTGTATTTCAGCTTCAATGGTCAATATTGTTTTTGCTTTGGGTTGACACCTGTTTGAGATGTTGCTGCACAGTGGCTGAGAGAGACTATTAATTTGGAGGTAGTCTCTGTTGTTTTTTTCAATGATGGCCAGTTTCTCAAAGATGGCTTTGGGAATGTCAGGGTTGGTAGAACCATTTTTGACTGCTCTGTATTTGGCTGGAAGGCTCTTACGGCGTAGGTGGCAGTAGTGAGAATAATTAGACATTTTGCCTTGAGTTCTGGAAAGTCTTCACGTGGGCTACTAGCATCTGAGGTGATAAGCATCTATTCAGCCATGCCTTGTCCTTTTCGGTTTCTTCTGCCCATGTGTGTGATCACCGTGTTTTCCAGTCACCTTCTGTTACTTCATATAGGCAAGGTTCAGATTACCCCCCCAAAAAGATTAAATCTTTGAATATTGATCATAATCTTCCTGGTTTATCGAGACATACGTTCAAATACACCCGCTCTTGGACTCCCTCTTGTTAGCATGGTCTGTGTTACCATGGAGAAGTGGCAACAACATAGGTGATGTTGGCATGGAAACGACACAGGAGCGAGTGATAAGACACTGGGGGACGCGCCATCACAGATGATCCCACTCCACTACACCGTGTTTCTGGGAGTAGGGTGAAGTTGCCCCTTAAATGCTGGGTAATTTCCCCCATGAGGCCTAATGCTTAAGTTTAGTATTGGGGAAAGGCAAGCTTATCCTAGATCTGTACCTAGGGGAAACTTTATCCCGGAGCACTTTACTACAGGGTCCTTCTCTGACCCTGACACAGTGCTCTGAACCAGGACAGCCTCACCTTTTCAGTTTCCCCTTTAGACCTAGTCATCTTTTTTTTCAATTTGAGGTCATAGAGATCCTATAATAAATGTTCTACATGTAATTCTACGTTTAAGGTCTACAATATGTGAAGAACACATCCTATTTAACTCATAGGTCAAAAATATGGTTTATTATATTCTTCTTTCCACATGATTTTGATTGGATGTTTTCTGAGAGATGACTCATGACACTATATGAGTGGATGTCATGTCTTTTGTGTGGGTGTCAGAGTAGGTCGTTTACGGCTCATCTGAGTGTGGGTAGTGTGTGGTTTTGTGACGTCATGATTACCGGAGTAGTTTCCGACGAGGCTGTCAATGAAAGTGCTTTGGTAGAATTGGCGTAGTGTGGCTGGCACACCCCTACTCTACTCTCATCCAAAGCTTGTGTTTGTCAGTTAGGATAATTCAATGCCTTAACGTGGTGACATTTACCATAAAACTCTGGCCTTTAGTGTCAATAGCTCTGGGGAGGAAAAAAAAACTAGGCTACTCATGACTCCTATTTCATCACCACCTTAAGTGGGATCCCACAATACCCTCACAGCCTTTTTATATCTGCCTTTCGCCACATTATCTACTACTTCCTATCTACAGTTTGATTTTGCTCTTGTTCTCACTTCGTCACACTCACTCTCTCTTGATCCCTTTCTGTCCTTCTCCTCCCCCACAACCTCTTTCATAAGTGTTTTTATATTGAGTACTGGCACCCTCTCTCTCTCTCCCTCTAGGAGATGTTGGGGCCCAGGCCCTGTTCTCAGTGCCACGGAGGCCTGGCTTTGGCACCATGGGGAAGCCTATCAAGCTGCTGGCCAACTGCTTCCAGGTGGATATCCCCAAGATGGACGTCTACCTCTATGAAGTAGACATCAAGCCTGAGAAGTGCCCACGTCGCGTCAACAGGTAAACAGCTGTCCGTCAGTCAGCTGCAGATCTTTCATGTGATCTCATGAACTGTACTTTGCATCACTTTACCCACTTAAAAGACCAGGGTTATGGAGCAGTGTTGGAGTTGATATATTTGTCTCTCTGGTGCCCCTATAGGGAGGTGGTGGACTCCATGGTGAAGCACTTCAAGGTGACCATCTTTGGGGACCGAAGGCCAGTCTACGATGGGAAGAGGAGCCTCTACACAGCCAACCCCCTACCAGTCGCCACAGCGGGGGTGAGTTGCGCGTTCACACAAGATACACATGATAACATTTCTAGTGTAATTTACAATGTTGAATGTCAGATGGGTGTGCTAGTGATACATTGAGTTGCTTGAGCTCCCATATATATTCTCCTCAGGTGGATCTGGATGTCACCCTGCCAGGGGAGGGGGGTAAGGATCGCCCCTTCAAAGTGTCCATCAAGTTTGTGTCGCTAGTCAGCTGGCACCTGCTGCACGAGGTCCTGATGGGGCGCACCATGCCTGAGCCCTTGGAGCTGGACAAGCCCATCAGCACCAACCCTGTACACGCAGTGGATGTGGTGCTGCGACACCTGCCTTCCATGAAGTGAGTGACTGCTGCCGCCCTAGTGGACAGCACTGGCATACAGATTTAAAAAAAAATAAAAATAATGTACAACTTTATTTAACAAGCCAAGTCAGTTAAGAACACATTCTTATTTTCAATGACGGCCTAGGAACGGTGGGTTAACTGCCTTGTTCGGGCAGAACGACAGAATTTTACCTTGTCAGCTCAGGGATTCAATCTTGCAACCTTACTTTTAACTAGTCCAACGCTCTAACCACCTGCCTCACGAGGAGCCTGCCTGTTACGCGAATGCAGTAAGAAGCCAAGTTAAGTTGCTAGCTAGCATTAAACATATCTTATAAAAAAAACAATCAATCAATCATAATCACTAGTTATAACTACACATGGTTGATGATATTACTAGTTCATCTAGCGTGTCCTGTGTTGCATATAATCAATGTGGTGCGCAATCGCGAAAAAGGACTGTCATTGCTCCAACGTGTACCTAACCATAAACAAAAATGCCTTTCTTAAAATCAATACACAGAAGTATATATTTTTAAACCTGCAAATTTAGCTAAAAGAAAGGTTTGCAGGCAACATTAACCAGGTGAAATTGTGTCATTTCTCTTGCGTTCATTGCACGCAGAGTCAGGGAACAGTTTGGGCCGCCTGGCTCATTGCAAACTAATTTGCCAGAATTTTACGTAATTATGACATAACATTGAAGGTTGTGCAATGTAACAGCAATATTTAGACTTAGGGATGCCATCCGTGCTTCAAGCATTGCGCTGTTTATGACAACTCCTGAGATTAGGCTGGTGTAACCGATGTGAAATGGCTAGCTAGTTAGCGGGGTGCGCGCTAATAGTGTTTCAAACGTCACTCGCTCTGAGACTTGGAGTAGTTGTTCCCCTTGCTCTGCATGGGTAACGCTGCTTCGAGGGTGGCTGTTGTCGATGTGTTCCTGGTTCGAGCCCAGGTAGTGGCGAGGAGAGGGATGGAAGCTATACTGTTACACTGTCAATACTAAAGTGCCTATAAGAACATCCAATAGTCAAAGGTATATGAAATACAAATCGTATAGAGAGAAATAGTCCTATAATTCCTATAATAACTACAATTTAAAACTTCTTACCTGGGAATATTGAAGACTCGTGTTAAAAAGAACCACCAGCTTTCATATGTTCTCGTGTTCTGAGCAAGGAACTTAAACGTTAGCTTTCTTACATGGCACATATTGCACTTTACTTTCTTCTCCAACACTTTGTTTTTGCATTATTTAAACCAAATTGAACATATTTCATTATTTATTTGAGGCTAAATTGATTTTATTGATGTATTATATTAAGTTAAAATAAGTGTTCATTCAGTATTGTTGTAATTGTCATTATGACAAATAAAAAAAATAATTGGCCGCTTAATCGGTATCGGCTTTTTTTGGTCCTCCAATAATTGGTATTGGCTTTTTTTGGTCCTCCAATAATCTGTATCGGTATTGAAAAATCATAATCGGTCGACCTCTAATTTATATACCCTTATAGTCCTGAATATACTAGTAGTCTACAATGTATATACACTGCTCAAAAAAATAAAGGGAACACTTAAAGAACACAATGTGTTGTGAAATCTGTGAAATCAAACAGTCCACTTAGGAAGCAACACTGATTGACAATAAATTTCACATGCTGTTGTGCAAATGGAATAGACAACAGGTGGAAATTATAGGCATTTAGCAAGACACCCCCAATAAAGGAGTGGTTCTGCAGGTGGTGACCAGGCCACTTCTCAGTTCCTATGCTTCCTGGCTGATGTTTTGGTCACTTTTGAATGCTGGCGGTGCTTTCACTCTAGTGGTAGCATGAGATGGAGTCTACAACCCACACAAGTGGCTCAGGTAGAGCAGGTCATCCAGGATGGCACATCAATGCGAGCTGTGGCAAGAAGTTTTGCTGTGTCTGTCAGCGTAGTGTCCAGAGCATGGAGGCGCTACCAGGAGACAGGCCAGTACATCAGGAGACGTGGAGAAGGCCGTAGGAGGGCAACAACCCAGCAGCAGGACCGCTACCTCCGCCTTTATGCAAGGAGGAGCAGGAGGAGCACTGCCAGGGCCCTGAAAAATTACCTCCAGCAGGCCATAAATGTGCATGTGTCTGCTCAAACGGTCAGAAACAGACTCCATGAGGGTGGTATGAGGGCCCGACGTCCACAGGTGGGGGTTGTGCTTACAGCCCAACACCGTGCAGGACGTTTGGCATTTGCCAGAGAACACCAAGATTGGCAAATTCAAATCAAATCAAATTGTATTTGTCACATACACATGGTTAGCAGATGTTAATGCGAGTGTAGCGAAATGCTTGTGCTTCTAGTTCCAACAATGCAGTAATAACCAACAAGTAATCTACCTAACAATTCCAAAACTACTGTCTTATACACAGTGTAAGGGGATAAAGAATATGTACATAAGGATGTATGAATGAGTGATGGTACAGAGCAGCATAGGCAGGATACAGTAGATGGTATCGAGTACAGTATATACATGAGGTGAGTATGTAAACAAAGTGGCATAGTTAAAGTGGCTAGTGATACATGTATTACATAAGGATGCAGTCGATGATATAGAGTACAGTATATACGTATGCATGTGAGATGAATAATGTAGGCTAAGTAACATTATATAAGGTAGCATTGTTTAAAGTGGCTAGTGGTATATTTACATCATTTCCCATCAATTCCCATTATTAAATTGGCTGGAGTTGAGTCAGTGTCAGTGTCAGTGTGTTGGCAGCAGCCACTCAATGTTAGTGGTGGCTGTTTAACAGTCTGATGGCCTTGAGATAGAAGCTGTTTTTCAGTCTCTCGGTCCCAGCTTTGATGCACCTGTACTGACCTCGCCTTCTGGATGATAGCGGGGTGAACAGGCAGTGGCTCAGGTGGTTGATGTCCTTGATGATCTTTATGGCCTTCCTGTAACATCGGGTGGTGTAGGTGTCCTGGAGGGCAGGTAGTTTGCCCCCGGTGATGCGTTGTGCAGACCTCACTACCCTCTGGAGAGCCTTACGGTTGTGGGCGGAGCAGTTGCCGTACCAGGCGGTGATACAGCCCGCCAGGATGCTCTCGATTGTGCATCTGTAGAAATTTGTGAGTGCTTTTGGTGACAAACCAAATTTCTTCAGCCTCCTGAGGTTGAAGAGGCGCTGCTGCGCCTTCTTCACGATGCTGTCTGTGTGAGTGGACCAATTCAGTTTGTCTGTGATGTGTATGCCGAGGAACTTAAAACTTGCTACCCTCTCCACTACTGTTCCATCGATGTGGATAGGGGGGTGTTCCCTCTGCTGTTTCCTGAAGTCCACAATCATCTCCTTAGTTTTGTTGACGTTGAGTGTGAGGTTATTTTCCTGACACCACACTCCGAGGGCCCTCACCTCCTCCCTGTAGGCCGTCTCATCGTTGTTGGTAATCAAGCCTACCACTGTTGTGTCGTCCGCAAACTTGATGATTGAGTTGGAGGCGTGCGTGGCCACGCAGTCGTGTGTGAACAGGGAGTACAGGAGAGGGCTCAGAACGCACCCTTGTGGGGCCCCAGTGTTGAGGATCAGCGGGGTGGAGATGTTGTTGCCTACCCTCACCACCTGGGGGCGGCCCGTCAGGAAGTCCAGTACCCAGTTGCACAGGGCGGGGTCGAGACCCAGGGTCTCGAGCTTGATGACGAGCTTGGAGGGTACTATGGTGTTGAATGCCGAGCTGTAGTCGATGAACAGCATTCTCACATAGGTATTCCTCTTGTCCAGATGGGTTAGGGCAGTGTGCAGTGTGGTTGAGATTGCATCGTCTGTGGACCTATTTGGGCGGTAAGCAAATTGGAGTGGGTCTAGGGTGTCGGGTAGGGTGGAGGTGATATGGTCCTTGACTAGTCTCTCAAAGCACTTCATGATGACGGAAGTGAGTTGTTTAGCTCAGTTACCTTAGCTTTCTTGGGAACAGGAACAATGGTGGCCCTCTTGAAGCATGTGGGAACAGCAGACTGGTATAGGGATTGATTGAATATGTCCGTAAACACACCGGCCAGCTGGTCTGCGCATGCTCTGAGGGCGCGGCTGGGGATGCCGTCTGGGCCTGCAGCCTTGCGGGGGTTAACACGTTTAAATGTCTTACTCACCTCGGCTGCAGTGAAGGAGAGTCCGCATGTTTTCGTTGCAGGCCGTGTCAGTGGCACTGTATTGTCCTCAAAGCGGGCAAAAAAGTTATTTAGTCTGCCTGGGAGCAGGACATCCTGGTCCGTGACTGGGCTGGATTTCTTCTTGTAGTCCGTGATTGACTGTAGACCCTGCCACATGCCTCTTGTGTCTGAGCCGTTGAATTGAATTCGTCACTGGCGCCCTGTACTCTTCACAGATGAAAGCAGGTTCACACTGAGCACATGTGACAGACTGGAGACGCCTTGGAGAACGTTCTGGAGACGCCTTGGTGAACGTTCTGCTGCCTGCAACATCCTCCAGACGGTTTGACGGTGGGTCACTCATGGTGTGTGGTGGCATTTCTTTGTCTCCATGTGCTCGCCAGAGGTAGCCTGACTACCATTAGGTACCGAGATGAGATACTCAGACCCCTTCTGAGACTATATGCTGGTGCGGTTGGCCCTGGGTTCCTCCTAATGCAAGACAATGCTAGACCTCATGTGGCTGGAGTGTGTCAGCAGTTCCTGCAAGAGGAAGGCATTGATGCTATGGACTGGCCCGCCCTTTCCCCAGACCTGAATCCAATTGAGCACATCTGGGACATCATGTCTCGCTCCATCCACCAACGCCACGTTGCACCACAGACTGTCCAGGAGTTGGCGGATGCTTTAGTCCAGGTCTGGGAGGAGATCCCTCAGGAGACCATCCGCCACCTCATCAGGAGCATGCCCAGGCGTTGTAGGGAGGTCATAATACAGGCACGTGGAGGCCACACACACACACTACTGAGCCTCATTTTGACTTGTTTTAAGGACATTACATGAAAGTTGGATCAGCCTGTAGTGTGGTTTTCCACTTTAATTTTGAGTATGACTCCAAATCCAGACCTCCATGGGTTGATAAATTTGATTTCCATTGATCATTTTTGTGTGATTTTGTTGTCAGCACATTCAACTATGTAAAGAAAAAAGTATTTAATAAGAATATTTCATTCATTCAGATCTAGGATGTGTTATTTTAGTGTTCACTTTATTTTTTTGAGCATTGTATTATATATCTATACTATAGATTATTTCAATGATTATGTATAACCCAATGAAGCTAGATCTTGAATAAAACATGATTAGTAGAGTAATTCAATTAATTTTCTGTCTGTGAAAGGTGACCCTCTTTCTTCTCCCCAGGTACACCCCAGTGGGGCGCTCCTTCTTCTCCGCCCCAGAGGGTTACGACCACCCCCTGGGCGGGGGTAGGGAGGTGTGGTTCGGCTTCCACCAGTCGGTGCGGCCCGCCATGTGGAAGATGATGCTCAACATTGACGGTGAACATGGACAATGATTAAAAAATATATATTCTTTACTGTTGGCAGGGACTTGTTTCCTTCCATGTTGTCTGTGAGGTCTCAATCAATCAAATGTATTTCTAAAGCCCTTTTTACATCAGCAGTTGTCACAAAGTGCTTATTCAGAAACCAAATCTAAAACCCCAGAGAGCAAGCATTGCAGATGTAGAAGCACGGTGGCTAGGAAAAACACCCTAGAAAGGCAGGAACCTAGGCAGAAACCTAGGAAGAAACCTAGAGGAACCAGGCTGTGAGAGGTGGAGATTATAGGAGTACATGGACATTAAGTCCAGATCGTTCTACAAGATGTTCATAGATGGCTAGCAGGGTCAAATAATAATCACAGTGGTTGTAGAGGGTGCAACAGGTCAGAACCGCAGGAGTAAATGTCAGTTGGCTTTTCAAAATCAAATCAAATCAAATTTTATTTGTCACATACACATGGTTAGCAGATCTTAATGCGAGTGTAGCGAAATGCTTGTGCTTCTAGTTCCGACAATGCAGTAATAACCAACAAGTAATCTAACTAACAATTCCAAAACTACTGTCTTGTACACAGTGTAAGGGGATAAAGAATATGTACATAAGGATATATGAATGAGTGATGGTACAGAGCAGCATAGGCAAGATACAGTAGATGGTATCGAGTACAGTATGTACAAATGAGATGAGTATGTAAACAAAGTGGCATAGTTTAAAGTGGCTAGTGATACATGTATTACATAAGGATACAGTCGATGATATAGAGTACAGTATATACGTATGCATATGAGATGAATAATGTAGGGTAAGTAACATTATATAAGGTAGCATTGTTTAAAGTGGCTAGTGATATATTTACATCATTTCCCATCAATTCCCATTATTAAAGTGGCTGGAGTTGAGTCAGTGTCAGTGTGTTGGCAGCAGCCACTCAATGTTAGTGGTGGCTGTTTAACAGTCTGATGGCCTTGAGATAGAAGCTGTTTTTCAGTCTCTCGGTCCCAGCTTTGATGCACCTGTACTGACCTCGCCTTCTGGATGATAGCGGGGTGAACAGGCAGTGGCTCGGGTGGTTGATGTCCTTGATGATCTTTATGGCCTTCCTGTGACATCGGGTGGTGTAGGTGTCCTGGAGGGCAGGTAGTTTGACCCCGGTGATGCGTTGTGCAGACCTCACCACCCTCTGGAGAGCCTTACGGTTGAGGGCGGAGCAGTTGCCGTACCAGGCGGTGATACAGCCCGCCAGGATGCTCTCGATTGTGCATCTGTAGAAGTTTGTGAGTGCTTTTGGTGACAAGCCAAATTTCTTCAGCCTCCTGAGGTTGAAGAGGCGCTGCTGCGCCTTCTTCACAATGCTGTCTGTGTGAGTGGACCAATTCAGTTTGTCTGTGATGTGTATGCCGAGGAACTTAAAACTTGCTACCCTCTCCACTACCGTTCCATCGATGTGGATAGGGGGGTGTTCCCTCTGCTGTTTCCTGAAGTCCACAATCATCTCCTTAGTTTTGTTGACGTTGAGTGTGAGGTTATTTTCCTGACACCACACTCCGAGGGCCCTCACCTCCTCCCTGTAGGCCGTCTCGTCGTTGTTGGTAATCAAGCCTACCACTGTTGTGTCGTCCGCAAACTTGATGATTGAGTTGGAGGCGTGCGTGGCCACGCAGTCGTGGGTGAACAGGGAGTACAGGAGAGGGCTCAGAACGCACCCTTGTGGGGCCCCAGTGTTGAGGATCAGCGGGGAGGAGATGTTGTTGCCTACCCTCACCACCTGGGGGCGGCCCGTCAGGAAGTCCAGTACCCAGTTGCACAGGGCGGGGTCGAGACCCAGGGTCTCGAGCTTGATGACGAGCTTGGAGGGTACTATGGTGTTGAATGCCGAGCTGTAGTCAATGAACAGCATTCTCACATAGGTATTCCTCTTGTCAGCTGAAAGCTGAACATTCAGAGGTTAAAGACAGCAGGACAACAGGTCAGGGTTCCATAGGCAGAACAGCAGAAACTACTAGCAGCACGACCAGGTGGACTGGGGACGGCAACAGCCAAGAGTCATCAGGCCAGGTAGTCCTGAGGCATGGTCCTATGGCTCAGATCCTCCAGGAGGGGAGAGACATACACTGTCTTGAGCTGACTACAATGACTGTGCTATGGGCAGACACCACTAAGCTGGCAATGACTAGGGTTTTAAATTTTTCAGAGCTAATGGTGGGAGGCTTCGGCCGCTCAGACCCCGTAAACGGGTGGAGGACAGACCTGAGAATGCTCGGGCTCTGACTCCGACTCGCTGCTTAGTGGGGAAAACCGGTTGAAAGTCACTGTTGGCTGAATGAGCGACACTGGTTAAGACTGCCGGCAGCATTTATTTCCAGAAGCTGTGGAAAAAATGTCCTGCTGCGGGAACTGTGGGGGGGATTTCACACTACTACCTGTACTTACTGGTGGCACAGAATTGCACTTGCCTAACGATTGCGTCTCGCAACTTGGCTATCCTCACCATAAGGGGATAGTTCTCCTGCATATTATGAGTAGGTCTATAGCGACTGCAATTCGAAGTCATCATTTTACTCAGCTTTTTCGGCTGGTGGAGGTCCTACAGATCCATGTCCAGAAAGTGTCCGGGGCGGAAAACTTGGTTGAAAAAACGTTGAGTGAGGACAAAACTAAGACGTTGGTAAATGTGTTAAATACAGAGTTTGATTTAATAGTTATTAAAAGTGTTTGGCTCCTGCCAAGTAGCATCAAACAGCACGGAGGCAGCGTGGAAGTGTCTGAGTTGCATCGTGTTTACTTATGTCTTTGATTAGTCCAATTGGAATAGAATTCAGCCTATCCCTCATTTTTTCTTTGGTTGTAAAGCTATCAGAATTGGGTTCCTTAGCTACATTGAAGTCCCTGATTTCGAATGAACCTAATCTAACTCTTACTCTTTGGATTTGGTTGTAGACTATCATAACTTGGATCCTTCCGCATTGAAGTAACTTATTTTCATTTGACCACTTCTCATCTATAGTATCAGCCACAGCGTTCTACAAGGCCCAGCCGGTGATCCAGTTCATGTGCGAGGTCCTGGACATCCACAACATAGACGAGCAGCCCCGGCCCCTCACCGACTCCCACAGGGTCAAGTTCACCAAAGAGATCAAAGGTATGCAGAGTGACGTCACCACCACCCCAGGCTCGGGAGTGCTAACACTGCTAGACTCCTTGCATCACTGTTGAACTCCAGGGCTAATGTTTTTGTCATTCTGACTTTGTTTTGGTTGTAGGGATATTGGTAATTGTTTTACTACCTACCAAATTGTACACACCACATGAAAATGTGTTTGCATTGGGCATTGGAAGCCCCTCAAACTATATAAATATAGTTGGATAGTTCTTCTCACACATATTCCCCTCCTTCCTTTGTTGTGTCCAGGTCTGAAGGTGGAAGTGACCCACTGCGGGACGATGCGGAGGAAGTACAGAGTGTGTAATGTGACTCGTCGTCCTGCCAGCCACCAGACGTGAGTACCTACACAGAGAGACGGGGATATGTGTAGTTTAACTCTGACACATTCTCCATTGAGATGAAGTTTATTCCTGGAATAAAAAGCAATCTGTGTCCAGGAAGCCACCCCAAAGAGTTAAACATGAGAACTAGATGAGCACAAAGTCACAAAAACATCAACTCCATGTTCCTCTTCCCCGAACACCCAGGTTCCCCCTGCAGCTGGAGAATGGTCAGACAGTGGAGCGCACGGTGGCCCAGTACTTCAGAGAGAAGTACAGCCTGCAGCTGAAGTACCCCCACCTCCCCTGCCTACAGGTGGGCCAGGAGCAGAAACACACCTACCTGCCTCTGGAGGTGAGTACTACTGGCTCTTTGTACTTTTGACCAATTATCAACCTCTTTGATTATGTGCATTATTGCTTTGTTTATGGGAGTTTGCGCTCAGCAGCCGTGATCTTAGTCAGCATAAGTAGAGACCTGAGTTATTGTCTTTCATGTGGTCAGGATCAACTCAGGGCCCTAAGCATAAAACTGTACCAGTTCTGCTCTCTCTACTGTATTAAGTTACTTTAACTCACATTCCTATGTGTCTCCTTGCAGGTGTGCAACATAGTAGCTGGCCAGCGCTGTATTAAAAAACTCACTGATAACCAGACGTCCACCATGATCAAAGCCACGGCCCGCTCTGCCCCAGACAGACAGGAGGAGATCAGCAGGCTGGTGAGTACTATCTATCCTTGAATGACTGCGAGGTGTTATGACTACTGAGTGACATGTCTTTATAATTCATCTTACTAATTGATATAGCACTTTTCCAGATACTCAAATTACTTACATACTGTAGTAAGGGGGAAACTCTTCTCATCCACCACCAATATGATGCACCTGCTTAAGTTATCATCTCCTCCAAACGAATAATTTCCTGTTTTGCTACTACCCCTCCCTCCGTCCTACCCCTCTATCCTCCTCTTCTCTCATTCACTCCAACTCTGTATCCAGGTGCGGAGTGCGAACTATGAGGCGGACCCGTTCGTCCAGGAGTTTCAGTTCCGCGTGCGTGACGAGATGGCTCAGGTGACGGGCCGTGTGCTGCCGGCCCCCGGGCTGCAGTACGGCGGCAGGGCAAGCTTGGAACACTTCATGGTACCTACCTTTTAAATCATCCTTCATCCACATGTTTCTGTAATTTAGCTTCCCCATCTCTCTCTTTCATGCCCCTGGCTCTTTCATTTAGTCACTTTTGACATTTACGTCATTTAGCAGACGGTCTTAACCAGATCAACTTACAGGAGCAATTAGGGTTAAGTGTCTTGCTCAAGAGGACATAGAAAGATTTTTCACCTAGTCAGCTCGGGGATTCGAACCAGCAACCTTTCGGTTACTGGTCCAACGCTCTTAACTGCTAGGCGACCTGCCGCCAATTGTCAATCTCTACCACCCTCTCTCTTTCACCCACCTCTGTTTTTTTTCTCTGAAAATAATGATTACTACTTTACTTGTGTGAAGGCTATGACAAATGGCATGACAATGTTTTTAGATTCATTAAATGACCATTTCGGAGAAAATACAAAACAACATTTTCTCAATCTTTTAGAACCAAATGGTCTCTCCACCTTTGTCAATGTCTGTACTGTCTGTATTTATGTATGTGTGTGTGTGGGTGGCAGTCCCAGCAGATGAACCCTGCGGTGTCATTGCAGAACCGCACGGTGGCCACGCCCAGCCACGGCGTGTGGGACATGAGGGGCAAACAGTTCCACACTGGGGTGGAGATCAAGATGTGGGCCATCGCTTGCTTTGCCACACAGAGGCAGTGTCGTGAGGAGATCCTCAAGTGAGTGCTGTCTGTCTTATACAAACATACATCATAAACACACACACAGGTCTCTTTTTCAACAGATAAATACTCAACCCAATGCAATAACATTATAATCAACTAAAAAATTGCATTATTAGCATATCTATTATGTTATCACATTTCTTAGTTTCTTTTGGTTGGTGTCTGCAACACTAACAGTACCAGTCAAAAGTTTGGACACACCTACTCATTCAAATGGTTTCCTTTTTTTAAAAACTATTTTCAACATTGTATAATAATAGTGAAGACAGTAACACATAAGGAATAATGTAGTAACCAAAAAAGTGTTAAATAAAAATATATTTTAGATTCTTCAATGTAGCCACCCTTTGCCTTGATAACAGCTTTGCACACTCTTGGCATTCTCTCATCCAGCTTCGTGAGGAATGCTTTTCCAACAGTCTTGAAGGAGTTCCCACATACAGTGCCTTGCGAAAGTATTCGGCCCCCTTGAACTTTGCGACCTTTTGCCACATTTCAGGCTTCAAACATAAAGATATAAAACTGTATTTTTTTGTGACGAATCAACAAAAAGTGGGACACAATCATGAAGTGGAACGACATTTATTGGATATTTCAAACTTTTTTAACAAATCAAAAACTGAAAAATTGGGCGTGCAAAATTGTTCAGCCCCTTTAAGTTAATACTTTGTAGCGCCACCTTTTGCTGCGATTACAGCTGTAAGTCGCTTGGGGTATGTCTATCAGTTTTGCACATCGAGAGACTGACATTTTTCCCATTCCTCCTTGCAAAACAGCTCAAGCTCAGTGAGGTTGGATGGAGAGCATTTGTGAACAGCAGTTTTCAGTTCTTTCCACAGATTCTCGATTGGATTCAGGTCTGGACTTTGACTTGGCCATTCTAACACCTGGATATGTTTATTTTTGAACCATTCCAATGTAGATTTTGCTTTATGTTTTGGATCATTGTCTTGTTGGAAGACAAATCTCCGTCCCAGTCTCAGGTCTTTTGCAGACTCCATCAGGTTTTCTACCAGAATGGTCCTGTATTTGGCTCCATCCAACTTCCCATCAATTTTAACCATCTTCCCTGTCCCTGCTGAAGAAAAGCAGGCCCAAACCATGATGCTGCCACCACCATGTTTGACAGTGGGGATGGTGTGTTCAGGGTGATGAGCTGTGTTGCTTTTACGCCAAACATAACGTTTTGCATTGTTGCCAAAAAGTTCAATTTTGGTTTCATCTGATCAGAGCACCTTCTTCCACATGTTTGGTGTGTCTCCCAGGTGGCTTGTGGCAAACTTTAAACAACACTTTTTATGGATATCTTTAAGAAATGGCTTTCTTCTTGCCACTCTTCCATAAAGGCCAGATTTGTGCAATATACAACTGATTGTTGTCCTATGGACAGAGTCTCCCACCTCAGCTGTAGATCTCTGCAGTTCATCCAGAGTGATCATGGGCCTCTTGGCTGCATCTCTGATCAGTCTTCTCCTTGTATGAGCTGAAAGTTTCGAGGGACGGCCAGGTCTTGGTAGATTTGCAGTGGATTGTATTTATCATCATTAGTCATTTAGGTCAACATTGGATCATTCAGAGATCCTCACTGAACTTCTGGAGAGAGTTTGCTGCACTGAAAGTAAAGGGGCTGAATAATTTTGCAAGCCCAATTTTTCAGTTTTTGATTTGTTAAAAAAGTTTGAAATATCCAATAAATGTCGTTCCACTTCATGATTGTGTCCCACTTTTTGTTGATTCGTCACAAAAAAATACAGTTTTATATCTTTATGTTTGAAGCCTGAAATGTGGCAAAAGGTCGCAAAGTTCAAGGGGGCCGAATACTTTCGCAAGGCACTGTATATGGGGTGGCAGGGTAGCCTAGTGGTTAGTGCGGAAGGTTGCAAGATCGAATACCCGAGCTGACAAGGTAAAAATCTGTCGTTCTGCCCCTGAACAAGGCAGTTAACCCACTGTTCCCCAGTAGGCTGTCATTGTAAATAAGAATTTGTTCTTAACTGACTTGCCTAGTTAAATAAAGGTAAAATAAAAATATGCTGAGCTTGTTGGATGCTTATCCTTCACTCTGCAGTCCAACTCATCCCAAACTATCTCAATTGGGTTGAGGTCGGGTGATTGTGGAGGCCAGGTCATCTGATTCAGCACTCCATTACTCTCCTTGGTCAAATAGCCCTTACACAGCCTGGAGGTGTGTTTAAGGTCATTGTCCTGTTGAAAAGCAAATGATAGTCCCACTAAGCGCAATCCAGATGGGACGGCATATCGCTGCAAAATGCTGTGGTAGCCATGCTGGTTAAGCAAAGCACCATCACACCACCTCCATACTTCACGGTGGGAACCACACATACAGAGATCATCCGTTCACCTACTCTACATCTCACAAAGACACGGCAGTTGGAACCAAAAATCACACATTTGGACTCATCAGACCAAAGGACAGATTTCCACCAGTCTATGTCCTTTGCTCGTGTTTCTTGGCCAAATCAAGTCTCTTCTTCTCATTGGTGTCCGTTAGTAGTGGTTTCTTGGCAGCAATTTGACCATGATTGCCTGATTCACTCAGTTTCCTCTGAACAGTTGATGTTGAGATGTGTCTGTTACTTGAACGCTGTGAAACATTTATTTGGGCTGCAATCTGAGGTGCAGTTAACTCTAATGAACTTATCATCTGCGGCAGAGGAACTCTGGGTATTTCATGTGGCGGTCCTCATGAGAGCCAGATTCATCATAGCGCTTGATGGTTTTTGCAACTGCACTTTCAAAGTTCTTGGAATGTAAAGTAATGGACTGTCGTTTTTCTTTGCTTATTTGAGCTGTTCTTGCCTTAATAATAATACTTGGTATTTTACCAAATAGGGTTATCTTCTGTATACCCCCTTGTCACAGCACAACTTATTGGCTCAAAGCATTAAGAAGGAAAGAAATTCCACAAATGAACTTAAGAAGGTGACTATCATGAAGCTGGTTGAGAGAATGCCAAGAGTGTGCAAAGCTGTCATCAAGGCAAAGGGTGGCTACTTTGGATATCTAAAATAAAAATATATTTGGTTACTGCATAATTCCATATGTGTTATTTCATAGTTTTGATGTCTTCACTATTATTCTATGTCAGAAATAGTACAAATAAAGAAAAACCCTTGAATTAGTAAGTGTCTAAACTTCTCTCGTCTCTGTAACTGTCTCTTTGGGTCTCTTCATCCTCCCTCTCTTTCTCATTCTTGCTCTTTTTCTCATCCTCTCACTCTCTTTCCCTACATCGCTACAGAGGTTTTACTGACCAGCTGCGTAAGATCTCTAAGGATGCTGGGATGCCCATCCAGGGCCAGCCATGTTTCTGTAAGTACGCTCAGGGATCAGACAGCGTAGAGCCCATGTTCAGGCACCTGAAGAACACCTACGCTGGCCTGCAGCTCATCATCGTCATCCTACCTGGAAAGACCCCAGTCTATGGTACAGACTAGACACTGTTTAATTTTGTTTTACATTTGATGAATTTGTTTTTTTACTTTTATTTTCTAAAAACTCTATTCACATACTATTTATTTGTATGTTATTTCCATAGCCTGAGTATATACAGTACCAGTCCAAATTTTGTACACACCAGGGTGTTTGTTTGTTTTGACTATTTTTTATATTGTAGAATAATAGTGAAGACATCAAAACTATGAATTAACTAACACATGAAATCATGTAGTAACCAAAAACGTGTTGAATCTAAATATATTTAATATTTTAGATTCTTCACCCTTTGCCTTGATGACAGCTTTGCACACTCTTGGCATTCTCTCAACCAGCTTCATGAGGTAGTCACCTGGAGTGCATTTGAATTAACAGGAGTGCCTTAAGTTCATTTGTGGAATTTCTTTCCTTCTTAATTTATTTGCGCCAATCAGTTGTGTTGTGAAAAGGTAGGGGTGGTATACAGAAGATAGCCCTATTTGGTAAAAAACCAAGTCCATATTATGGCAAGAATAGCTCAAATAAGCAAAGAGAAACGACAGTCCATCACTTTAAGACATGAAGGATAGTCAATCTGGAAAATGTCAAGAACTTTGAAAGTTTCTTCAAGTGCAGTTGCAAAAACCATCAAGCGCTATGATGAATCTGGCTCTCATGAGGACCGCCACATGAAAGACCCAGAGTTACCTCTGCCGCAGACGATAAGTTTATTAGAGTTAACTGCACCTCAGATTGCAGCCCAAATAATTGCTTCACAGAGTTCAAGTAACAGACACATCTCAACATCAACTGTTCAGAGGAAACTGAGTGAATCAGGCGTTCATTGTCAAATTGCTGCAAAGAAACCACTACTAACATACACCGGTAAGAAGAAGACACTTGTTTGGGCCAAGAAACACGAGCAAAGGACATTAGACTGGTGGAAATCTGTCCTTTGGTCTGATGAGTCCAAATTTGAGATTTTTGGTTCCAAACACCGTGTCTTTGTGAGATGCAGAGTAGGTGAACGGATGATCTCTGCATGTGTGGTTCCCACCGTGACGCATGGAGGAGGAGGTGTGATGGTGTGGGGGTGCTTTACTGGTGACACTGTCCTTGATTTATTTAGAATTCAAGGCACACTTAACCATCACAGCATTCGGCAGTGATACGCCATCCCATCTGGCTTGCGCTTAGTGGGAATATAATTTGTTTTTCAACAGGACAATGACCTTAAACACACCTCCAGGCTGTGTAAGGGCTATTTTACCAAGGAGAGTGATGGAGTGCTGCATCAAATGACCTGGCCTCCACAATCATCCGACCTCAACCCAATTGAGATGGTTCAGGATGAGTTGGACTGCAGAGTGAAGGAAAAGCAGCCAACAAGTGCTCAGCCGATGTGGGAACTCCTTCAAGACTGTTGGAAAAGCTGGTTGAGAGAATGCCAAGAGTGTGCAAAGCTGTTGTCAAGGCAAAGGGTGGCTTCTTTGAAGAATCTCAAATAAAAATGTATGTTGATTTGTTTAACACTGTTTTTTTTGGTTACTACATGATTCCATATGTGTTATTTCATAGTTTATGTCTTCACTATTATTCTACAATGTAGAAAATAGTACAAATAAAGAAAAACCCTTGAATGAGTATGTGTTTTCAAACTTTTGACTGGTACTGTATGTGCCATGTACAAGATGGTATCAGGTGTAAAATGGTTACCTGTGTCCTACAGCTGTAAAATAGTTCCCTCTTTCCCACAGCTGAGGTGAAGCGGGTTGGAGACACCCTCCTGGGCATGGCCACTCAGTGTGTCCAGGTGAAGAACGTGGTAAAGACATCCCCTCAGACCCTCTCCAACCTCTGCCTCAAGATCAACGTCAAACTGGGGGGCATCAACAACATCCTGGTGCCACACCAACGGTAACGCACAGAGTGAAAGAGTGTGTTTCCACTGGCAGAAAACCCCTATTTGGGTGATTTGAAAACACTTATGTGCTATTTAGCAGAGATACATACACTAAGTATACAAAACATTAAGGACACCTTCCTAATATTGAGTCCCCCCCCCCCCCCCCCCCCCCCCCATTTTCCATCAGAACAGCCTCAATTTGTAGGGGGATGGACTCTGACACCAAGGTAAAATACCTTGTAAAAGCATTCCACAGGGATGCTGGCTGGCCCATGTTGACTAAATGCGTCCCACAGTTGTCAAGTTGGCTGGATGTCCTTTGGGTGGTGGACTAATCTTGATACAAATAAAATGTCACATGCGCCGGATTCAGCAGGTGTAAGCCTTTCAGTGAAATGTTTACTTACAAGCTCTAAACCAAAAAGTGTTAAAGTATTTACTAAAATAAACTGAAATAAAAATAATAATAATAATTAAGGCGCAACAATAAACTGACAGTAGCGAGGCTATATACAGGGGCTACTGGTACCGGGGCACAGGTTAAATCAAATAAAATGTATTATTTAGCCATTCTTACATCAGCTGATATCTCAAAGTGCTGTACAGAAACCCAGCCTAAATCCCCAAACAGAAAGCAATGCAAGTGTAGAAGAACGGTGGCCAAAACCTAGGAAGAAACCTAGAGAGGAACCAGGCTATGAGTGGTGGCCAGTCCTCTTCTGGCTGTGCCGGGTGGAGATTATAACAGAACATGGCCAAGATGTTCAAATGTTCATAAATGACCAGCATGGTCAAATAATAATAATCACAGTAGTTGTCGAGGGTTTTTCATTTGGCTTTTCATAGCCGATCATTGAGTGTATCTCTACCGCTACTGCTGTCTCTAGAGAGTTGAAAACAGGTCTGGGACAGGTAGCACGACCGCTGAACAGGTCAGGGTTCCATAGCCGCAGGCAGAACAGTTGAAACTGGAGCAGCAGCACAGCCAGGTGGACTGGGGGCAGCAAGGAGTCATCATGCCGGGTAGTCCTGAGGCATGGTCCTAGGGCTCAGGTCCTCTGAGAGAGAGAATTAGAGAGAGCATACTTAAATTCACACAGGACACCGGATAAGACAGGAGAAGTACTCCAGATATAACAGACTGACCTTAGCCCTCTGACACATAATCTACTGCAGCATAAATACTGGAGGCTGAGACAGGAGGGGTCAGGAGACACTGTGGCCCCATCCGATGATACCCAGGGCCAACCAGGCAGGATATAACCCCACCCACTTTGCCAAAGCACAGCCCCCACACCACTAGAGGGATATCTTCAATCACCAACTTACCATCCTGAGAGAAGGCCGAGTGTAGCCCACAAAGATCTCCGCCACGGCACAACCCAAAGTTAGTCGAGGTAATTAAGGTAATATGTACAGTTGAAGTCGGAAGTTTACATACACTTAGGTTGGAGTCATTAAAACTCATTTTTCAACCACTCCACAAATTCTTTAGTTTTGGCAAGTCGGATAAGACATCTACTTCGTGCATGAGACAAGTAATTTTTCCAACCATTGTTTACAGACAGATTATTTCACTTATAATTAATTGTATCACAATTCCAGTGGGTCAGAAGTGTACATACACTAAGTTGACTGTGCCTTTAAACAGCTTGGAAAATTCCAGAAAATGTCATGGCTTTAGATGTTTCTGATGGGCTAATTGACATAATTTGAGTCAATTAGAGGTGTACCTGTGTATGTATTTCAAGACCTACCTTCAAACTCAGTGCCTCCTTGCTTGGCTGTTTCATCCTTGGGAGCTATTTCCAAACACCTGAAGGTACCACGTTCATCTGTACAAACAATAGTATGCAGGTATAAACACCATGGGACCACGCAGCCGTCGTACTGCTCAAGAATTAGACTCGTTCTGTCTCCTAGAGATGAATGTACTTTGGTTCCAAAAGTGCAAATCAATCCCAGAACAACAGCAAAGGACCTTGCGAAGATGCTGGAGGAAACCGGTACAAACGTATTTATATCCACAGTAAAACGAGTCCTATATCGACATAACCTGAATGGCCACTCAGCAAGGAGGAAGCCACTACTCCAAAACCGCCATAAAAAAAGCCAGACTACGGTTTGCAACTGCACACTGGGACAAAGATCGTACTTTTTGGAGAAATGTATTCGGGTCTGATGAAAAAATAATAGAACTGTTTGGCCATAATGACCATCGTTATATTTGGAGGAAAAGGGGGAGGCTTGCAAGCCAACGAACACCATCCCAACCGTGAAGCACAGGGGTGGCAGCATCATGTTGTGGGGGTGCTTTGCTGCAGGAGGGACTGGTGCACTTCACAAAATAGATGGCATCACGAGGAAGGGAAACTGTGAATGTATTGAAGCAACATCTCAAGACATCAGTCAGGAAGTTAAAGCTTGGTCGCAAATGGGTCTTCCAAATGGACAATGACCCCAAGCATACTTCCAAAGTTGTGGCAAAATGGCTTAATGACGACAACAGTCAAGGAATTGGATTTGCCATCACAAAGCCCTGACCTCAATCCTATAGAAACTTTGTGGGCTGAACTGAAAAAGTGTGTGTGAGCAAGGAGGCCTACAAACCTGACTCAGTTACACCAGCTCTGTCAAGTGGAATGAGCCAAAATTCACTCAACTACCAAATACTAATTGAGTGTATGTAAACTTCTTACCCACTGGGAATGTGATGAAATAAATAATAGCTGAAATAAATAATAGCTGAAATAAATCATTCTCTCTACTATTATTCTGACATTTCCCATTAAAACAAAGTGGTGATCCTAACTGACCTAAAACCGGGAATTTTTACTAGGATTAAATGTCAGGAACTGTTAACTGAGTTTAAATGTATTTGGCTACGGTGTATGTAAACTTCCGACTTCAACTCTACATGTAGATAGAGGTAAAGTGACTAAGCATGGATAATAAACAGAGTAGCAGCAGCATAAGAAGGGGGGACCATGCAAATAGTCCAGGTAGCCATTTGATTAGCTGTTCAGGAGTCTTATGGCTTGGGGGTTGAAGCTGTTAAGAAGCCTTTTGGACTTAGACTTGGCGCTCCGGTACCACTTGCTGTGCAGTAGCAGAGAGAACAGTGACTAGGGTGGCTGAAGTATTCGGCAAGTTTTTGGGCCTTCCTCTGACACCGCCTGGTATAGAGGTCCTGAATGGCAGGAAGCTTAGCCCCAGTGATGTACTGGGCCGTACGCACTACCCTCTGTAGTGCCTTGCAGTCTGAGGCAGAGCAGTTGCCATACCAGGCGGTGGTGCAGCTGTAGAACTTTTAGAAGACCTGAGGACCCATGCCAAATCTTTTCAGTCTCTTGAGGGGGAATAGGCATTGTCATGCCCTCTTCACGACTGTCTTGGTGTGTTTGGACCATGATAGTTGGTTGGTGATGTGGACACCAAGGAACTTGAAGCTCTCAACCTGCTCCACTACAGCCCCGTCGATGAGAATGGGGGCGTGCTCGGTCCTCTTTTTCCTGTAGTCCACAATCTTCTCCTTTGTCTTGATCACGTTGAGGGAGAAGTTGTCATCCTGGCACCACACTGCCAGGTCTCTGACGTCCTGTCTATAGGCTGTCTCATCGTTGTCGGTGATCAGGCCTACCACTGTTGTCGTCGGCAACCTTAATGATGGTGTTGGAGTTAGGATTTATGTGCCTTGTGTTTGTCGCTCTCTCCACCCAGTCCCTCAGTGTTCCAGCAGCCTGTTATCTTCCTGGGGGCCGACGTCACTCATCCTCCAGCCGGAGACGGAAAGAAGCCATCCATCGCAGCAGTCAGTTTCTTCCTGTTTCCATTGCCACTTTCCTCACAAACACTGCCTTGTCTGTCTATCTAGTTGTCAAGGGGTCTGAGGCATCTAGTACATTGGTAATCTACTCGTTTGTTTTGTTACCCAGACCCCTACAATGGCATTCTGAAACATGGTGTCAGAAGTCATGTTTCTGACCATCTCCCTCTCTCTGGCCCTATCCAGGTGGTGGGCAGTATGGACGCCCACCCCAGCAGGTACTGTGCCACAGTGAGGGTCCAGAGACCCAGACAGGAGGTGATCCAAGACCTGGCCTCCATGGTGCGGGAGCTCCTCATCCAGTTCTACAAGTCTACCCGCTACAAACCAACCAGAATCATATTTTATAGGGATGGTGTGTCAGAGGGACAGTTCAGACAGGTTAGTTAAAATACTTATGACCTCCTTCAATCTCTCATTTAAAGTTTACAGCTAAGCCAAAGGATATCCCTATGTTGAAATGCATTTATTACAAAAGTCTTAATCTTAAATCTTTAGCTATTGGTCATCAACCCTAAATTCTTCACTGCTCGCCACTCTTTGCTGATGTGTTGACTTCTCTCTGTGTGGCAGGTGCTGTACTATGAGCTGCTGGCCATCAGAGAAGCCTGTATCATGTTGGAGAAAGAGTACCAGCCGGGCATCACCTACATTGTAGTGCAGAAGCGCCATCACACACGACTCTTCTGTGCTGACCGGAACGAGCGGGTAAGGGGTGCTATGGATCTCTCGTTGTACATTAACGATTTACTTTGCTAGGTATAGATTGGTTGTTGAACTGTTTTTAAATGGAGTGTTTATTTGGCAGGTTGGACGGAGTGGTAACATTCCTGCAGGCACCACTGTGGACACAGATATAACCCACCCCTATGAGTTTGACTTTTACCTCTGCAGCCATGCAGGAATACAGGTGTGTGTCAAGACTCATACCAGGGTTGTGTTCAATAGCATTTTATTAAACTAAGTCAGCATTCTTATTGGACAAGTTCAGGTAGTATCTCCTGCTTATTTCTCCCTAATGTTGACTCTTGCCGTCATATTTTCTCAGAGGTTTATCGGCTTCTATTAATTTCCACTGAACTTCATTGTCAGTGTTGAATCAATGCTGGTATTCTCTCCATGGAACCTGCATTGTCCCTGTGGTATTACTGACTTCGCATACTCCCTCCAGGGTACCAGCAGACCTTCCCACTACCATGTTCTGTGGGACGACAACTGCTTCACGGCTGACGAGTTCCAGCTGCTCACCTACCAGCTGTGCCACACCTACGTCCGCTGCACCCGCTCAGTCTCCATTCCCGCGCCAGCCTACTACGCCCACCTGGTGGCCTTCCGCGCCCGTTACCACCTGGTGGACAAAGAACATGACAGGTGGGGGGATTCATTTCATTGTGATCAGTATACTTTTCTGTGGGGCTAAAATCAATGTCTTGCTGTTTATCAGGTAAAAATAAACTGGAGGTCGATATCATGTATTGACTTTAAAATGTTCATTCAAGGCTCTCTCCCTCCCTTTCTGTCCTTTTCCCTTTCTCGTTTCCCCACTTCCTTCTCTTGAACACACGCAGTGCGGAGGGCAGCCACGTCTCGGGGCAGAGTAATGGCCGAGACCCCACAGCCCTCGCCAAGGCTGTTCAGATTCATCACGACACACTGAGGACCATGTACTTCGCCTGAGAGTTGGGTGTTGGGAGGGGTATTCTGTCAGCCTTGTCAATCTCACATTGGACCCCGGGCTGGCACAGCTCTGGTCCTGACAAGGGGATGCCAAGCTGCTAAAGGCAACAACAACTACAACAGCCAGAGTGGAGTACAGAAACGTTATGCAATACGAAACCAGCCAATCCTCTCCCGGCCTGTTCTCTTCTGCTGTGTTTTTAATTGATTATGGATTGTCTCTGATATTGCTCCTTGAGCTGTGCAAGTCATGTCCTCGCCTTACAGGTTTGACAGCAGCTCAACTTTTGCTTTGTGTTACTTTCAAAATGCCAGAGTGTAGAAGACAAGACAGGGGAATTGATAAGGATGGTTTCAGGGTGTGGGGGCATAGCAGGTCCAGTGAGGATCAGTCTTGTTTCCTCAACAAAGTGATGAATGATATGCTGACTTGTCTATCCAAGGGGTTCATTTGTATAAGTTGTCCTCTTTATACATGTCTCCGTTAGCTTGTTGTTGTATGTGCGTCTTATGTTCTGTAGAGGTCTGATTGCCATGATGATGCCCGTTTGTCAAGAACGCTCGTGAATCACAGCTATGCCATTTTTCATACGGCAAGCTGCTCGCCCAGTTACTCTACTCTCTCTAAGCCAATGGTGACTTACTTGTAGTCAATGCGCCAGTCAAAGTTTAACACTGCATTCTCTATCAATATCAACAGAGTTGTTGTTTTTTACATACAGCCACAGCCATTGTTTTAGGGATTACCTGTTAAGTACTGTTAGAATATCAACCCTACCCACATCATGGACCTACTCAGAACCTTTACAGAGTTCACTGTGGTAGCTACAGATTTAACTTTTCCTTAGTTTTACTCCTGCTATTTTAAGAGATTAGTCTTATTTAACATTCATTTTCAGCAAATAGAACACCGTTAGTTTGTCTGTCAATGGCCGAAGAGGTTTTTCACATTTTTAACTAAGGAACTGATGATGTCATGCAATCCTTAAGTGCAATACGTCGTTAATGCAGAAAGCCGGTCCAATGGTTAACATGCCAATTTGATATTTTTGGGCCATTATGATCGGACATGGGCAAGTTATAACGGATAAAGAATGTAAACTGGGCCAAAAATTTATGCCATAAAATTGTTGTGGGGGTGACAAATGACAAAGCTTTTTTGTAAATTGGGTGAATGAGTGCCTGTTTTGGGTGTGAAGAAGAATTTGAAAGACAAAGGGTGTATTTCTTTTCGTTAGAGCGCCTGTGAGATTAGTTAGTTTGTTTAGTTATACAGTCATATTACTTCATCCAAGCATTACTGTAAGCATGATGTGTTGTCCAGGACTGTCTGGGGTTAGAGAGCAGAGCGGGTGTGGCTGCATTGATTCAGTTTCATGATTTAGTTTTTAATGTGAATTATTATTGAGTATGTAGACTGACCAATTGAAGGTGGGGGACAGTTAGCTAACGGATCTGTCTCATTCATTTTAACACTGGTGGTAGGATTCATTTTGCACTGTTAAAAGTAAGCATTCATATTTCAGAGTTTTATCAAGCCATTTTGTCACATTGTATTTGAAGGGCATTGTCTCTCCATTTGCCTTGCTGTGAAGTATCCTCCAGGTGAGGCTGTTGAGTTTCATCTCGTTCCACTTGGACCAAACCAACGTGCCTGGGGTCATCTGCTTGGGGAATGGATTGTATGGGCCTTGTCTAACTGGGATACAGTTGATCCCTGCTCTCACTGCCTTTGCAAAAGAAGCAGCCACGTTGTAGCATGGCCGATGTTTTGCCACACTCATTGTCCTATAGCCACGTGTTACCAGAACAAAACTAGCTGCTATACTACATTTTTATTTTGTTCATATATATTTGTACAAAGAGACTATAAGAATGACAATTTACTGCACTTAAAGATGCATGTGTTTCAGGTGAGACACATGCCCTGGTGCTGAGAGATGCAGTTTGTTATGGGGGGGTTTAGTAGACAGACTGTCTCTTGTAGTCAGAGATTGAGATTCATTGGGTGTTTTTCAAGGATCAGGAGTAACAATAGAGAGTACTCTCTCACTATGATACAGGGGACATACTTTAATTCCCAGAGGGTACGATTGTTTAGTAACATGGTTTACACCGGTTTGTGGACATCAATACAATACAGCTCCGCCCCTGCGGTTTGTGCGAATTGTCACAGCTAAAATTGTTACTTTCTTGCAAGATGTCAGACATTACCAGCATTTGATTTTACTTGAACAGCATAGGTAGGATCTGATCAACTGCAACTGTGGGCTAATGTGTAACTGCCCTGCTTGTGTGAATAATTTAAGTCTGTACAGCAGTAGTACAGGAAGGAATTCGCTCTACACTCACGTTGCCACGGAATCGACCTCTAGAGCCAGTGGGTCGGGTTTTGCATCTAGGAGGCAGAGCATTGGGAGCTTGTGCTGTGTTCGTAACCAAGTGGAAGGTGGGAATTTACCAGTTGTGAAGTTATAAATACCATTTGGAGGCGTTCACACACTTTTAACTCATTGAGAAATGCCGATTTTGTCTAATGTCCAACAAGCTGCGTAAACCATAAACTAAAAGTACAGCTACACTACAAAATTATGTGGACACCAGATCGTCGAACATCTTTTTCCAAAATCATGGGCATTAAAATGGAGTTTGCCCTCCCTTTGCTGCCATAAGAGCCTCCACTCTTCTGGGAAGGCTTTCCACCTAATGTTGGAACATTGCTGAGGGGACTGAGGGGGCTTCCATTCAGCCACTAGCATTAGTGAAGTATGCATTAGTGAAGTCGGGCACTGATGTTGTGCGATTAGGCCTGGCTCGCAGTCGGCCTTCCAATTCATCCCAAAGGTGTTTGATTGGGTTGAGGTCAGATTCGTCCGTTGGACTGCTAGATAGTGAAGAGCGATTCATCACTCCAGAGAACGCGTTTCCACTGCTCCAGAGTCCAATGGCGGGGCGATGCTTTACACCACTCCAGCTGACGCTTGGCATTGAGCATGGTGAACTTAGGGTTGTGTGCGGCTGCTCGGCCATGGAAACCCATTTCATGAAGCTCCTGACGAACAGTTCTTGTGCTTCCAGAGGCCGTTTGGAACTCGGTAATGAGTGTTGCAATCGAGGACAGACTATTTTTACACGCTACACACTTCAGCACTCGGTTGTCCCTTTCTGTGCTCTTTTGTGGCCTACCACTTTTTATGTTGTTGCTCCTAGGCGTTTCCACTTCAGAATAATAGCACTTATAGTTCACCAGAGCAGCTCTAGCAGGGCAGAAATGTTATGAACTGACTTGTTGGAAAGGTGGCATCCTATGACAGTGCCACATTGAAAGTCACTGAGCTTTTCAGTAAGGCCATTCTACTGCCAATGTTTGTCTATGGAGATTGCATGGCGGTGTGCTTGTTTTTATACACCTGTCAGCCACGGGTGTGGCTGAAATATCCAAATCCACTCATTTGAAGTGGTGGCCACATACCTTTTATGTATATATAATGGATCATGGTTCCAATCAAATTAGTGTTCAAAAACCATATTAATAGATACATGTTTTGTTTTATGTTTTGTTGAACAGGTAATTTCCTTAGTAGGTGATGTCAGAGGTCACCATGTGTGAGATCGGCTTGATAGATGAATTTCACACTAGTAATTACTGGTTGGAGGGCCATTCCAGTGGATTTTCCCCAGTCGAATGTGGTAAATTCCCACTTGGTTACGAACGCAGCATCATTCTGAGGCAGGGGGGTAATACATGGCTATATAATGCACTACTTTTGACCAGGACCCATAGGCCTCTTGGCAAAAGTAGTGCACTATAGGGAAGTAGGGTTGCATTTGAGGTTGAACCAGGCTCCTTCATGTGTTGCCCCCCCCCCCCACTAAAAGCTGGACATCAGATGCCTTCTTTTGTTATTCTAATGCATTTTTAATTCCGAAATGGAGATATATTTGTATATTTAAAATATGGAATAATATAATGAGCCACTTATTTTTGCTAATAAATTCTAGAAAAGTAGAACAATAGTGACGATAATAATGAAATAAAGACCATAGTGATATAGTCACTGATAATAATCCAAATGTAATAATTCAATAGACTGTCGTTTATTTCCTGGTTGTTAAAATTCTAGTAGTTCCCCTAATTTCAGTTTGTGACAAAACAAGCAAGAGAATCATTGTACCATCTAAACTGCTGTGAAATATCTTTTTAATAACCAAAAAAATTGGCTTTTTGGCTTTTTTAAGCTGGTGTACAAAACTGAAAGTAAACCCGAAACTTAAGAACGGGAAGCCTAGAAAAAGTGCACATAGAATAGATCAACCGCTTTTTAGACTTGCTTTCAATGAGTGACAGATCTATAACTCACATTTCTATGTGCATTTGGTCGAGTCGCCAATGAAGTTACATATTGCAGCTTTTAAAGCAAAGCGTGTCATATCGAAGCTACATCTGCTGCATTTAAATGACCTACTGTGTGGGGGGGGGGGGGGGGGGGGCATGTTTTTTTTGTGGCAGCTGTTGTCTTGTGACTGATTGGATGAACCTCCTGCTATTTCCCATCACCCTCCTCTCTGTTCAATGAACTAACAATCTCTGGAGAGTAGCCTAGCTTCCATTCAGTAGGTTCCATTCATCTCACAGAGCCTGGTCTTCTAGAACCTGTAGTGAATGTGACCTACATTTTGATTGATTTCCTCCAACATTTGACTGTGTGCATCCCTCAAAGTTTTTCTTGTGGAAGGAGTGAAGGTTTTATCCTTGGACAGAATAGTCTGTAGACTGTGCCTTTTCCTGATGGTGCTGAAAACAAGTAAATCAAAGAGATCTTACTTTCAAAACGTTGAGGGCAATATGCCTATGTCTACATTGATACGTATATATTGATACATGACAATTTTGTGTGGGTGCCTGGGTGTCTGTTTGTGACACTGACATACAGTATAAGAACACAATAATATGCAGAACCAACCAGTTTTGAGGTGTCAGGACCAAAAATGCTTATGGGGATGGTAAGGTAGGCAGGCACTCGCATGGCACAACCAAAAAAGTAGCATTTAATAACTGGGCATGACACTATAGTGGATATTTTAGACTGCCACCCTCCTCAGGTGGAAAATAGTTTTCTGTAATGCATGGGATTTCAAACCCTGGTTCCCTTTGTTTAAACCTTTAGTAGATAGATGTTCAGTGATGGTGTTCTACCCAAAGTGAACAGCAATAAACAAAGTGATCTTTAGGCTCTGAGCAACTAGCTGTTGGGATTACACCAGGGGGTGCTTCCCAAATGGCACCATATTCCTTATAGTGCACTACTTTTGACCAGAGTACCTCTTCTTTTGAATTACTATCCCGTGAGAGCCACTTTGCATACCATTTGCCACATGTTGATGCTAAATTCTTTCAAACACCTTTGGTTATGTCCCAAATAGCACCCTATTCTCTTTTATAGTGCACTAATATTGGCTCTGATCAAAAGTAGTGCACTATATAGATGGATGGAATAGTGCAATTTGGGAAGTAACTCTGGTGAACCCAACCATTTATTCCAGGCCTAAACAAAAATGCATTATATTTGTTTAGAACCACTGCTCTTGCATGTATACATTTCTTCTCAATATCTTACAGCTAGAGGTTTACAGACAGAGAACAACATGCAATTTTGCCACAAGAATGCCTGCTTGCCTAGGAAAGAATTCCTCTGAAAATCTCCAAACCCTGCACCTCTTCTTGTGGTTGGCTGCATATCGTACTTATTCATAAGATGCAAATGACAAATTCATTTGGTAACAATATGCAAAAAAAATTGCAAATATAATTTTTTGTCTGTGATGCTGTTTAGCCTTTTTATTTGGTTGTCATATGTAATAGTTTTAATTAAAACAATGTATGAAATCTGTTGGTGTATTCATTGAGCGACTGGATAAGTGATGCATGTTGACTCTTGCAGTTTTTTCTGCTTCATTCCTAGCCAGACTGAGATACTGTAGCTACGGTATTCAACTGTGATGGGGTGTTACACTTAAGTGTACGATTCTATTAAGCATTTCTTCATTTAAATGACTTAGTTGTACTTCTAGAACTAGAGTAAGGCCATAGTTGGCTTCACAGAAAAGAAAAGCATATAGGGGAGCACTAATGGCCCAGGATACAGCATACATTTATTTCTCCAAGTTGGAGACTAATCTGTCGCCAACTATTCTATTTGGGTACCTTTTTGCATCAGCTGACAGTCATAGAGCTCCACATTATGATGTAGGCTACAGTGTTGCGTCATCTGACAGTCAAAGATTGTCAATCGCTAAAGCCCCTCATAGGGATATTTGTTTAACGTTGCCATGGCATTTTAATTATTTAGTCGTTGCGTCTGTGCGTTACCTGGAGACAGTCTGCAAGAGTTGGTGAGGGACAGTTTATGAAACACCGGTGCAGACACTCCAGGATTTCCGCAAATTCGAGAACTTTGGGTAAGTAAATATAGTTCGAAAGTTCCATTATGTAACAATTTAGCTTGTGCCATAATGCCAAAGCCATGTTGAATGGATAAAGGTTGTCTACTTATAGGTTCAATATCAAATGAACACCAATTTATTAGGCTAACTATCAAAACAGCCACCATAAAAACAAGACTGCAGGTATTTTCCATTATTCAAACACCTGATGTTAATGACAGTAGCCTAGTCTGTGTGCTGAATTAAGCATAGGCTACGGAGAAACCGTATCTAGTTTAAATTTGATTAGGCCTAGTCTCTTTTCTGAGGAAAAGTTGCAGGTGTTTCTCAAAATGCATACTACCGTGCCAAACATGTGTTATAACTAAACCAAGATAGGGAACAAATTAGTCATAGTTGGCAGAACAAGCAAGGACCTGGGCAGAGGCCAAGCAGGAGCTTGCGAGATCCTATTGGAGCGTTGTAGCATATATTTTCATGTTTCTGTAAGGGAACGCCGACTCAAAAGTGGCTAAATTCGCCTTCGCACTCCTAAACAATGCACGTTTTTTCTTACTTTACTAAGGGGTAAACCTACAAAATTTAGTCCACGCTGTTCGAAACAGAGGATAGTTTTGGGAACAGAAAACTGTTAATGAGATCAAATGTTTCATCGATGAGAAAATGTGCAGAATATCGGCCAAATCCACCTAGTTCCTGCTTCTCCAACTGCCGGACACTTGGCTTCCCCACTACGAGTGGAAACGCCAAGTGGACGCTTCACATTTATATATCCGGTGAAATGTCTGTCTCGTTGTTCTCTCTGACCATGCCCCGAGCAATGCAAATTGGAGCACGGGAGAAACGGGGTACGAGTCCAAATCAAATTATGCGAAACGAGGGGCACTTCGCGAATGCCTACTCCGTTTGTACATATTTTGAAGCATGGCTCGATGCAAGCTTCAAAATAAATTATGCAAACTTTCTTGAAATCAATGGCGAACACTATTTGGCCAGACAAAATGCACTCCGAATTCGGATTGAAATGTTGCCTATTCACATCTCATATGTTGCCTACAATATTTAAACTTCATACGTTAATAAATACATGCGGAGTTAATTTTGGCATGTTTACCTGCCTACGTACTGTATATAGCGATCACATAAGTCAATAGGGCTAACTGTCTAGCTACCAGTATTGTTAGCTAGCCAGATAACCACGAATAAAGCATGAGGTGCTACAGTTGAGTGTGAGTGCTTCTCAAATGTGTTGTTTTATCCATTCTCCACAGTCTTGTCCTCACAAGAATGTACTTAAGAGAACGTGGTCAGAGAATGCACTCAGAGCATGAGAGTGTAGAGCACTGTAGTTCCAAGCCTGGGCTCAGGTACAGTGTGTCTGACTGGGACACCAGTAACAAGCAGATATCTGACACAGCAGAACACAGGAGACACATGTCACACATGACAAGGCAGGAAGGGAGGGCCTTACGCAATGAGACAACCAGCAAGGTAAGATTTTGTGACTATGTAATGAAACAACCAATTCAGTAAGGGCTTGCTTGACTTTGTGACTGTACAGACAAAGCCTTATAAATTAGTTAACACAAATTGTCATGGACTATTATTTATTATCATCACAGTTATTCATGCCATCTCTCTCTATACTCTCCCTCTTTCTCCCCCTCAATCTCTCTCCCTCCTCTTTCTCTCTCTACCTCATCTCCCACAGACTAACTGGGATAAGAGTGACAGCTCTCGCAGACTGAGTGATAGGATCTGGGATATCTCCCGCTGGAGAGAGACTTTGGAATCATGCATACAGGAAGTGGAGAAAGAGATGGATGCCTTAACCCTGGTGAGATTTCAGATTAGTATTAATCTGGCATGCCATTGTTTCTACGTAAAAACAAAGTGTGAAGTACCTGGTAAAAAAAAAAACATTCAGGCAGCTTTCTACATTTATTAGACTTAGCAATAAACCAGGTTGTAGGGTGATGTATTGACGTGCTAGTACAGTGTAGGTGAGTTTGGCTGCTCTGCCTCTGTGTCTCAGGGGAAGGAGGAGACTGAGCGGGCTCTGACAGCCACCGCTGTGCCTCTAGAGGTCACAGTGGAGTGCCTGACCCTGAGGGAGGGTCGCCGCGGCAACGAGCTGGTCAGCGACCCAGTGGAGGCCCAGCTGAAGAAGGAAGTGGAGATGATCGACGGAGCACAGCGGGTGCTCCAGCAGCGCATCGACAAGGCGTTCGAGCAGCTGTGGTAAGAAACCGTTTGACCAATGTTGTGTCCCATAAACACAAATCCGACCATCACCCCTGGTGAGACAAAACCGTGACTCGTCGATGAAGAGCACTTTTTGCCAGTCCTGTCTGGTCCAGCGACGGGGGGTTTGTGCCCATAGGCAATGTTGTTGCCAGTGATGTGTGGTGAGGACCTGCCTTACAACAGGCCTACAAGCCCTCAGTCCAGCCTCTCTCAGCCTATTGCAGACAGTCTGAGCACTGATGGAGGGATTGTGCGTTCCTGGTGTAACTCGGGCAGTTGCTGTTGCCATCCTGTACCTGTCCCACAGGTGTGATGTTCGGGTGTACCGATCCTGCACAGGTGGTGTTACACCTGGTCTGCCACTGCGAGGACCATCAGCTGTCCATCCTGTCTCCCTGTAGCGCTGTCTTAGGTATCTCACAGTATGGACATTGCAATTTATTGCCCTGGCCACATCTGCAGTCCTCCTGACTCCTTGCAGCATCCCTAAGGCACGTTCACGCAGATGAGCAGGGACCTTGGGCATCTTTCTTTTGGTGTTTTTCAGAGTCAGTAGAAAGGCCTCTTTAGTGTCCTAAGTTTTCATAACTGTGACCTTAATTGCCTACTATCCGTAAGCTGTTAGTGTCATAACAAAAGTTCCACAGGTACATGTTCATTAATTGTTTATGGTTAATTGAACAAGCATGGGAAACAGTGTTTAAACTCTTTACAATGAAGATCTGTGAAATTAATTTGGATTTTTACTAATTATCTTTGAAAGACAGGGTCCTGAAAAAGGGACGTTTCTTTTTTTGCAGAGTTTACCTGTATTTACTCGTGGCATCGATGCTGTATCATTATTTTCTACATTTAAATTGCCCTTGCCTAACGAATGTGTCTAAAGCCGAGCTTGCAACTCGCCTATTCTCACTATATAAGGCGATATATTATGACTACAGCAACTGCCATGAGAAGGCATAATGTTACTTTGCTTTTTTGGCTGGAGGAGGTCCTGCAGATCCATGTGCAGATAAAGCCCCGGGGTGAAAAATTTTAATTAAAAGTGTTTATGTGAGGACAAAACTAAGCTGTTTCTAAACTTGTTAAATACAGAGTTTTATTAAATGGTTATTAAGAGTAAAAGTGAGTTTGGTAGGTAGCCAAGTAGCGACAAACTGCACAGCAGCACGGAGACCACGCGGAAGTACGATGCGCCACCATGTTAATCATATTATAGATATCATGTTTCACATTGAATTTATGAACTACAAAAAGGTAAGACATGTTTTGATTTAAACTCTGGTGCCGCTCTATCACATATTTAGCGATTTCAGTACTTGTCAATGGCTGTTCTCTCCAGTCTTCTTCAGGTGTCCCGGCAGCAGCTGACCCATGACCTTCAGAACAAGATTGAGGCCCAGGACATTGACCTCTCCTGCTTGTCTATCACTGTGACATCACCTAAGACCTCCCTGAAGCCCAACCCCCTGCGCATACCCATAGGGTGAGCTGGAATGAGGGTGTACAGTACAATACAAAGAAATACTAGGCGTTCTGAAATTCAGAGCAGGATCTCTAGATCAAACCTACTTATCTGTTGTTGTCAATGAGCACCTCGTACAATTGCCATTCTTACATGCATATGCATGTCTAACTAGCTACAATATTAATTTACCAGGCTCTCAACTCATCCAATGATTTTCTGCAAAGCCACCACTTGCCTTTCAAAAGATTTGAATGTACATAGAGTTTTTTACTCCAAGAGAGAGAAATACAATAGTTTAACAATTTTGAACAAATTAATGTCCTAAAATTAAGGAGAAGCAAGAGGAAGAGAGACCTGGCTATATTTGGTTGTCATTTTTTAAACTTTCACTTTCACTTAGCTAAGTGAATGCAGCAAGCTAGTTTAGCCTACTCAAACACCCAGCTCAAACTTACTCACTTACTCATTCAAAGGTTTTTCTTTATTTTTTATATTTTCTATATTGTAGAATAGTGAAGACATCAAAACTATGAAGTAACACATATGGAATCATGTAGTAACCAAAAAAGTGTTAAACAAATCAAAATATATTTGTCGTGGGAATTCTAATTCTAATCAATAATGAGGAGAGACAATCACCAATCAGGATATGACTTTATTAAAAATGTATTAATAACAGATTAATTATTGCAATAATGAAGCTGGTTGACGAATCACCCCAAGATGATTAGTTGAGAGCCAACGAGCTGATTTTAGCCACACTATTTTATAGCAAAGTACATCCTCCTGAATGTTCATGACAAACAACAGATGTATGGAATGGGTCACAAGGTTAGGATTTGTATGAAAGATACTAATAATTCACAGCCGACAGTATCTGCTGTAAAGACTGCTCTCATTATGTAGAAACAGGGTCTGGCCCCCAAAACAAAGTTCCTATCATCGTTATCCATACCGGAGCCATCTCCACCCTGGTACCTCCCGGCACACAAACACCAACTAATTCTATGGAATGTGGGCTCCGAGAGAGGACAAGACCATCATAAATCAGTTGCTAGAGTTAAATCTCTGAAGCTCCTCTCAGTTCACACAGACACAATAGAGTTCTAAGAACCCTATTTTGTTGCATAAAATAACAATTTGGTGCAATAACAGTATTATTAACAATCTTGTAATTTCTCCACAATAGTAGCCACCCTTAGTCTCGATGACAGCTTTGCACACTCTTGGCATTCTCTCAATCAGCTTCATGAGGAATGCTTTTCCAACAGTCTTGAAGGAATACCACAAGAAATTCCACAAATTAACAAGACACACCTGTTAATTGAAATGTACTTCAGGTGACTTATGAACCTGGTTGAGAGGATGCCAAGAATGTGCAAAGCTGTCAAAGGCAAATGGTGGCTATTTGAAGAATCTCAAATATAAAATATATTTTGATTTGTTTAACACTTTGTTTGGTTACTACATGTGTTATTTCATATTTTTTTTGTCTTCAATATTATTCTACAATGTAGAAAATAGTAACAATCAAGAAAAACTTTTGAATGAGTAGGTGTGTCCAAACTTAACTGGTACTGTGTGTGTGTATATATACAGTGCCTTGCGAAAGTATTCGGCCCCCTTGAACTTTGCGACCTTTTGCCACATTTCAGGCTTCAAACATAAATATATAAAACTGTATTTTTTTGTGAAGAATCAATAACAAGTGGGACACAATCATGAAGTAGAACGACATTTATTGGATATTTCAAACTTTTTTAACAAATCAAAAACTGAAAAATTGGGCGTGCAAAATTATTCAGCCCACTTAAGTTAATACTTTGTAGCGCCACCTTTTGCTGCGATTACAGCTGTAAGTCGCTTGGGGTATGTCTCTATCAGTTTTGCACATCGAGAGACTGACATTTTTCCCATTCCTCCTTGCAAAACAGCTCGAGCTCAGTGAGGTTGGATGGAGAGCATTTGTGAACAGCAGTTTTCAGTTCTTTCCACAGATTCTCGATTGGATTCAGGTCTGGACTTTGACATGGCCATTCTAACACCTGGATATGTTTATTTTTGAACCATTCCATTGTAGATTTTGCTTTATGTTTTGGATCATTGTCTTGTTGGAAGACAAATCTCCGTCCCAGTCTCAGGTCTTTTGCAGACTCCATCAGGTTTTCTTCCAGAATGGTCCTGTATTTGGCTCCATCCATCTTCCCATCAATTTTAACCATCTTCCCTGTCCCTGCTGAAGAAAAGCAGGCCCAAACCATGATGCTGCCACCACCATGTTTGACAGTGGAGATGGTGTGTTCAGGGTGATGAGCTGTGTTGCTTTTACGCCAAACATAACATTTTGCATTGTTGCCAAAAAGTTCAATTTTGGTTTCATCTGACCTTCTTCCACATGTTTGGTGTGTCTCCCAGGTGGCTTGTGGCAAACTTTAAACAACACTTTTTATGGATATCCTTAAGAAATGGCTTTCTTCTTGCCACTCTTCCATAAAGGCCAGATTTGTGCAATATACGACTGATTGTTGTCCTATGGACAGAGTCTCCCACCTCAGCTGTAGATCTCTGCAGTTCATCCAGAGTGATCATGGGCCTCTTGGCTGCATCTCTGATCAGTCTTCTCCTTGTATGAGCTGAAAGTTTAGAGGGACGGCCAGGTCTTGGTAGATTTGCAGTGGTCTGATACTCCTTCCATTTCAATATTATTGCTTGCACAGTGCTCCTTGGGATGTTTAAAGCTTGGGAAATCTTTTTGTATCCAAATCCGGCTTTAAACTTCTTCCCAACAGCATCTCGGACCTGCCTGGTGTGTTCCTTGTTCTTCATGATGCTCTCTGCGCTTTTAACGGACCTCTGAGAATATCACAGTGCAGGTGCATTTATACGGAGACTTGATTACACACAGGTGGATTGTATTTATCATCATTAGTCATTTAGGTCAACATTGGATCATTCAGAGATCCTCACTGAACTTCTGGAGAGAGTTTGCTGCACTGAAAGTAAAGGGGCTGAATAATTTTGCACGCCCAATTTTTCAGTTTTTGATTTGTTAAAAAAGTTTGAAATATCCAATAAATGTCGTTCCACTTTATGATTGTGTCCCACTTGTTGTTGATTCTTCACAAAAAATACAGTTTTATATCTTTATGTTTGAAGCCTGAAATGTGGCAAAAGGTCGCAAAGTTCAAGGGGGCCGAATAATTTCGCAAGGCACTGTACATACATACATACGAGCAAAGTGATCGTGCTGTTTCTATGTGGTTGCTATGAAAGTGAACTGTGTTTGCGTGTGTTCAGAGGTGTATTCATCCCGTTGTTTCTATTGAAAAAAAATGATTCTTAATCGGAATTAAACAAAACAAGGATAAACATACCTGTAAAAACTCACATTTGCAATTGTTTGACTAATGATTATACCGTAGATCAGTTAGATGCAGGCAATAGTGTGCAAGGCGGTATTGAACGTATCAATGTCTGTCACCTTGATTACTGAAAATTCTCTCACCCTGTGCACCTACGTTGTAAACTTTCATTCATAGTTTGTAGCAACCTTGTGATGGGTACAGGGAAAATTTGAGTATCATACAGTAGCCTAAGCCTATCAATGTTAAATTGAGCTTGGTTAATGGAATATGAATGACAGTCATCCAATATGCTGTAATAGAAATAAGGTCATGCTCATAGAAAAAACAATCATCCTCCCTTATTTTAGCCACTGCTGTAAAATACCTGTATCTGAATGTGTAAAATGTGCTGTTGCAGTTCCACCACCCCCCAGCAGTGGGAGCAGTTCAGCCAGTACAACGTGGCCCGAGCTCAGGAGGAGATGCAGGCATCACTGCAGCTGAGGGAGGACATGAGTGTCACCAGGGCACAGGTGTGAAATGGGGCCTGGGGTAGGGAGAGAGGAGTGTAGCGTTAACATATGGCCAGCCCTATATCAATATCACTTTTCTGTATTGGCTCCTATAAAACAGCACTGTCTCTTTTTGCGTCTCAAAAGTCACCCTATTGCCTTACATTTGACCAGGTCCCAAAGGGTCAAAAGTAGTGCACTACATAGGGAATAGGGTGCCATTTGGGATGCACTCTCACTGCTTTCACAGGGTTCTCTGTTGTTGTGTGTGGTATCTGATTGGGTCTGCTTCATAGATATTGCTAGAATGTGTCCGTGTAAGACTAGTGAGAGTTAGGTAAAGATGTGTGTT
Organism: Oncorhynchus mykiss; assembly: GCF_013265735.2. NCBI lineage: Eukaryota > Metazoa > Chordata > Actinopteri > Salmoniformes > Salmonidae > Oncorhynchus > Oncorhynchus mykiss. The sequence goes on from NC_050572.1 coordinate 40,987,860, forward strand.
ATATCTGGGTTGTCATCCCTCAGTTGCAGAATGAGCTGGATGCTCAGCGAATCGCCACAGTGTTTGCCATCCGTAAACGCACTCACCACCTGGAGCAGGCTCACGATGAGACGCAGTGGCAGATGAAGAGCGTGAGTAGTCAACCTTTCTCCACCTCTTCTTCCTCCTCAGTGCCAAACTGATTTTATCAATGTTGAAGACATGCAAGGCGTGAACTTGCAGAATTAGGGACAACGCTTTAGGCTGCAGGTCAAAATTAACTGTGGCTTGGCCTAACCTGGCTTGACAGTGGGGTCGAATGTTTAGAAGAGTGGCCAGGATTAGGGCTGTTACGGTGACCGTATTACCGCCACACTGGCGGTCACGAGACATAATGTCAGTTAAATTTCATGTGAGCATTTAGTCACGGTAATTAGGCTTCAAGCTCTGATGCTGCTCATGGTCATAAGTAGCCTCCAAACTCGCTAACTGTCTGTTACTCAACACTCTATTGTCCCTCTAATCACTCTGACATCAATGCAAATGTAATCAAAAATCTAATCAAACACTTCATGAGAGCTCATGTTGCGCAACATTTCTATAGGCTATGCAATTGCATGAAAACAGAGTGATGGCCTCTATTAAAAAGAAGATCCCATCAGCTTTCTATAGGCTAGGCCTACTATATTTATTTCTCATCTGTCCTAATATTACACACATTGCATCTCTTTACAACAGGCTGGCATGAAAATTAGCCACGGGAAAAGCGTCCTCAATTTTCCCCTGTCCCTTTTTCGAGACATGATAATGGTCCATTCCAAATCCAAACAAATTTCACACATATATTATTTACTATATGTAAAGACAAGATTAAATCAATAATAGTCCGATTTATAAACAGTGCATACCTTTTTTTTCTTGCGGCTTTTAAATCATAGTTGCACACCATGTAGCCTAGCCCATAGGCCTATATGTTTTGATAAGGTTTGTATCACAACAGAAGTGACCAAATAACTTCTTAAAATTAAGCACATTAATCAGCTTTACAACAGGTGTAGAGCCTAACTGGCATACGTGCGCAGCGCGTGAGTTTCAAGTTTGGGGAGGATAATTTTCACCATAAAAATGCACATTTTAACATAAAAGCATTACATACATATTCATATTTTCGGTCACTTTTGAGAATGGTGTTTTCCTGCTAATAGGAACATTTGCGCTATAATGTGAAGAATTAGTCTAATAGTTTATCAACATTTTAAGCTAAACATTCTGATCTGTTACATTTCTTTTTTAATGCTAAGTGGTTGTATTAATTTGGGATCTATCACATTCCACAACTTTCCCAGACTATGTTTGGAATATTTATTTCTCACACAGAATATGTCAACTTTTGTACTATGGGGGATAGTAGAGAGTCATGTGAGTTAGTGGTGCTTCGGAGCATGCAACTGGGAGAAGCGCTGAATATAATAATTATAATTCCCAAGGGCACAATGGCCACTGAAAGGGGATTCAAGTCATCATTAGAGTCGCATCATGCAGCCTTAGAATGTATTCAAAATCAAAAGAAATAGCCTTTGTATCACAACTAAAGTTACATAAATAACTCTAAATTAAGCATATAGGATAACCTGTTTCTTTGTTATCCGCTCAACACAAAATCAGTCAATCAAATGTATTTATAAAGCCCTTATTTACATCAGCCGATGTCACAAAGTGCTGTACAGAAACCCAGCATAAAACCCCAAACATCAAGAAATGCAGATGTAGAAGCACGCTGGCTAGGAAAAACTCCCTAGAAAAGCAGGAAACTAGGAAGAAACCTGGCTCTGAGGGTTGGCCCGTCCTCTTCTGGCTGTGCCGGGTGGAGATAACAGTACATGGCCAAGATGTTCACACGTTCATAGACACTGTGGCCCCGTCCGACGACACCCCCGGACAGGGCCAACCAGGCAGGATACAACCCCACCCACTTTGCCAAAGTAATAACCGCATGTGCGGTTAAATGGTTTGGAGAAAATATCCTTTCTATTTTATTCAGCTATGTTCAATTGTATTCTTCATACTATAAAATAGGAAATAATGCCACATAATGCCAGCAAATCTTGTCCGCTAAATGAACCTGTGTAGCCCACAGCCATATGGCTTCGCCAGATCAGGGCCTAATATAAGGACAACTCTGAGTATGCTATTTGGCTCTTCTGAAATAGACTACATTTTCGTCATATCATGTTTCTTTAGACCTGTCTAAAATAAATAATGGATTTATTGGGATGGTGGCGGCTAGATTACATGGATTTTAAAATGTAGATGCTCCAAACGTCTGCATCAGTGGCATGTAGGCTATCCTTGTAAGCCAGGAGATGCTAAATGTGTTTATGTTAATTAACGGTCAATTACGTGAGACCGGTTGTTATTTGCTTGACAATCACCGGTTGACAAAATCCCTAGCCGGGATCATATGGATGTCTGTTTTTTTTGTTAGTCCCAGGATGAGATCTCAGATATGGAGAGGGACATCCGTAGTCTAGAGAATGATCTCCAGGCTAAGATGGCCCCACTAAAGCTGGTCCACACCCGGCTGGAGAACAGGACCAAGAGGCCTGGAGTCGATCTCTGTAGGGATGAGGTAGGCTACACCTGGACGGGCACTGGTTCATTTACTGCCATTTTCAATAGGTTTTGTGGTCGTGAAAATACTGTACTGTAAAACAATTGAAAAAATTAACAGGAATGTTGAATTGGAGAGGTCAACAGATTTAAAACGGGACTTTATCAGCTTGTTGTGTTTGAACCAGGTTCAGTATGGGCTTGTGGATGAAGCCAATCAGCTGGAGGCCACCATTCTGGCTCTGAAACAGAAACTGGCCCAGGCTCAGTGAGTAATGTCTTTCTGAATTACATCTAATGTAGACTATTGATTCTTATGAACAAAATGAGAATGAACCATCCCATGCCAATAACATGTCCCATGTCTATCTTCCTCCTTTCTCCTCCTCTCCAGGTATGCCCTCCAGGCTCTCCAGCTGCACCAGGCCCAAATGGGGGAGGATCTGTCCCGTAAGAAGGACGCCCTCTCTCTAGAGCAGCGCAGCCTTGAGACACGCAGCCGCCTCGCCTCCGCTGCTTTCACTGACGTGTCCTCTGGCGCCGTGGTCCCCCTCACCATCTCCAGCGGGAGACACAACCTGGAGCTGGCCTAGGCTCACCAATTCATCTCACACACAACCTTAGGGTTCTCTGACCGTAACCTTATTTCCCTCAATTTATTAACCATACCATAAATATGCACATTCGCATCTCAATTGTGTTTTTGTGTCTATGTTTATCTTTTTTTCCTGTGCGTTTTACAGCGGTCAAAGCCTTACACCTATCTTCTGTAAGTTCCGTTATGTGTTATCAATTGAACATAGTGTATCAAAAAAGATTGGCATCATATTAAAACTGCAATATGTAACTTTTTGGGCGACCTGACCAGTTTTACATAGAAATATGAATTATAGCTATGTAATTTTCTTTGAAAGCAAGTCTAAGAAGCAGTAGGTCTGTTCTATGTGCCTTATTTCGATGCCTCCCGTTCTAAAGTTATGTTTTTGTGTCTTTCGGTTTTGTTTCAAAACAGCTGAAAATACAATATTATTGGTTATTGAAAATATATTAAAGTGGTTTAGGTGGTACAATGATTCTCTACACATACTTGCTTGTTTTGTCACAAACTGAAATTAGGCGATACTTTCTTGTTTTGTCACATGAACTGAAATTAGGCGAACTTTTAGAAGTTTAGCGGCCAGGAAATGGTGGAGCAATTTCGGCACAGTGCATCTTTAAGTAAACTTTTCAATGTAAGTAATTCTCCTAAGAGTTCATTCAGTTCAAATGTATCATCAACATTTGTAAAGATATTGATATCAATAGAATGGGATGCTATTGATGTAAATTACATGATCATTTTCTGAATAATCTGAAAATAATTTTCCAATTGACAGGTTGGCCTATCTAGTTTCTCAGGGAGGCAGATTATCTCTGAATGTGATTTCATTCAAGAACCATGACTAATTTGCACATGTATTAAGAAATCAGCTAGCTTGCCTACTGACACCTCTTCACTTGCTAATTCTAGGAGTCCTAGGCCTAGCTAAATAGTCTGTTACCTGATTTATTGTGTGCATTTATGTGAGATGTCAGAGTATGCAGACTGTGTTGTATGCATGTGCCCCAAGAGATGGCAACCTTACCAGGGTCCAGGGCCAGCTCTGTCTTGACTCTTGGTCAGCCAGCCCAAAAGGATTATTGTGTGTTCAGTTTATGGTGACTAAAATAAGTACATGCAAAAAGTAAACGAAATGGCCATCAAACTCCAGCAGACTCACGGCTCTGCAAGCAGCCACACCCTCTAATTGCCACATCTGTGCACAATCAAGACTTCCTGGCAGAGTACAGCAACTGACTGGTTGCTGCTGCCACCTGGTGATGGAGTGTGGTCTAATTGTGCTCCTAAGAACTAAACTACCTAACCTATTCCATAACACATGTTTAAGGTAATCTATGTTCATTGAGCATTAGCATTAATGACCCTGTTTATACTCCATCTATCCACACATTGTTTGGCCAAGACTTGATCCCAAATGGCATCCTAATTTGGGAAGAGAGCATTCGGAAAGTATAAAGACCCATTTCCTTTTTCCACATTTTGTTACATTACAGCCTTATTTTAAAATGTATTAAATTGTATTTTTTCCTCATCGATCTACATACAATACCCCATAAGGACAAAGCAAAAACAGGTTTCTAATGTTTAAAACATATCTTATTTACATAAGTATTCACACCCTTTGCTATGAGACTCGAAATTGAGCTCAAGTGCATCCTGTTTCCATTGATCATCCTTGAGATGTTTATACAACTTGATTGGAGTCCACCTGTGGTAAATTCCATTGATTGGACATGATTTGGAAAGGCACACACCTGTCTATACAAGGTCCCACAGTTGACAGTGCATGTCAGAGCAAAAACCATGCCACGAGGTCGAAAGAATTGTACGTAGAGCTCCGAGACAGGATTGTGTCGAGGCACAGCTCTGGGGAAGGGTAGCAAAACAATTATGCAGCATTGAAGGTCCCCAAGAACACAGTGGGCCCCCATAATTCTTAAATGGAAGAAGTTTGGAACCACCAAGACTTCCTAGAGCTGTCCACCCGGCCAAACTGAGCAATCGGGGGAGAAGGGCCTTGGCAGGTAGGTGACCAAGAACCTGATGGTCACTCTGACAGAGCTCCAGATGGGAGAACCTTCCAGAAGGACAACCATCTCTGCAGCACTCCAGCAATCAGGCCTTTATGGTAGAGTGTGGCCAGATGGAAGTCACTCCTCAGTAAAAGGTACATGACAGCCCACTTGGATGTAGCCTAAAGGCACCTAAAGGACTCTCAGACCATGAGAAACAAGATTCTCTGGTCTGACGAAACCAACATTTAACACTTTAACCTGAATGCCAAGCATCACATCTGGAGGAAATCTTTTGTATTGCTTTTAATCTTTTTAATAAATTTATCTTATTAACACTTTGTTCTAGCTAGCTATTTGTGTAGCTATCAAGTAAACGCAATGATAGCACAATCCCTACAGTGAAGCATGGCGGTGGCAGCATCATGCTGTGGGGATGTTTTTCAGCGGCAGGGACGGGGAGATTACTCAAGACCGAAGGAAATATGAATGGTGCAAAGTACAGAGAGATCCTTAATGAAAACCTGCTCTAGAGCATTCAGGACCTCAGATAGGACAATGACCCTAAGCACACAGCCAACATAACGCAGGAGTGGCTTCGGGACAAGTCTCTGAATGTCTTTGAGTGGCCCAGCCAGAGCCCAGACTTGAACCTGATCGAACATCTCTGGAGAGATCTGAAAATAGCTGTGCAGCGACGCTCCCCGTCTAACCTGACAGAGCTTGAGAGTATATGTAGAGAAGAATGGGAGAAACTCCCCAAACACAGTTGTGCCAAGCTTGTAGAATCCTATCCAAGAAGACATGAGGCTGTAATCGCTGTCAAAGGTGTTTCAACAAAGTACTGAGTAAAGGGTCTGAATACATACAGTGCCTTGCGAAAGTATTCGGCCCCCTTGAACTTTGCGACCTTTTGCCACATTTCAGGCTTCAAACATAAAGATATAAAACTGTATTTTTTGTGAAGAATCAACAACAAGTGGGACACAATCATGAAGTGGAACGACATTTATTGGATATTTCAAACGTTTTTTAACAAATCAAAAACTGAAAAATTGGGCGTGCAAAATTATTCAGCCCCTTTACTTTCAGTGCAGCAAACTCTCTCCAGAAGTTCAGTGAGGATCTCTGAATGATCCAATGTTGACCTAAATGACTAATGATGATAAATACAATCCACCTGTGTGTAATCAAGTCTCCGTATCAATGCACCTGCACTGTGATAGTCTCAGAGGTCCGTTAAAAGCGCAGAGAGCATCATGAAGAACAAGGAACACACCAGGCAGGTCCGAGATACTGTTGTGAAGAAGTTTAAAGCTGGATTTGGATACAAAAATATTTCCCAAGCTTTAAACATCCCAAGGAGCACTGTGCAAGCGATAATATTGAAATGGAAGGAGTATCAGACCAATGCAAATCTACCAAGACCTGGCCGTCCCTCTAAACTTTCAGCTCATACAAGGAGAAAACTGATCAGAGATGCAGCCAAGAGGTCCATGATCACTCTGGATGAACTGCAGAGATCTACAGCTGAGGTGGGAGACTCTGTCCATAGGACAACAATCAGTCGTATATTGCACAAATCTGGCCTTTATGGAAGAGTGGCAAGAAGAAAGCCATTTCTTAAAGATATCCATAAAAAGTGTTGTTTAAAGTTTGCCACAAGCCACCTGGGAGACACACCAAACATGTGGAAGAAGGTGCTCTGGTCAGATGAAACCAAAATTGAACTTTTTGGCAACAATGCAAAACGTTATGTTTGGCGTAAAAGCAACACAGCTCATCACCCTGAACACAACATCCCCACTGTCAAACATGGTGGTGGCAGCATCATGGTTTGGGCCTGCTTTTCTTCAGCAGGGACAGGGAAGATGGTTAAAATTGATGGGAAGATGGATGGAGCCAAATACAGGACCATTCTGGAAGAAAACCTGATGGAGTCTGCAAAAGACCTGAGACTGGGACGGAGATTTGTCTTCCAACAAGACAATGATCCAAAACATAAAGCAAAATCTACAATGGAATGGTTCAAAAATAAACATATCCAGGTGTTAGAATGGCCAAGTCCAGACCTGAATCCAATCGAGAATATGTGGAAAGAACTGAAAACTGCTGTTCACAAATGCTCTCCATCCAACCTCACTGAGCTCGAGCTGTTTTGCAAGGAGCAATGGGAAAAAATGTCAGTCTCTCGATGTGCAAAACTGATAGAGACATACCCCAAGCGACTTACAGCTGTAATCGCAGCAAAAGGTGGCGCTACAAAGTATTAACTTAAGGGGGCTGAATAATTTTGCACGCCCAATTTTTCAGTTTTTTATTTGTTAAAAAAGTTTGAAATATTCAATAAATGTCGTTCCACTTCATGATTGTGTCCCACTTGTTGTTGATTCTTCACAAAAAAATACAGTTTTATATCTTTGTTTGAAGCCTGAAATGTGGCAAAAGGTCGCAAAGTTCAAGGGGCCGAATACTTTCGCAAGGCACTGTATGTATGTCTTAGTGTTTTATTTTTTATAAATTAGCAGAATTTTCTAAAAACCTGTTATGGGGTACTGTTATGGGGTATTAAAACCATTATGGGGTATTGTGTGTAGATGGATGTGGGAAATAAATTATTTCATTTTAAAATAAGGCTGTAACGTAACAAAATGTTGAAAAAGTCAAGGGGTCCTCTTTTGGGATGCAACCCAAAAGAGGTTGTTTTGATCCAGAGTCCTGGGCTTGGTGGTTATTAGGCCATGACCTTTGTCTCATACTAGGAGGTAGCTTGATAAAAACAAAATAAATACGCACAGGAAAGAGAATCATTGATGATAAGCCTCCCAAACTACCTGTCTTAATTTCTCCAAATGTGCTCATGTCAGATAGTATTTTAAAGAGGAGGAAGGTGACAGATATTTCTAAGAATTTGTTTTTCATAATATTTGTTTTTTCATACAGTTGAAGTCGGAAGTTTACATACACTTAGGTTGGAGTCATTAAAACTCGTTTTTCAACCACTCCACAATTTTCTTGTTAACAAACTATAGTTTTGGCAAGTCGGTTAGGACATCTACTTTGTGCATGACACAAGTAATTTTTCCAACAACTGTTTACAGATAGATTATTTAACTTAGAATTCACTGTATCACAATTCCAGTGGGTCAGAAGATTACATACACTAAGTTGACTGTGCCTTTAAACAGCTTGGACAATTCCAGAAAATTATGGCATGGCTTTAGAAGCTTCTGATAGACTAATTGACATCATTTGAGTCAATTGGAGGTGTACCTGTGGATGTATTTCAAGGCCTACCTTCAAACTCAGTGCCTCTTCGCTTGACATCATGGGAAAATTAAAAGAAATCAATCAAGACCTCAGACAAAAAAAATTGTCTGTTTCATCCTTGGGAGCAATTTCCAAATGCCTGAAGGTACCACGTTCATCTGTACAAACAATAGTACGCAAGTATAAACACCATGGGACCACGCAGCCGTCATACCGCTCAGGAAGGAGAGGTATGAGCTGAATGGCCGATCAGCAAGGAAGAAAACCCCCATTAAAAAAGCCAGACTACGGTTTAAAACTGCACATGGGGACAAAGATCGTACTATTTGGAGAAATGTCCCCTGGTCTGATGAAACAAAAACAGAACTGTTTGGCCATAATGACCATTGTTGTGTTTGGAGAAAAAGGGAGAAGCTTGCAAGCCGAAGAACACCATCCCAACCGTGAAGCACAGGGGTGGCAGCATCCTGTGGGGGTGCTTTGCTGCAGGAGGGACTGGTGCACTTCACAAAATAGATGGCGTCATGAGGATGGAACATTTTGTGGATATATTGAAGGAACATCTCAAGACATCAATCAGGAAGTTAAAGTTTGGTCACATATGGGTCTTCCAAATGGACAATGACCCCAAGCATACTTCCAAAGTTGTGGCAAAATGGCTTAAGGACAACAAAGTCAAGGTATTGTTGTCACAAAGCCCTGACCTCAATCCTATAGAAAATGTGTGGGCAGAACTGAAAAAGCGTGTGCGAGCAAGGAGGCCTACAAACCTGACTCAGTTAGACCAGCTCTGTCAGGATATGTATATATGTAAACTTCTGACCCACTGGGAATGTGATGAAAGAAATAAAAGCTGAAATAAATCATTATCTCTACTATTATTCTGACATTTCACATTCTTAAAATAAAGTGGTGGTCTTAACTGACCTAAGACAGGGAATTTTTAATAGGATTAAATGTCAGGAATTGTGAAAAACTGAATTTAAATCTATTTGGCTAAGGTGTATCTTCCGACTTCAACTGTATATACAGTTCATCTATAGATATAAGAAGCCTTTTTATCACCCTTTTTTAAATGAAACTTTCTCTTCAGTCAAGTAGCACATGTTTTAGAATTACATACAGCGGCAAGAAAAGGTATGTAAAACCCTTTGGAATAACCTGGATTTCTGCAAAATTGGGCATCAATTTTGATCTGAACTTCATCTAAGTCACAACAATAGACAAACATAGTGTGCTAAAACTAATAACCCACAAATTATATTTTTATTGACTATATTGAATGCATAATTTAAACATTCACATTGTAGGTTGGAAAAAGTATGTGATCCCCTAGGCTAATACATGTAACTTCTCCAAAAGCTAATTGGAGTCAGGAGTCAGCTAACCTGGAGTCCAATCAGGGAGTCGAGACAGTAGATTTTGGTTAAAGCTGCCTTGCCCTATAAAAAACACTCACAAAATTTGAGTTTGCTATTCACAAGAAGTATTGCCTGATGTGAACCATGCCTCAAACAAAAGAGATCTCTGAAGACCTGAAATTAAGAATTGTTGACTTGCATAAAGCTGGAAAGGTCTACAAAAATATCTCTAAAAGCTTTGATGTTCATCAGTCCACAGTAAGACAAATTGTCTATAAATGGAGAAAGTTCACTGTTGCTATTCTCCCTAGGAGTGGCCGTTCTGCAAAGATGACTGCAAGAGCACAGTGCAGAATGCTCAATGAGGTTAAGGAGAATCCTAGAGTGTCAGCTAAAGACTTACAGAAATCTCTGGAACATGCTAACATCTTTGTTGACGAGTCTACGATACGTAAAAAAAAATTAAACAAGAATGGTGTTCATGGGAGGACAGCACGGAAGAAGCCACTGCTGTCCAAAAAAAAAACATTGCTGCACGTCTGAAGTTTGCAAAAGTGCACCTGGATGTTCCACAGCACTACTGGCAAAATATTCTGTGGACAGATGAAGCTATAGTTTCGTTTTTTGGAAGGATCACACAACACTATGGGTGGAGAAAAAAGGCACAGCACACCAACTGGGGCGGCAGGGTAGCCTAGTGGTTAGAGCGTTGGACTAGTAACCGAAAGGTTGCAAGTTTGAATCCCCGAGCTGACAAGGTACAAATCTGTCGTTCTGCCCCTGAACCAGCTTCACCCACTGTTCCTAGGCCGTCATTGAAAATAAGAATTTGTTCTTAACTGACTTGCCTAGTAAAATAAAGGTAAAAATAAAATAAAAAAACTGCACTTTATGACCAACCTCATCCCAACTGTAAGGTATGGTGGAGGGAGCATCATGGTTTGGGGCTGCTTTGTTGCCTCAGGGCCTGGACAGCTTGCTATCATCGACAGAAAAATGAATTCTCAAGTTTATCAAGACATTTTGCAGGAGAATATTAGGCTGTCTGTCCGCCAATTGAAGCTCAACAGAAGATGGGTGATGCAACAGGACAACGACCCAAAACACCAAAGTAAATCAAAAACATAAGAAAATACGCCTTCTGGAGTGGCCCAGTCCTGACCTCAACCCGATTGAGATGCTGTGGCATGACCTCAAGAGAGCAGTTCACACCAAACATCCCAAGAATATTGCTGAACTGAAACAGTTTTGTAAAGAGGAATGGTCCAAAGTTCCTCCTGACCGTTGTGCAGGTCTGTTCCACAACTACAGAAGACATTTGGTTGAGGTTATTGCTGCCAAAGGAGGGTCAACCAGTTATTAAATCCAAGGGTTCACATACTTTTCCCACCATGCACTGTGACTGTTTACACAGTGTGTTCAATAAAGACATGAAAATGTATAATTGTTTGTGTGTTATTAGGTTAAGCAGACTGTTTATCTATTGTTGGGACCTAGATGAAGATCAGATAACATTTTATGACCAATTTATACAGATCCAGATATTTTCAAAGGGTTCACATACTTTTTCTTGCCACTTGGGATCTTAATTTGACCAGTTTTGTCGCAGGAGTGAAATATCCCTGCAGCAGGACGATTAGATATATTTTTTTTTAAAGTTAGAATTTCTAACAGGAAATTAGGCTACAGTAAGCTATAGTTGGATTTTGGATACAAGTTTTAGAATACCTACTCATTCAAGGGTTTTTATGTTTACTATTTTCTATTTTCTACATTGTAGAATAATAGTGACGACATCAAAACTATGAAATAACACATGGAATCATGTAGTAACCAAAAAAAATCTAAATATATTTTATATTCTTCAAAGTAGCCACCCTTTCCCTTGACAGCTTTGCACACTCTTGGCAGTCTCTCAACCAGCTTAACCTGGAATGCTTTTCCAACAGTCTTGAAAGAGTTTCCACATATGCTGAGCACTTGTTGGCTGCTTTTCCTTCACTCTGCAGTCCGACTCATCCCAAATCATCTGAATTTGGTTGAGGTCGGGGAATTGTGGAGGTCAGGTCATCTGATTCCGTCACTCTCCTTCTTGGTAAAATAGCACTTACACAGCCTGGAGGTGAGTTGGGTCATTGTCATGGTGAAAAAGAAATGTAAGCCCAAACCAGACGGGATGGCGTATCGCTGCAGAATGCTGTGGTAGTGATGCTAGTTAAGTGTGCCTTGAATTCTAAATAAATCACAGTGTCACCAGCAAAGCACCCCCACACCATAACACCTCCTCCAACATGCTTCACGGTGGGAAATACACATGAGGAGATCATCCGTTCACCCACATTACACCTCATAAAGGCAAAGCGATTGGAACCAAAAATCTCAAAATTGAACTCTAGACCAAAGGACAAATTTCCACCGGTCTAATGTCCATTGCTCGTGTTTCTTGGCCCAATCAAGTCTCTTCTTCTTATTGGTGTCCTTTAGTAGTGGTTTCTTTGCAGCAATTTGACTATGAAGGCCTGATTCACACAGTCTCCTCTGAACAGTTGTTGAGATGTGTTTGTTACTTGAACTCTATGAACCATTTATTTGGGCTACAATTTCTGAGCCGGTTAACTTAACTTATTAACTTATCCTCTGTTTTCATCAAGGCAAAGGGTGGCTATTTGAAGAATCTCAAATATAATATAATATTTTTTGGTTACTACATTATTTCACATGTATTATTTCATAGTTTTGTTGTCTTCACTATTATTTCTACAATGTAGAAAATAGTAAAAATCAAGAAAAACACTGGAATGAGTAGGTGTCCAAACTTTTGACTGGTACTGTAAATCACGAGGCTCATTTGAATTTGTCAACAACAACAGAGTGATCAAATTAAGATACTATATCTGTACACACACATCGCACAATTAACAGATCACATTGTACACATCACACTGCACATATCATACTGCACCCTGCACAGATCACATTGCACACTTCAGGTGAAGGATGGTTTTGCTTTTAAGTAAAAATGGACTTCCTCTGCTCTCTATCACACCTGTGTGTGTGTCAATGTGTCAGTGATGTAGAAACCAAACCAACAGCAATGATATTTAATTATTATTTGCGTTTCATTGAATAAAGGAAATAAAGGCTATTCTAAATACCAATTCAGAGATTAAAGCTACCTCAAATTGACAAGTAAAACGTAAAAGGCAGGTTTCCCAGACATATATCAAGCTTAGTCCTGTACTAAACACATATTTAAATGGAGATTCTCCATTGACCTTGCTTTCTAGTCCAGGACTAGGCTTTTATCTGTGTCTGGGAAACTGTCCCATGGTGATGGAGGAATAAATGTAATACTTGTAGATAAGGGTAGCTGTCTTTTCAGGTTTCTCTCTTTGAACAAAGCTGCACACTGAGGGGGGGTATTGTTTTTGTAATGATATATCATATATCAGTGATATGTTTTTTAAATAATAGAACTCACAAGTCATCCTTTATTTTCTCACATATCACTCATATATCAGTTATCCTCTTCTCTTCGAAGATATATATATTTTTTTTGCACACACAACCATCCAACCTCTGAATGGTTTGTCCTCTGGGTTTTGCCTGCCACGCCACATAAGTTCTGTTATACTCACAGACATGATTCAAACAGTTTTAGAAACTTCAGTGTTTTCTATCCAAAACTACTAATAATATGCATATCTTTTCTTCTGGGGATGAGTAGCAGGCAGTTGAATTTGGGCATGCTTTTCATCCAAAATTCCAAATGCTGCCCCCTATCCTAGAGAAGACAGGCTGGTTGCTCCTAAATGCTTGAATGGGCACCTTCCCTTATCTGTCTACCTGTCATGCTGCACCCTGCCCCTTCATGCCCACACACACAAACACACGCCAGTATTACCCCACTTCCGCTCTCCGTCACCAAAGAGTTGATTCTGCCTAACTGCTCTATCTGGCTCAGTGCCAAGCCTGTGTGTGGAGGAGATAGGAGTTTGCTCAAGAGCGATGTGCTTGCACGGTGGGAAACTGTACTATTGATGCGCGTTGACTTCACAAGAGGAATGCTGTCCACACATTGAAGCTAGAGGACTGATTAACAGGAGAGGATCTGTGAGTATTTACCATATGTGCTTTGGAATTTGTTTTCAACCGAGTTGCTTCAAGAGAGCTTATATTTTAACATCCATTACGTCTGCCACAGGGCAGATGTTTTTTTTCTACCCATCTCAAATGATTTTACTTGCAGAAATGGAGCGTTGCAGAATCGAGACTTCAGAAGTTGCTTCTGATGCAGTGCCTTCTATGCTCCTGGACTACTGAGCAGGAGGTGTGAGGACAGTGTCTCCCTGATAGGCAACTCCTTCACGGTCCTGCTGGGCCTCCCCTCCAACCTGCTGGTGCCTCGATCTACGGTAGCTGCCTCTTCCTCATGGTTGTGACGGTGGGCCGCTACCTCAGCATCGCCTTTCCAATCAGCAACAAGCTGTACCGGCAGGGCTGCATCTCCTACTTCATCAGCGCCGCCTTGTGGTCTGGGTCTGGTGGCAGAAGGCGGGGTGGCTTTGTGTCCACCTCCAGCCGTAACACGTCAGTCTGCTTTGAGAACTTCATCCAGGACCGGCTAGACCTGCTGCTGCTGCTGCGCTTGGAGATGGCACTCCTCCTCTTCTGGCTGCCACTGGTCGTGACCACCTTCTACACGCTACGCTGAGTGGCTCTGGTGTGGCGGTCCTGCCCACCATAGAAAAGAGTCGCAACCTGGCCACAGCTATCTCCACTCTGGCTGTGTTTGTGGTGTGCTACACACCCTACAACGCCTCACACATTGTGGGCTTTGTGCTGCAGTTGAAAGTCCACTAGAGGACTGAGACCATGCTGTCCAGCTCCTGTAACGTCTTCCTGTGGTCATGCTGATGCGGTCTCCGGCAACGCCCCACAACCTCATGGGAAGGCTCTGTGGTAGGCCCAGCAGATACACCCGGACAGAAGGGTGCCACCACCATGGTAGCAACACCATCACATGGGACCCTCTGGCAAATGTGAGGGGAGTGGCGTCGCTGACCGACAGTCAGACCGGAGCAAACATTTCCAAGTTAAATCAGGAATAATCTGTACAAACAAGACATGCAAGATGTGGGAGTGGGAAATAGTTAAGGACAAAATTATACTCTATGCTTTCTATGCTCTGAAATCTTTAGAAAGCTCTTGATAACAAACCACAGTGATCATATGAAGAACCTTTGTTGCTTATGAGAGGTGGAAAGATTTTTACAGGTGGAAAGGACATTTACCAAAAGTGTTCTGAGATGAGCTAGTGTTGAGCCCTCTACTGTGATGGTCTGGTCTGGATTGCGCCACCAAGAGTGAGGGCAGGAGAACTATTATCAGCTGAGTGACTAATTACAATGGAGACGTTGTTTAAAAAGTCAGATTCATAAAAATAGTTTGAATGTATTCTGGTATATTTTTCTATTTACTGTAAGAAACTGGGTATCTTTCTTTTTTTCTTTTTTTCTTTTAATTTTGCCCCTTATTCGTAGCCATTATCCATTTCCTTTGTACAGGTGTTGTAACGGTCGTCGTATGAAGGAGAGGACCATAGCGCAGCGTGGTAAGTGTTCATCTTGATTTTTAATACGAATAGTGAACACTGAAACAAAAACAATTAAACGACAAACGAACAGTCCTGAACGGTGAAATAAAACACAGAACCGAAAATAAACACCCACGAAACACAAGTGGGAAAAGGCTACCTTAAGTATGATTCTCAATCAGACACAACTAACGACACCTGCCTCTGATTGAGAACCATACCAGGCCAAACGCAAACGCAAACACAACATAGAACATAGACAACCCACCCAACTCACGCCCTGACCATACTAAAACAAAGACATAATAAAAGAACTAAGGTCAGAACGTGACAGGTGTTCCTGAAAATAATCTTCAAACACTTCAATAGAAATGAAAGAAGTAGCAGAACTTTGTCATTATAAATCTACCATGTAATATCTTAGTTTGGAGTCATGACAGGAAGTGAATGAGACAGCAATGTCAGCTGAGATGTTAGTTGAATAATTCCGTTCAGATAGCTGTCTCCCAACAGTTTTGGGTTGAAAGGTCAGTATATCATTATGCTCTCCTCTCTCTTGTAATGACTGCAGCGCTAACAAAAATAATGTGGTGATCGATGGCATCAAAAGCAGCACTAAGGTCTAGGAGCACTAGGACAGATGCAGAGCCTCGGTCTGACGCAATTAAAAGATAATTTACTACCTTCACAAGTGCAGTCTCAGTGCTATGATGGGGTCTAAAACCAGACTGAAGCGTTTTGTATACATTGTTTGTCTTCAGAAAGGCAATGAGTTGCTGCGCAACAGCTTTTTCAAAAGAAATTGAGAGGAATGGGAGATTTGATATAGGCCAATAGTTTTTTAAATATTTTCTGGGTCAAGGTTTGGCTTTTTCAAGAGAGGCTTTATTACTGCCACTTTTAGTGAGTTTGGTACACATCCGGTGTATAGATATCCATTTATTATGTTCAACATAGGAGGGCCAAGCACAGGAAGCAGCTCTTTCAGTAGTTTAGTTGGAATAGGGTCTAGTATGCAGCTTGAAGGTTTGGAGGCCATGATTATTTTCATCATTGTGTCAAGAGATATAGTACTAAAACACTTGAGTGTCTCCCTTGTTCCTAGGTCCTGGCAGAGTTGTGCAGACTCAGTACAACTGAGCTTTGGAAGAATACACAGATTTAAAGAGGAGTCCATAATTTGCTTTTTAATGATCATGATCTTTTCTTCAAAGAAGTTCATTGAGGAATGCTGCTTTTTAGTTAGCTTTGCGACAGTATCGAAAATACATTTTGGATTGTTTTTATTTTCCTCAATGAAGTTGGAAAAATAGGATGATCGAGCAGCAGTGTGTCACGACTCCCGCCGAAGTTGGCGCTCGGCGGTCGTTGTCACCGGCCTACTAGCCGCCACCGATCCCTTTTTCCTTTCGGTTAGTTTTGTTTCATTAGTTACACCTGTTCCTATTTTGTGTGTTCTTGATTTGCTTCCCTATTTAGCGAGTGGAATCCGCCCCTTTGTTGTTGTATGGGATTACATTTGTGTCGTTGGTGTTGTTTGTTCTCCGGACCGTTGTTACCCTGTGTTTTGAGTTGGTCAGTGTTTTGCGCCCTGTGTGTTTGGGCATTTACTTTTGGTGCCGGATTAAAGTGCATCTTTCCCCTGGAACTCTCTGCGCCTGATTTTTATCTACACACCTAGTCAGCCGTGACAGAATCCCGCACCTCATTATGGAATCAGCAGGAGCAGCCACACCTCCTCTCCCATCAATGGAGGAGAGGGTCCTTCATCACACCACTGTTCTTCACTTTGGTCAGCCATGGATCAGATGATGGAGAGGATGGACCGATGGGAGAGGAGTGGCCTTCCCACCTCATTTCCAGCGCTCCCTCCACCAGTACCACCTACCCCTACTTCAGCTTCCAGCTCCGGGGCCCTGCGTTATTTAATTTAGGTTATTTCCGGACCTCTTAATGACTAAGTTTCAAGTCAGCAAATTCAGCAAAGAACAATACCACAACACACTTGCATGTATTGGTGTTCGTGTACGAGTTAAATGTGACACTGAAACCAAACATGTATGTAAGGGAGAGTGGGGTAAATTGAGCCACCCTTGTTTCTAGGAAACCATACACAAAATTATAATTTTACCAAATATTTAGGAAGACGTTTCATGGAGTCTGTGAAGGAAGAAACCACATGGAAAAAATGGTAAGCAAGTTAGGTCCAAAAAAACAGATTTTCACCATGTAAAACAAATTAATGTGTTAGAAGTTTCATAATGCGGCTTAACTAACCCTGTCCCGTGGCTTAATTTACCCCATACCCAGGGTAAGTTGTGCCAAGAGGTCACAAGCTATGTTCTGAAAAGTGTAATGTTCACATGAATTCTGTTTATTTCCATGCATACACAACATCCTGAAATAGAGTATATCTAGATATCTTTGTTAGAAAGAATACTATACTTCCTATGATGGAGTGATGCTGAATGTAAAAACTGGCTCAACTTAACAAATAGTAGACGGCCAATAGAATAAGGTAGATGGGTGGTGAGTTATGATTGACAGGAGTTTTAAGGTCCTATAACTAGGCCCAAAGAGAGCTAGTGGAGAGGGAAAGGGTTCCTTTTTGGTTTGGATTTTGATACTTTTGATACTTTGATACTTTTCGTGACTAATTTGCTCTCACTTTCCACTTCCTTGAGCAAAACCACTTCCATCTCCCTAGACCAGGGTAAAACAGATTATTGTTTCATTTGATCTGATTGTCTGGTTACCATAATGTCTTAGTGACCCTGGGATACTGAGTAGGTGACTTTGAAGAAAATTGCGAAATGGACTGTATCCTGTCTAATTATTGACACCTCAGGTTAGTATATTCAAAATGTTACGTTTGAGTATTCTAATGACAAACTCACCTCCATGGATCTTGAAAATATATAGCCACAAAGACCCCAAAGTCATCCGATTGATCCTCAAACGTACTGGCAGCACAAAGTGATGCTGATAGTCAGACTGACAAGTGCCTGTGATGTGGTATGCTGCGAAATACTTATTAAGACTTATAAATATCATTATGTAATTTCATTGCTTTTCTCTATTGTCATTAGTTGAAAATGCTGGATCCAGTCATTTATGAGCCTGTATAGTGAATGCAGTGTAAATGTGATTGACCCCCATCACCAACCCTTTGTTATTAATAGCCAGTCAGTCACTTAGAATATCATCAGGACTAGAGCATGCGAGACTTGACTCTTTAATAAACATTTATTCATGGGAGTTTAAGTGTGTTGTAGTGTGAATGAGATACATTTGTCTTCACAAAATGTAACAAACTCACATTTTTGTGTCTCGTGTTTTCTTTTAAGCATACCACATGATCAAATGAGTCCCTAACATTGGTGCAACTCTTTAACGATTGACTCTGCCATCTGGTGGGCAGAAACAGATGATTCCCAAATTATTTCTATATCTAATATTTTCACAATCAAAGCACAATGATTTAATGGCTGACCAACTGTATCTGCCATGTCTTTTTTATACTGATCTTAAGGATCCACCCCTTTAAAAAAATATAATCGCCTAAAATGACATACCCAAATCTAACAGGACCTGAAGCAAGGATATGCATATTATTGATACCATTTGAAAGGGAACGCTTTGAAGTTTGTGGAAATGTGAAATTAATGTAGGAGAATATAACACATTAGATCTGGTAAAAGATAATACAAAGAAAAAAACATGTTTTTGTTTTTTTGTCCATCATCTTTGAAATGCAAGAGAAAGGCCATAATATATTATTCCAGCCCAGGTGCAATTTAGACTTTGACCATCAGAGCAGTGTATGCACAGCAGTGTATGTGCAAAGTTTTAGACTGATCCAATGAACCATTGCATATCTGTTCAAAATGTTGTATCAAGACTGTCCAAATGTGCCTAATTGGTTTATTAATAGATTCGTACTGCAACAAAATAGGAAAAACGCCAAGGGGGATGAATACTTTTGCAAGGCACTGTATGTAAAATGGCGGCGGAGCAGAAAATGGTGCCGGAGCAGAAGGCAGACGTTTACGTGCCCCCAACCGATTGTGTTTTTTTTGTTTATCTGCATTGTTTGTAACTTATTTTTGTACTATTTTTGTACATAATGTTGCCGCTACCATCTCTTATGACCGAAAATAACTTCTAGACATCAGGACTGAGATTACTCACCACTGACTAGCAGAATCCTTTTTCTTCTTTCAAGACTCTGACCAGCCTGAGGCGGAGGATATATGGCTCCCTCGGGAACAGGCTGCCTTCTGAGGAGTAGGAGGCGATTGAATAAACCCCCATACCCCCCAATTCAGCTTGCAAACATGCAAACATTGGACAATAAAATGGACGAGTTATTGGGAAGATTAAACTATCAACGGGACATTAAAAACTTTAACATGTTATGCTTCACGGAGTCGTGGCTGAATGACAACAATATCAACATACAGCTGGCTGGTTATATGATGTACCGGCAGGATAGAACAGCGGTGTCTGGTAAGACAAGTGGCGGCGGTCTATGTATTTTTGTCAACAACAGCTGGTGCACGATATCTAAGGAAGTCTCGAGCCATTGCTCACCTGAGGTAGAGTTTCTCATGATAAGCTGCAGACCACATTACCTACCGAGAGAGATCTCATCTATATTCTTTGTAGCTGTTTACATACCACCACAGTCAGAGGCTGGCACCAAGATAACATTTAATGAGCTGTATTCCACCATAAGCAAACAAGAAAACGTTCACCCAGAGGCGACACTCTTAGTGGCCGGAGACTTTAATGCAGGAAAACTTAATTTTACCTAATTTGTATCAATATGTTAAATGTGCAAACATAGGGAAAAGTACTCTGGACCACCTATACTTCACACACAGAGATGCATACAAAGCTCTCCCTCACCCTCCATTTGACAAATATGACCATAATTCCATCCTCTTGATTCCTGCTTACAATCAAAAACTAAAGCAGAAAGCACCAGTGACTAGATCAATAAAAAAGTGGTCAGATGAAGCAGATGCTAAGCTACAGGACTGTTTTGCTAGCACAGACTGGAATAGGTTCTGGGATTCCTCTAATGGCATTGAGGAGTACACCACATCTGTCATTGGGTTCATTAATAAGTGCATCGATGACGTCGTCCCCACAGTGACCTTACATACATACCCCAACCAGAAACCATGGACTACAGGCAGCATCCGCACTGAGGTAAAGGCAAGAGCTGTCGCTTTCAAGGAGAGGGACTCTAACCCGAAAGCTTATAAGAAATCCCGCTATGCCTTCCGACGAACCATCAAACAGGCAAGCGTCAATACAGGACTAAGTTTGAGTCGTACTACACCAGCTCTGACACTCGTCGGATGTGGCTGGGCCTGTAAACCATTACAGACTACAAAGGGAAGCACAGCCGAGATCTGCCCAATGACACGAGCCTACCGGACGAGCTAAACTACTTGTATGCTCGCTTCGAGGCAAATAACACTGAAACATTCATGAGAGCATCAGCTGTACCAGAAGACTGTGTGATTAATCTCTCCACAACCGATGTGAGTAAGACCTTTAGACAGGTCATCATTCACAAGGCCGCAGGGCCAGACGGATTACCAGGACATGTACTGTGATCATGCGCTGACCAACCACGTGTCTTCACTGACATTTTCAACCTCTCCCTGACCGACTCTGTAGTACCAACATGCTTAAGCAGACCACCATAGTGCCTGTGCCCAAGAACACTAAGGTAACCTGCCTAAATGACTACCGACCCGTAGCACTCACGACTGTAGCAATGAAGTGCTTTGAAAGGCTGGTCATGGCTCACATCAACACCATCATCCCAGAAACCCTAGACCCACACCAATTTGCATACCGCCACAACAGATCCACAGATGACACAGTCCCTATTGCACTCCACAATCCCCTTTCACACCTTGACAAAACGAATACCTACAGTTGAAGTTCAAAGTTTATAAATATTTTCTGGAATTTTCCAAGCTGTTTAAAGGCACAGTCAACTTAGTGTATGTAAACTTCTGACCCACTGGAATTGTGATACAGGGAATTATAAGTGAAATAATCTGTCTGTAAACAATTGTTGGAAAAATTACTTGTGTCATGCACAAAGTAGGTGTCCTAACCGACTTGCCAAAACTATAGTTTGTTAACAAGAAATTTGTGGAGCAGTTGAAAAATGAGTTTTAATGAGTCTAACCTCAGTGTATGTAAACTTCCGACTTAAACTGTATGTGACAATGCTATTCATTTACTACACCTCAGCGTTCAACACCATAGTGCCCCTCAAGCTCATAAATAAGCTAAGGACCCAGGGACTAAACACCTCCCTTTGCAACTGGATCCTGGACTTCCTGACGGGCCGATTTCAGGTGGTAAGGGTCGGTAACAACACATCCGCCACGCTGATCCTCAACACAGGGGCCCCTCAAGGGTGCGTGCTCAGCCCCCTCCTGTACTCCCTGTTCACTCATGACTGCATGGCCAGGCACGACTCCAACACCATCATTAAATTTGCCGATGACAACAGTGGTAGGCCTGATCACCGACATCTACACATTGAGTGTAGTGCGAATGGCCCAGTACATCACTGGAGCCAAGCTTCCTGCCATCCAGGACTTCTATACCAGGTGGTGTCAGAGGTAGGCCCTTTTAATTGTCAAAGACTCCAGCCACCCTAGTCATAGACTATTCTCCCTGCTACCACACGGCAAGTGGTACCGGAGCGCCAAGTCTCGGTCCAAGAGGCTTCTAAACAGCTTCTACCCCCAAGCCATAAGACTCCTGAACATCTAGTCAAATGGCTACCCAGACTATTCACATTGCCCCCCCCCCCCCCCCCCACTCCCCTCTCCACACCACTGCCACTCTATGTTGTCATCTACGCATACTCACTGTAATTCACTCTACCTACATGTACATATTACCTCAACTAACCGGTGCCCCCGCACATTGATTCTGTACTGGCACCCCCTGTATATATTGTTATTTTTTACTGCTCCTCTTTAATTACTTGTTACCTTTATCTCTTATTCTTATCCATATTTTTTAAACTGCACTGTTAGGGGCTGGTAACTAAGGATTTCACTGTAAGGTCTACAACACCTGTTGTATTCGGTGCATGTGACGAATAACATTTGATTTGATTTGATGTGGTAGTAGAGTAGGGGCCTTGGCAGCAGCTAATGGGGATCCATAATAAATAAAAAAATACACTGATGATGAATATTGCTGTAGGGACTTGTTATGCAAACTAGGAAAGATGATTTTTAAACGCTACATGCTTTAGTACTCGGCAGTCGTGTTCTGTGAGCTTGTGTGTCCTACCACTTCGAGGCTGAGCCATTGTTGCTCCTAGACGTTTCCACTTCACAATGACAGCACTTAAAGTTGACCGGGACATCTCTAGCAGTGCAGAAATGTGATCCTCTCAAGCTCTGTCAGGTTGGAATGGGAGTGCCGCTACATAGCTATTTTCAGGTCTCTCCAGAGATTTTTGATCGGGTTTAAGTCCGAGCTCTGGCTGGGCCACTCAAGGACATTCAGAGACTTGTCCCGAAGTCACTCCTGCGTCCTCCTGTGTACTTAGGGTTGTTGTCCTGTTGGAAGGTGAACTCTCACCCCAGTCTGAGGTCCTGAGCTCTCTGGAGCAGGTTTTCATCAAGGATCTCTTTCACTTTGCTCCGTTCATCTTTCCCTCGATCCTGACTAGTCTCCCAGTCTCTGCCACTGAAAAACAGCATGATTCTGCCACCACCATGCTTAACCATGGGGATGGTGCCAGGTTTCATCCAGACGTGACGGTTAGCATTCAGGCCAAAAAGTTTAATCTTGGTTTCATCAGACCAGAGAATCATGTTCTATTGGTGCCTTTTGGAAAACTCCAAGAAGGTTGTCATGTGCCCTTTTACTGAGGACTGACTTCTGTCTGGCCACTGTGCAATAAAGGCCTGATTTGGTGGAATGCTGCAGAGATGGTTGTCCTACTGGAAGGTTCTCCCATCTCCACAGAGGAACTCTGGAGCTCTGTCAGAGTGACCATTGTGTTGTTGGTCACCTCCCTGACCAAGGCCTTGCTCAGTTTGGCCAGACCGACAGCTCTAGGAAGAGTCTTGGTGGTTCCAAACTTCTTTCATTTAAGAATGAAGGAGGTCACTATGTTCTTGGGGACCTTCAATGGTGCAGACCTTTTTTGGTATCCTTCCCCAAATCTGTGCCTCGACACAATCCTGTCTCGGAGCTCTACGGATAATTATTTCAACCTCATGGCCTGGTTTTTGCTCTGACATGCACTGCCAACTGTGGGCCCTTGTATAGACTGGTGTGTGCTTTTCCAAATCATGTCAAATCAATTGAATTTACCACAGATGGACTCTAATTGTCACGCCCTGACCATAGAGAGCCCTTGTTTCTCTATGGTGTAGTAGGTCAGGGCGTGACTAGGGGGTATTCTAGTTAAATATTTCTATGTTTGTGTTTTGTATGATTCCCAATTAGAGGCAGCTGGTAATCGTTGTCTCTAATTGGGGATCATATTTAAGTAGCTATTTTTCCCACCTGTGTTTGTGGGATATTGTTTTGTATTTGTGCCTGTGCACCACGTAGTCACGTTTAGTTTCACTTTTCAATAAATATGTGGAACTCAACATCCGCTGGGCCTTGGTCCCGTTCTTACGACAACCGTGACACCAATCAAGTTGCAGAAACATCTCAAGGATGATCAATGGAAACCGGATGCACCTAAGCTCAATTTCGACGGTCATAGCAAAGGGTCTGAATACTTATGCAAATAAGGTATTTCTAAAAAACTGTTTTTGCTTTGTATCAGTACAAAAGAGGGGTTATTCATAAAACTTCACCACAACAGACAATACACTGCTCTTTCCATGACATGGACTGACCAGGTGAATCCAGATGAAAGCTATGATCCCTTATTGATGTCACTTGTTAAATCCACTTCAATCACTGTAAATGAAGGGAAGGAGACAGGTTAAATAAGGATTTTAAAGCCTTGAGACAATTGAGACATGGATTGTATGGGTAAGACAAAAGATGTAAGTTCCTTTGAACGGGTTATGGTCGTAGGTGCTAGGCAGACCAGTTTTAGTTTGTCAAGAACTGCAACGTTGATAGGGTTTTTAATGCTCAACAGTTTCCTGTGTCTCAAGAATGGTCCCTCACCCAAAAGAAATCCAGCCAACTTGACATAACTGTGAGAAGCACTGGAGTCAACATAGGCCAGCATCCCTGTGGAATACTTTTGACACCTTGTAGAGTCCATGCCCTGACGAATTTAGGATGTTCTGAGAGTAAAAGGGGTGCAAGGGGTGCTATTAGGAAGGTGTTCATAATGTTTTGTACACTCAGTTTATTTATTTATTTTGTATATTGTTAACATTGAGTTAATTCTGAATGTATGCATCAATCCAATCTCTACTAATGATTTTACTTATTCAGAACACAGGTAATACATTTACATTAACTAAAGTTTTATAAAAAAGTCAAGTTGAGGCTTATATTTTTATACAGGTGAACAATCAAACACAAAATCAGACAAAAATATGGCTAACGAGTAGTGTTACCTACTGAAATGCTGACAGATAATGTCTGAAAATTAGTATCTCATGGGACATCACATGGGATATTGTTATGGGACATCTGTTTGGTAACACATTGCTGCAACAGTCCCAAAAGAGATATTACACATTCCAACTCAACACTCAGCTGTGTTGAGCCTCCAAGTGTCAATAACTGATGGAGTAGGCTAATCGCCATGCCAATCATTCATCTGTTGCTGTCCGTTTACATTGTCACCTTCGTGATTGGAGTACCTGCCAACATCCTGGCATTCTGCAACTTTTGCCAAAAACGTGCACCGCAAACCTGCCTACATTGACATCCTGCTACTCAACTTGACCATCTTGGACCTAATCTTCCTGCCCCTCAAGATGAAGGATGATATGAACTGGAACCTCCCCTTCATCCTGTGTCCAGTCACTAGTTTCCTGTTTTACTCCACCATCTACGACAGCACCCTCCTCCAGACCGCGGTGAGTGTGGAGCGCTAGCTTGATGTGGCCTTCCCTATCAGATACGTTGGGTGGTGGTGTCTTCACTGAACCTCAGCATCATGAACATTGTGCTATGCTCCCAGTGGATATACAATAATGGGATCGTAATGGATAATCCCCAGACAACGTTCTACCTGAACTTCACCCAAGACCAGCTCAGCATCCTTCTCCCAGTGCGTCTGGAGCTATTCCTGGTACCTTTCCTCGTCTGCCTCTTTTGCTATGTCAACTTCATCTGCATTCTGTCTCCGCTGCCCAACATCGAGCTGTTGGTGTTTGCCCTCTGCTTTGGACCCTACACCATTTCCCATGTGGTGGGGTTCGTTCGGAAAGAGGGCGAGAGTTGGAGTGATGTAGCGTTGCTCTCCAGTACCATCAATGCCTGCCTGGACCCCATCATCTTCTACTTCTCTGCGTCTGTCAGAGGCATGCTCAGTCACAGCTTCAGGAGCTTCACTGCTGCCCCCCATTGGTAGCCTTCAAGACTGATAAATACAGAGAAACATGACCCCCTTGAGTGTGTATGAAGGTTTATGTATGTTTTAAGTGCAATTATGTATTCTATACAGTATGTATTAGGTGTATTCTGTTATGTTATGAAACTGTTGGAAAAGTTTGCGAAGATAATTAATGTTATCAAAGTTCCTACCTATGATTGATTACGCTACCAAAAGGAGTGCCACAATTATGGTACAACCATTACCCACGCCTCAACAAACCACAGTTTGTGCAGTTCGAATAAATCGATCTCCCTTATCACTTAAATTTTGCTCTGACCAGTAGGCAACACCCATAAAATATACTTGCTCTATGGGGCTTGGAAGAAATAAATTAGAACCAGAGGCTGTATGAGTCCAGAAGTGGGTGTGAAAGATGTCTATAATTGAGTTAATTTAATGTAACAAACATGTAAAGCAGGATGTGCAAACATGGGGAGATTATACAGCAGTGTCACAGTGTACCAGGCTCCTCTTTCCAATGATAGGAACTGTAAACAAGACAGGGGTTCAGTGATGCAAAAGAACTGATAAGGACCGTTTGACATCCATTCAGCAATCATGAGCTCCTTCTCCAAACTGTAATCCACGCCAATAGACACCTGCACTCCTTTGTGCTGGTCTAGATAAATACAGATAAATGCTCTTTTTGAGTCCTGTATATTCAGTGAACTATGTGTTGGTTATTAGTTTACCAGTACATTCTAACATTATAGATACAATGGGATTGAATTCAGTTTAGTGCCTTGTTTGACGCAGCAGATTGGCAATTAGGGCTGACCCCATTTAATCAGTCAAATGGTCAATTGCTTGGTCAATAGGCTGTTGGTCGGCAGATCATTTTTCGGTTGAGCTGTCGCGTATTTATATTTTCTTCACGGCACACAAGACACCTGTCTGATTCGTGCCTGTCTCAGTGGACCAATCCAGTGTGATGGAGTGTGCCATCTTAGTGTGACATCAAAGTCCATACAGTGCCTTCAGAAAGTATTCCCACTCCTTGACTTTTTCCACATTTTGTGACTGGCCAACACACAATATCCTATAATGTGAAAGTGAATGATGTTTTTCAAAACGTTTACATTAAAAGCTGAAATGCCTTGAGTCAGTAAGTATTCAACCCCTTTGTTATGGTAAACCTA
The DNA here is from genome assembly GCF_013265735.2 of Oncorhynchus mykiss. NCBI lineage: Eukaryota > Metazoa > Chordata > Actinopteri > Salmoniformes > Salmonidae > Oncorhynchus > Oncorhynchus mykiss. The sequence continues at coordinate 41,015,016 of NC_050572.1, forward strand.
AATAAATTCAGGAGTAAAGATGTGTTTAACAAGTCACATAATAACTTGCAAGGATTCACTCTGTGCAATAGTGTTTAACATTATTTTTTAATGACTACCTCATCGCTGTAGTCCACACATAAGGTAAGGTCCCTCAGTCGAGCAGTGAATTTCAAACACAGATTCAACCAAAGGGAGGTTTCCAATGCTTTGCAAAGAAGGGCACTTATTGGTAGATGGGTAAAAATAATAAAAGCCGACATTGAATATCCCTTTGAGCATAGTGACGTTATTAATTACACTTTAGTTCGTGTATGAATACACCCAGTCACTACAAAGATATAGGCGTCCTTCCTAATTCAGTTGCCGGAGAGGAAGGAAACCAGTCAGGGTTTTCACCATGAGGCCAATGGTGACTTAAAAACAGTAACAGAGTTTAATGGCTGTAATAGGAGAAAACTGAGGATGGATCAACAACATTGTAGTAACTAACCTAATTGACAGAGTGAAAAGAAGGAAGCCTGCAGAGAATACACATATTCCAAAATATGCATCCTGTTTGCAACAAAGCACTACAGTAATACAGCAAAAAAATGTGGCAAAGTAATTCACTTTTTGTCGAGAATACAAAGTGTTATGCTTGGGGCAAATCCAATACAACACATTACTGAGTACCACACTCCATATTTTCAAAAATAGTGGTGGCGACATCATGTTATGTGTATGCTTGTAATCGTTAAAGACTGGTGAGTTTTTCAGGATAAAAAAATAAACAGAATGGAGCTAAGCACAGGACAAATCCTAGAGGAAAATCTGGTTCAGTCTGCTTTCCACCAGATACTGGGAGATGTATTCATCTCTCAGCAGGACAATAACCTAAAACAAGGCTAGATCTACACTGGAGTTGCTTATCAAGAAGACAGTGAGTGGACGAATTACAGTTGACTTAAATCTACTTGAAAACCTATGGCAAATCCTGAAAATGATCAAGAACTAATTTGACAAAGTATGAAGGCATTTGAATATAATATATGGGAAAATGTTGCACAATCCAGGTGTGGAAAGCGCTTAGAGACTTACCCAGAAAGACACACAGCTGTAATCTCTGCCATAGTTGCTTCTACAAAGTATTGACTTAGGGGTGTGAATACTTATGTCAATTAGATATTTCTGTATTTAATTTAATACATTTACAAACATTTCTAAAATCATATTTTCATTTTTTCATTATGGGGTAGTGTGTAGATTGGTGAAAAAAAGTAATAGAGTTTGAATTCAGCCTTTAACACAACAAAATGTGTAATAAGTCAAGGGTTATGAATACTTTCTGAAGGCACTAATTGTGCTACTGAAATTGTATATGGTTAAGTTATGTAATAGCAATGGTGTAACACTAATAAAAATATTTTATAACAAATGCGTTTTCCTGAATTGTATGGTGTATTACTAATAACATATATGCCAAACATCCCCTTTCATTCAACTGTGTATCCGGCAGATTCTTTCCAGACGGCACACGCAAATGAGCCTAATCATAGCCTAAGATTTACCTACCGGTACATACAGTGTCTACGTCCTACTTAAGACAAACAAAAAGTAGAATGCAAATAGTGCAAACAGCGGTTTGCTCATAGTTCAACAACGAATATGACATACCACTTGAAAACAGTAAGGTAGAATGCAACTACGGAGTAGGCTAAAACATTGACAGGTTTTATATGCTTGACAGCGGCCGCTGCAGTGGCACTCCCCAAGGTGCTTAACTGAATCTTCAGTGAGAGCTTTCTCCAGCGTTTTACTTGGCCTTCTTTTTGGTTATCTTTATCTCTGGCTCCCTCTTGAGTCATTTGTGTCTTAAAGCATCAGACATGCTCAATGCATATAGTAGAATTTATTAAAACACATTGGGTGTGTCTATATATGGAAAAATACATGTTTAAAAATGTTTGACCAATCGATTGGTCGAAAGAACAGCTGACTCTTGGTGGACCAAGAGTTTTCTTCAGTCGGGGACAGCCCTATTGGCAATACAAGTCAAATTGACCTACAAGTTCAAAATTACATGGCAACTATATTCTCCCTGCTAGCTCATGCTAATGAAACTAAAGTCTGTTGTCCATATTTGTTTCAGTTATATAGTATATTGTTGTCCATATCTGTCTCAAAGGACCACTCTTTTTCATGGTACTTCGAGCCAGATAGGGATAATTATAGCGAGCAGTAAACATTAGGTTAGCCACTCCCCTGGATAAGGTGTTTTAAACAGACAAGATGCCCCCAAGTTTTTTTTATAAGGGGGTAAAGGATTGCTTCACCATGTCCGAACAAATATTTTTTTAAATGTAAATAGTATGTTATATAAGGGTCCACTTTTTTAACGATTTCACTTGGTTTTGAGAAACTTCGACCACCCGAAATAGACTTTCTCATTGCTCGTTCTGCAGTATAGGAGCTACGGAAAAATACATTATTTTAGAAATGGCCACACTCTCAGTATAGTGATGCAGGTCTTTAGATGTTGTACACTTCGGAATAACACAATTTCAACTTTATCCGCAACATTATATTCCATTTGATTCGACTCAAGCCATTTCCCCTACCAGCTCTGCTGAGTGGGCTACACAGGGCGGCAGGGTAGCCTAGTGGTTAGAGCGTTGGACTAGTAACCGAAAGGTTGCAAGTTCGAATCCCCGAGCTGACAAGGTACAAATCTGTCGTTCTGCCCCTGAACAGGCAGTTAACCCACTGTTCCTAGGCCGTCATTGAAAATAAGAATTTGTTCTTAACTGACTTGCCTAGTAAAATAAAAGGTTAAAAAAAAAAATTAAAAAAAAAAAATATATATTTAAAAAAAAAAGAAGAAAAAAAAAACTGCAGAACGAGCAATGAGGAAGTCTATTTCGGGTGGTCCAAGTTTCTCAAAACCAAGTGAAATCGCTAGCGTGTCTGGACCCCTCAAAACAGAACCAATAAAGGATTGGTTCAGAAACTCAATTCCAAACCCACCTCCTGCCTCTATCCCCAAGGCACTAGGCGTAAAAGGATATGATGTAAGCAATGCGGAAAATGTCACCTAGCCAATCAGAATGCAAACACCACATTGCTTACCTATCCAATCCAAGTGTAGGGCCTAGGGATCGACTTGGAATTGGGCATATAGCTCTTGAAAATGCACCTCCACCTTACTACAGAACCAATCCAATGCTATGGTATAAACATTGAAATGTTGTACAATTGGAATAAATTTTGCCAGTGGTTAGAATGCCATGCTGTGATTGCTTTCAGTGGAGATAAAACAAGGATGCTGACAACCTTCACTCACAAACAATTCCTTAAAGCACTGCTGACCTGGGATGTGCTACAATTATCCTTCATAGCACTGGTTCCCAAACATATAAATTACTGGAGGACATGGTGAAATTCCATAATAGACAACTCTCCCTCAGATCCTCAATATTTAGTTGAGTGTCCCAAATTTGAATTGAATGCCTGTAAATGAACATCCCCTATCATAGAGACTCAGGGATATTTATCATCTTATATCAAGAGTCGGCTTTCTATTCCGCAACAAAGCCTCCTTCACTCACGCCGCCAAGCTTACCCTAGTAAAACTGACTATCCTACCGATCCTCGACTTCGGCGATGTCATCTACAAAATGGCTTCCAACACTCTACTCAGCAAACTGGATGCAGTCTATCACAGTGCCATCCGTTTTGTCACTAAAGCACCTTATACCACCCACCACTGCGACTTGTATGCTCTAGTCGGCTGGCCCTCGCTACATATCCGTCGCCAGACCCACTGGCTCCAGGTCATCTACAAGTCCATGCTAGGTAAAGCTCCGCCTTATCTCAGCTCACTGGTCACGATGGCAACACCCATCTGTAGCACGCGCTCCAGCAGGTGTATCTCACTGATCATCCCTAAAGCCAACACCTCATTTGGCCGCCTTTCGTTCCAGTACTCTGCTGCCTGTGACTGGAACGAATTGCAAAAATCGCTGAAGTTGGAGACTTTTATCTCCCTCACCAACTTCAAACATCAGCTATCTGAGCAGCTAACCGATCGCTGCAGCTGTACATAGTCTATTGGTAAATAGCCCACCCATTTTCACCTACCTCATCCCCATACTGTTTTTATTTATTTATTTTTCTGCTCTTTTGCACACCAATATCTCTACCTGTACATGACCATCTGATCATTTATCACTCCAGTGTTAATCTGCAAAATTGTAATTATTCGCCTACCTCATGCCTTTTGCACACATTGTATATAGACTCCCCCTTTGTTTTCTACTGTGTTATTGACTTGTTAATTGTTTACTCCATGTGTAACTCTGTGTTGTCTGCTCATACTGCTATGCTTTATCTTGGCCAGGTCGCAGTTGCAAATGAGAACTTGTTCTCAACTAGCCTACCTGGTTAAATAAAGGTGAAATAAAAATAAATAAAAAATACATGGCAATGCTGACACATGCTCCAATTAATGTATTGAATTCCGGTAAGTGACCTATCACAAGCAGATACATACCATGATTTCATGCCCAATATGCATCATTACCATATAGTGAGACTGATATTCAGGTTAAATGATTTACTGTGCACCAGATGGGACAATACAAGAGATAAGAGGAATTAAAGCAAGGAAGAGGGGACTGAAATTCATTTGGGAACCAATATTATATATTGTCCTAATGACCTGAGCTATGCTATCACCTACTGCCCTGATCGTCTGCGATGTCAGGCCTAGTGTTAATACAACAACCATACCTTTACATCGCAGGCCTTTAAAACAGCTTAGATCAATATTCTCTTATCTACCCCCACTTGACAATGAAACAACCCTTTGAAATGGTGTGCATCAAAGGATGAAGGTGCCTGATGTCTACCATGGTTTGTAATCTCTAAGAGAAAATGGAACAGCAAAGTTCAGCCCTATATTTGCATGATTGTAAACTAATACATTAAATGACAAACAAAATGATTCATTCATGTCAGACACAGTAGTATAACTCACAACAAATGCCAAAAAAAGTCATGGAAAACTGCAGCAGATTAAAACAGAATAAATGTGAATTGTCATTGTCCATAACAAAAACAGAGTTAGGTGAATGCACGACATTTGGAAAATGTCTTTGAGCAGAAGTGGGGAACTAATTTAGTTAGAGTCATGAATTTCAGCTTTCAGCCTTGGAAGAGAGTGTGTGTGGAGGTTGGAGGGGGATTGATCAGTCAGCAGTCCACTTCTTCCTCTCAAGCCCTCTGTTCTGTGTGTATGCGTGGCAATTTCTGATGATGCATACACGTGAGCATGTGTACTTTCATGCATTCTATAAGTATTTGTATTTTACCAGTGTTCCAGTGAGTAAGTGTGTGTGTGTGTGTCCAGTAGATCACTGTGGTGTCGTATCTCCATTGATCTCTATGCCGTGCTGTTGTAGCTGAGCTCGAAGCAGTGCATTGTCATTCTTCATCTCCTCAATCTATAACATGACAGAACGTCGCAATTAAACAATGTTAACAACCAAATGCCAACACTTCCAAATGTGAGAAGACTTCAATGTAGGCATTTTATAAGACCTTCATACATAGGCATGAAAAATTACCAAACAAATGCAAACGGGCTGAAACAGGGAGGGACTAAAATAAATTTAAGCAATTATCTTTTTCGTTGCAACATTTTTCTGTTGTAAAATGTTTTGCTACAATGTGAACCAATGAATACACCGGACGTGTTGACGAAACAGACAGCATAGTGGAATGTGCGAGTTACACATATAAGTGTGTACCTGTTGTTTGAGTAGCTCGTTGTCTGCCTGAACTCTCAACACCTCTTTGAAGCTGTCCTGCAATCTCTGGTTATTCTGTCTCAGCTCCCGGATGTAGTCACACGCTTTCGACAGGATCCCTCCTTTACTCTGGAGAGAAGAGGTTGCACATTACTTCTATTATAAGAAACCGTGATTTTGAACAATCTGCCATTGCGGATCAGATTCTCAGACACAGATTAAGCCTAGTTTTGGACTAAAAACCTATTTCAATGGAGAGTTTCCATTGAGCATGTTTTCTAGTCCAGGACTAGGCTTAATCTGTGTCCTGATAAAGTTGGTTCTATGGGACTTAATCTCTATAGGCAAATTGACCACACTCACTGCTCCAGTCTTGGTACTGTCTATGTTGCAGTCTGGGATGATCTTTGAGAGGGTGACAATCCAGTTGTTGATCTTGTCTCTTCTCCGTCTTTCCACTGCAAACACAATAATCCCATATTTTAGTTGTCAAAACTACAGCATGAGCCATACTCCTGTGGTGGTAGAATTTGGGGTGAGCTGTTGTAACTTCAAGGGATACAGTGCATTCGGAAAGTATTCAGACCCCTTGACTTTTTCCATATTTTGTCATGTTACAGGCTTATTCTAGACTCTTCCTAGAGCTGACTGTCCGGCCAAACTGAGCAATCGGGGGAGAATGGCCTTGGTCAGGGAGGTGAACAAGAACTCATTCTGACAGAGCTCCAGAGTTCCTCTGTGGAGATGGGAGAACCTTCCGGAAGGACAACCATTTTCTGCAGCACTCCACCATTCAGGCATTTATGGTAGTGGACAGATGGAAGCCACTCCTCAGTAAAAAGGCACATGACAGCCTGATCGGAGTTTGACAAAAGGCACCTAAAGGACTCTGAGACCATGACAAACAGTATTCTCTGGTCTGATGAAACCCAGATTTAATTCTGTGGCCTGAATGCCAAGCGTCACGTCTGGAGGAAAAATGGCACCATCCCTGCGGTGAAGCATGGTGGTGGCAGCATCATGCTGTGGGGATGTTTTTCAGCGGCTAGGAGACTAGATGAACCTGCTCCAGAGCGCTCAGGACAACAACCCTAAAGCACACAGCCAAGACAATGCAGGAGTGGCTTCGGGACAAGTCTCTAAATTTCCTTGAGTGGCCCAGCCAGAGCCTGGACATGATCAAATATTTCTGGAGAGATCTGAAAATAGCTGTGCAGTGACACTCCCCACCCAACCTGACAGAGCTTGAGAGGATTCGCAGAGAAGAATGTGAGAAACTCCCCAAATACAGGTGTGCCAAGCTTGTACCCAAGAAGACTCGAGGCTGTAATCGCTGTCACTGAGTAAATTAAGTGCTGAGTAAAGTACTGAGTAAAGGGTCTGAAAACTTATGTAAAATGTCAATTTCCATTTTTGTGTGGAAGATTGACGAAGGGGAAAAAACAATGTTATCCATTTAAGAATGGCTGTAACATAACAAAATTTGGAAAAAGTCGAGGGGTCTGAATAGTTCCCGAATGCACTGTAAGTGAGAAGGTTGATGTAATTACAGGAAGTTAACAAATTATTAGATTGGTAATAAGTGAAAAGTTAGTTGTGATACTGTATGTATTAGCAGGAATCAGAGAGCCTACATTGAATACACATAGTTTAGACTACTTTACAGCAGGAATCGGTTGGACTGCATTGAAGGTACGGTTAATGAAGTTGGTAGAATTGTGTCGGTTGAGAGGTGTAGTTGGATAAAGAGAGATGAAAAAGTATGCGTATATAATGGGTTACTAGAGATTTTATAAAGTAAAAAACTAAACAAAAAACAATACACACTTGTGCACCCACACCTAGACGTATGTAGGTGGTGTAAAAAGTATTTGGAGAAATGTTCAGTGGCCCCTTTACGGATCATTTGATAATGATAAGGTTAAAGCACTGAATGACAGTCTAAAGCATGGGTGTCAAACTCTGGCCGCGATGTGCGGTAAAAAGAGTGGACTGGTGGGCATGGTTCGGGAGAAGATGCGGGAAGAGAACTGTGCAGGTGAGCTAACTGTTTACCACTGCATCATACATCAGGAAGCACTGTGTGCCAAAGTCCTAAAGATGGAACATGTTATGACCACAGTAACACAGGTAGTTAACTTTATAAGAGCCAAAGGTCTAAATCACCGCCAGTTTAAATCTTTTCTGGAGGAGTGTGGTTCGGAATAAGCAGACGTGCCGTATCACACAGAGGTGAGATGGCTAAGCAGAGGAAAAGTACTGAACAGATGTTTCGAGCTGCGTGAGGAAATATGTCAATTCCTGGAAACCAAAGGGAAGGATACAGCAGAGCTCCGGGAGCAAAAGTTCCTGTGTGAGCTGGCCTTTCTCTGTGACATCTCGAGCCATCTCGATGCGCTGAACCTGCAGCTTCAGGGGCGGGGGCGCATCATCACAGACATGTACGCTGCAGTGAGGGCCTTCAAAACTAAACTGTGCCTGTGGGAGAATCAGATGCTGCAAGGAAACCCTTGCCATTTTCCCTGCTGCCAATCCATAAAAGCGCAGATCTCTACCGCCGTGTTCCCATGCGCACAGTTTGCTGAAAAACTCAGTGTTCTCGCCGCTGAGTTTAGCCGGCGATTTGCCGACTTCGATGCCCAGAAATGCAAGTTTGAACTGCTTAGTAATCCCTTCGCAGTTGATGTGGAAAATGCACCAACCAACATCCAAATGGAGCTGATTGAACTCCAGTGCAACGACACGCTGAAGTCAAAGTATGATGCTGTGGGCGCCGCACAGTTTCCACGGTTCATCCCTGACACAATGCCTCAGCTCCGCACCCAAGCTGCTCAGATGCTCTCCATGTTCGGCAGCACTTATCTATGCGAGCAACTTTTCTCCTCGATGAACATGACCAAAACAACTCACAGGAGACGTCTGACTGATGAACATCTTCGCTCGATACTGAGGATTTCTTCAGCTCAGAGCTTGAGCCCAGACATTGATGAACTAGCATCCAAGAAGAGATGCCAAGTATCTGGCTTGGGCACATCAGATTAGACCAGTGTGCAATAATTAACGTTTTCTTTATGCACTTTTTCTTGCGACAAGGCATGGGCTTGAATGGTTGATTGATTTATTATTATTTTATTTGTAAAATTATTAGCCAGTGGAAAAAGTTTATTTTGGTATTTAAATCAGAAGGCTGCAAATAGAAAAGAGGCATACAATTTTTATTTCAATTTTATTTATTTAATAAATGAATGCCATTGATGTGTTTTTTCATTTGAAATTCGATTTTGCATGTCTCCACTATTAAATTATATATTGTATGGTAATAAGCGATGCTTGTTCCATATTCAATGTTAAAGCAAAACTTGTTTGGGTCCATATTAAAAGGTTAATTTGTTCAATGTTGGCCCGTGGCTTTGTTCAGGTTTTACATTTTGGCCCACTGGGTATTTGAGTTTGACACCCCTGGTCTAAAGGGTCTGTGAAATAATGTCTTAAACAAAGGTTGGAGCATGTTCTATGCTTTTTAAACAGCTTCCAATGACAAATATCATTGCCACGTTAATCAGAGCCTTCGTAAAGAATTAAATAAATACCACCCTGGTAATACATTCTGAAACAAAACCCATGCCGTGTTCAATAGGACCATTGAATGTTGAACATGATTTTCTGTATTCACCCACGCAACCTTTTAACTTGATAGGTAGACTTGTTTAACTTATGGCTACAATTTATTGTACTCCTGATGGAGTTTTCGTTGATATCCCCAGCAATGAAGTTCTATACCAATCCGCGAGTAGGCTAAATTGAACAACTCCACAAGACGGAGTGGGAAACTGGCTCGGTCTCTCAGTCGATTCTGTCTCAGGTACCAGAAACCTTATGCACAGAGTACTTCTTTAACAGTGGACTGTTAGGCAGTGCTAGCCCAGTTATAATAAATGTTGATCCCAGATAGAAACTCAAGTCTCAAGAGTTACCTTAAATAATGTCTCCATTTCTGAATTGACCGATGTATTTTATAATTTCGGTCATATTAAATCTCAAAATAATAGACAGTTAATGAGTGTGAGGCAGAAAGTGAATATCCAACGGAAATTGGTAATAAATATATATCATTGCTAAGGTAGACTAAAATGTAAAAGGGGGACAATGGCATCATCCCCCATCCATTAAACCTTACAATAGGGGTAAAAGCAAAACATTGTTCGAGAGTGATCCGTAGTGATTGACAGGGTTTTTCTATCGGGAAGAGTATAATGATCCTAGTTGAAGGAAATAGATATGGAGACTACCGAAACTAACAAAGAGAGTGATAAAATTGAAAGATTGATGGTACTCGTGGTTTATCAGTTGATGCTAAATGTAATGAGTGTTGACAGTATGTGAATGATGTTATTAGTGGCTTTCAGATAGCACTCTAATAATGCCATATCTTAATAATTTGAAGGAGCTACGGTTCCAATACAAGATCACATAACGAACAGAGGGATTAAGCCTCGGGTCAACACCATTTACACAATATACTCAACTGAACAAAAATATCAAAAACGCAACATGCAACAATTTCAAAGATTTTACTGAGATACAGTTCATAAGGAAATCAGTCAATTCAAATAAATTCATTAGGCCCTAATCTATAGATTTCACATGACTGGGAAAACAGATATGCATCCGTTGGTCACAGATTCTAAAAATAAAAAAAAAGAGGGGCATGGATCAGAAAACCAGTAAGTATCTGGTTTGACCACCATTTGCCTCATTCAGCGTGACATCTTCTTCGCATAGAGTTGGTCAGGCTGTTGATTGTGGCCTGAAAGATTTTGCCCCACTCCTTTTCATTGGCTGTGCGAAGTTGCTGGATATTAGCCGGAACTGGAACACGCCATTGTACACGTCAATCTAGAGCATGCCAAACATGCTCAATGGGTGACATGTCTGGTGATTATGCAGGCCACTGGTGATTATGCAGGACAATTTCAGCTTCCAGGAATTGTGTACAGATTCTTGTGACATGGGACTGTGCATTATAATGCTGAAACATGAGGTGATGGCGGCATAAGAGTGGCACAACAATTGTCCTCAGGATCTCATCATGGCATCTCTCTGTGCATTAAAATTGCAATCGATAAAATGCAATTGTGTTTGTTGTCCGTAGCTTATGCCTGCCACCATGGGGCACTCTGTTCACAACGTTGATATCAGAAAACCGCTCGCCCACACGACTGCCATCTGCCCAGTACAGTTGAAACCTGGGATTCATCCGTGAAGAGCACACTTCTCTAGCTTGCCAGTGGCCATCGAAAGAGAGCATTTGCCCACTGAAGTCTGTTATGATGCTGAACTGCAGTCAGATCAAGACCCTGGTGAGGATGACGAGCACGCAGATGAACTTTCCCCGAGGCGGTTTCTGACAGTTTGTGCATAAATTCTTCAGAAACCCACAGTTTTACCAGCTGTCCAGGTGGCTGGTCTCAGACAATCCTGCAGGTTAAGAAGCTGGATGTAGAAGTCCTGGGCTGGCGTGGTTACACGTGGTCTGCGGTTGTGAGGCCGGTTGAATGTACTGATAAACTCTCTAAAACGATGTTGGAGGTGGTTTGTGGTAGAAATTAACACTCAATTATCTGGCAACAGCGCTGGTGGACATTCCTGCAGTCAGCAAGCCTATCGCAAGCGCCCTCAAAACTTGAGCCATCTGTGGTATTTTTTGTGTGAGAAAGCTGCACATTTTAGAGTGGCCTTTTATTGTACCCAGCACAAAGCGCACCTGTGTAATGATCATGTTGTTTAATCAGTTTCTTGATCAGCCACACAGGGATGTAACGAATATGTGCACATTTTAGAGAAATACGCTTTTTGTGCGCATGGAACATTTCTAGGGCCTTTTATTTCAGCTCATGAAACATGGGACGAAATCTTTACATGTTGCATTTATAATTTTGTTCAGTGTTATTATACAACAACAAAAAAAATCGTAATGCTCCTCCTTTTTCTCTCTATGCCCATGGTAAATCTGAACTTTTACTTTCAAGTTTCCATTTGCCAGATACATACTTTCTGTAATCAGTTTACCTTCATTGTGTTGCGCTCTCCTTCTCTCATCCCTAGGTGCCCGTGGACCATCCATCTTCCTGCAAAGAGACAAATAAATGATAACATTATGTCCCTGTTAAGCACTGTAAAATACACACTCATAAAAACACTGTACTGGCCCCCTATGGGAATTGAACCAACAACTCTGGCATTGCAAGTGCCAGGCTCTAGCAACTGAGCCACACGGGACCTGCATGAATCCATCATACTATCAACAAATTATCTATTGATTAACAACTGCTTGTTAATGTTAGGGTTATGGTTAAAGTAAGGCTTAAGTTTAGGGTTAAGATAAGGCTAGGGTTAGTAGATTGTGATCTGAAATGTTACTGACTGCAGAGTATCTATGGATGGACTATCCAAATAAAGTATTCCCGAGACGTTTCCTCGCCCCATTGAAGTGGACTCCTTCGGTGAACCTATAACCCAAAGCTATATACACACACACACACTATACATCACGTTCACCTGACAGGTACACTAAAACATATGATTCATCACGACTTGTGGATTCACCACACATCTGCCAAGGATGGGAGGAGAGGGGGTTAGTTTTAGAGAATGCGAGCGAAAGTTGTCCTCACCAGTTTGAACTGCCATGCTGTAGTATCTCATTTTCACCGTGGTCTCTGGGGATGGCAGGCAAGTGGGACAGTTTTTGTTTTCTCACGTTTTGATTTCAATTGAATGTTTTCTCATGATACACACAATCACAAACCAATCATGCCAAATTTGGCAGGTAAATACAAAGAGGTGATAATTTCGTGAAGGTTTAGCTAGGGAAAGTCCATTCCAATGTGGAGTTGGGAGGGAGAAGTGAGATGAACCACATAGATGGAGGAGCATTGGGGTGTGATGAATGTGTATGGAACACTAAACTGTGTGGCAGGTGAAGCCTTACTCACGTGGTGTAGGTTTGTGTGCGAGGGGCAATGGTCCTTGGCGTGCCAGCTTGCAACACATCAGGTGGGCTCATCATCACATAGAACTGACCTGGTGTCAGAGGTAATACAAATCAGGGATTTATAGGATTCCCAAGAAAGACTATTGTGACTTAATGTCTCTGGCCCTATTGAGATAAAGGCAATAGTCAAAACTATATTCAGTCAAATACATGTATTTTTACAGACAATTATTTACTGTTGCATGTGGGACATATTTTGGAGATAGACCATCACAAGGCAACAGTTAGACACACGAGAGAGTGAAGGGAGGACCACCCTGTGTACTCCGTGAGCTAGCAAGACGGCTATTTCATTGTTTTAGCTATTGCTTTAAAAAGCTGTTGTAATGCGGTAAACCAAAGTGATGAACTCTTAGCTAGTCCCGCATCCCAGACCACCGTGAGGACAGCATTGGATTTGTTTTTGGTTCAACTATCATTGGATGATTTCTGTTTTTTCTCTCCGCTCAGAGGCTCGACAGACAGATGCTGTGAGAGACTGAGCTCTGGGTGATTTTACTAATGTTATCTGCTGGTTGTGGTAAAACAAACAATGAACTGTAGCTATATAATTAGCTACATTGGGACCAGTCTCCATTATTCGAGGAGTACTGTGTTTTTATCCTTTTCAGAAGAGGGACTTTTTATCTACCGTGTTTGAATGGGACAGCCATTGGCCCGTTCGCTTCTCATCAGTCACGGTCTGGATTTAGGGCTGTGAGTATCAGGTCCTTACTAATTAAGTGTACATAGATGTAATTAAAATTATGTTGATCATTTTTGGTTAATAACTTGATTCAAGCTTGAGTTTTGGATTGAAACTGAATTGATACGTCTTGACTTTAATAATAAAGAATGACTACATCTTGTTTGTTGTGATCATTCTTTATCATAGTTCAAGGGGATATCTATTTGTGCTTTTTTCCCCTGTAAATATATATCTTTAGGGTTACATTACTTATTAGGTGGAGGCACTGCACTACATTATTTATGGTTATACACACATTAACCTTCACATTATGACTACAGACGAACATACCCCAACACCAAGATACTAGGTTAAAAATGATTGGAACTCAGAAGAGATGGTTACAAATTAATTTGTAAAAAAAAAAAATACATGTATACAGTATATCTTTGTTCAATACCATAACATTAAGTGAGCTGCACTAGTGAATGGGTACACTATATGTGGGTTTCATACTAGGATTGGTGGCTACTCACCTCCGGCCTGTGTGAGTGTTGGGTCAGCCTGCACCGACACTGCTGTGGCTGCCCCATCACTGACACTGACTGTGGCAGCAGGGAAATAGGCAAAACGCGTTTCCCCACCCACTGTCTCCCCCGCCGGACTACCCTCATTACTGAAGGGGTTCTGAATGACAGCCTAGAGAGAGAGCGAGAGAAAAGGCAAATTAGACAGCACTACTCCCCTAAGATGATAGGGTATGCCATGCCAACACACACACCTGTGCCACTGCTTGCTGTACTCCAGTAAATGCAGCAGTGGAAACCACACTGACTGCCCCAGTCCCGTCGCCTGCTGCCTCTAGCTGGTCATCTGTCACTTGGACCACACGATAGGTCACCTGGAGTGAAGAAAGTCAAGGGGAGAGGTCCGGACAGGAGTATGGCAAACATTTCAGATATATGGTTTATTCTGATTCTTCGCCAAGTACATTTGACATGTACCAGGAATTTGACCTGGAGAAATGGTGCTGACAACAATAAACAGAATGTACAGACAAAATCATTTACACAATCTACAGATTCTTCTTGTCATTTGTTCATCCAGACAAGGGGGATTTTGTGTTACTGTGGTAGTAAGAACTGTGTGTGTTCAAAATTAGCTAGGTCATTGATTGAGCTCACCTGTCCTCCACTGTTCTCTGTGCGGAACTGGTATTGAACATTATGATCCGCAAAAGCTACGGCCTGCTGTACACTCTCTATGGTAGCTGCAGTCTGCTCCTCCGTCCCCACACCTTTTGAGAAAAACACACTAGCATGTTAGAACTCACACTTAAGCTCTCTCTCTCTCACACACATACAAATTCCATAATTATCTGTTTGAACTGAGTAAATTTCACACACCCCGATACCTACCTTCCAGTTGGAGAATCTCCTCTGTTTCCTGTTTCTCGTGACTGACGGAAAGAGAAGGGATTTTTTTGTTATAACACTCCTATTCAATTGATCAGCTGTGTGCAATAGGCTAATTAATAATAGTCCAGCAGATAAGAACGTAATATACCAAGATCGTTCCACTTTATGATACAAGTATCAAACTTGATACACTAATACTAAATACCTTAACGAACATTTTAAAGATTGGAGGCAGTCTGGGAAGCATGTCAGTCAACCAGTGCGGCCATTTTAATAAATGGCTGCCAATCGGATTTCCTGTTAAAAGAGAATAGGGTAAAATCACTCCAAACAATGTTTTTATCTGCCCACTATATAAACCCCACAGATAATAAAGACAATAATTCTGATCATAAAATAGCTTTAAGACCTTCATGGGGGTCATAATTGAGGTTATTTTGATCATAGTCCAGTGTCTACGGGAAAAATTGTGGACTTTGATACAGCCACTAAAATACACACACAGCTGGGACATGTCTAAAGAAGTATTTTTGGCTAGAGCCATCGTATATTTTGTCCATTACCCCCTGGCGACCAAAGGCCACCAGGACATAATACATTGCCATGGGATTTTACATAAAGAGTGACGTGTACAGGGAAGGTTTGCTGTAGTTTTTCCAAAAATTTACACAAAACATAATATTATATTACAGTGCCTTCAGAAAGTACTCATACCCCTTGACTTATTACAGATTTTATTGTTGCTTAACTCCATTCGGTTTATTTTTTATCCTAAAAACTCCAATCCTTAACGTTTCCAAGCATACAAATTATGATTGAAAATATGGAGTGGTAGTCACTAATGTGTTGTATTGGATTTGACACAAACATAACACTTTGAATTGAGGACAGAAAGTGAATTGCTTTGCCACATTTTTTACAGTATTACTTTAGTGCCTGATGCATGTTTTGGAATATTTATTTTATTCTGTACAGGCTTCCTTCTTTTCACTCTGTCAAATTAGGTTAGTATTGTGAAGTAACTACACTACCGGTCAAACGTTTTAGAACACCTACTCATTCAAGGGTTTTCTTTATTTTTACTATTTTAAGACATCACAATTATGAAATAACACATATGGATTCATGTAGTAACCAAAAAAGTGTTAAACACATCAAAATATATTTTATATTTGAGATTCTTCAAAATAGCCACCCTTTGCCTCAATGGCAGCTTTGCACACACAGCTTTGCATTCTCTCAACCAGCTTCACCTGGAATGCTTTTCCAACAGTCTTAATGGAGTTCCCACATGTGCCGAGCACTTGTTGGCTGCATTTCCTTCACTCTGCGGTCCGACTCATCCCAAACCATCTCAATTCAGTTGAGGTCGGGGGATTGTGGAGGCCAGGTCATCTGATGTAGCACTCCATCGCTCTCCTTCTTGGTCAAATAGCCCTTACACAGCATGGAGGTGTGTTAGGTCATTGTCCTATTAAAAAACAAATGATAGTCTCACTAAGCCCAAACCAGATGGGATGGCGTATCGCTGCAGAACGCTGTGGTAGCCATACTGGTTAAGTGTGCCTTGAATTCTAAATAAATCACAGACAGTATCACCAGCAAAGCACCCCCATAACACCTCCTCCTCCATGCTTCACTGTGGGAAATACACATACGGAGACCATCTGTTCACACAACGACACGGCGGTTGGAACCAAAAATCTCACATTTGGACTCATCAGACCAATGGAGAAATTTCCACCAGTCTAATGTCCATTGCTCGTGTTTCTTGGCCCAAGCAAGTCTCTTCTTATTATTTGTGTCCTTTAGTAGTGGTTTCTTTGCAGCAATTCGACCATGAAGAACTGATTCACACGGTCTCCTTTGAACAGTTCATGTTGAGAAGTGTCTGTTACTTGAACTTTGTGAAGAAATTATTTGGGCTGCAATTTCTGAGGCTGGTAAGTCTAATGCACTTATCCTCTGCAGCAGAGGTAACTCTGGGTCTTCCATTCCTGTGGTGATCTTCATGAGAGCCAGTTTCATCATAGTGCTTGATGGTTTTTGCAACTACACTTGAAGAAACTTTCAAAGTTCTTGACATTTTCTGTAGTCACTGACAAAGTAATAAAAAGTAATGACGGACTGTCGTTTCTCTTTGCTTATTTGAGCTGTTCTTGCCATAATACGGACTTGGTCTTTTACCAAATAGGGCTATCTTCTGTGTATATCCCAAAATTCCCCAAATTAACTTAAGAAAACACACCTGTTAATTGAAATGCATTCCAGGTGACTACCCCATGAAGCTGGTTGAGAGAATGCCAGAGTAGCTATTAGAAGAATCTCAAATATAAAATATATTTAGATTTGTTTAACACTTTTTGGGTTACTACATGATTCCATGTGTTATTTCATAGTTTGAAGTCTTAACTATTATTCTACAATGAAGAAAACAGTAAAAATAAAGAAAAACCCTTGAATGAGTAGTTGTTAAAAAACTTATGACCAGTAGTGTACAATTTTACTGACCCATCCTCGGTTGTTTTCTCCTGTCACAGCCATTAAACTCTAACTGTTGGCCTCATGGCGAAATCCCTGAGTGGTTTCCTTCCTCTCCGGCAACTAAATTAGGAAGGACCACTGTATCTTTGCAGAGACTGGGTGCATTCATACACCATCCAAAGTGTAATTAATACACCATCCTCAAAGGGATATTCAATGTCTGCTTTTATTATTTTTACCCATCTACCAATAGGTGCCCTTCTTTGCGAGGCATTGGAAACCTCCCTGCTCTTTGAGGTTGAATCTGCGTTTGAAATTAACTGCTCGACTGAGGGACCTTACCTTATGTGTGGACTACAGCGATGAGGTAGTCATTCAAAAATCATGTATAACACTATTATTGCACAGAGTCCATGCAACTTATTATGTGACTGGTTAAGCAAATTTTTACTCCTGAACTTATTTAGGCTTGCCATAACAAAGGGGTTGAATACTTGTTGCCTCAAGGCATTTCAGCCTCACATTTTTTATTAAACATACAAAAAAATCTCAATATAATCCATTTTAAATTCAGACTGTAACACAGCAAAATGTCAAAGGTTGTAAATACATTCTAAAGGAACTGTATATAGTTGAAGTCGGAAGTTTACATACACTTAGGTTGAAGTCATTAAAACTCATTTTTCAACCACTCCACAAATTTCTTGTTAACTAACTATAGCAAGTCTGATAGGAAATCTACTTTGTGCATGACACAAGTGTACTTTTTCCAACAATTGTTTACAGACCAATTATTTCACTTATAAAACTCACTGTATCACAATTCCAGTGGGTCAGAAGTTTACATACACTAAGTTGACTGTGCCTTTAAACAGCTTGGAAAAATCCAGAAAATGATGTCATGGCTTTAGAAGGTTCTGATTGACATAATTTGAGGCAATTAGAGGTGTACCTGTGGATGTATTTCAAGGCCTACCTTAGAACTCAGTGCCTCTTCGCTTGACATCATGGGAAAATCAAAAGAAATCAGCCAAGACCTCCGAAAAAAATTGTAGACCTCCACAAGTCTGGTTCATCCTTGGGAACAATTTCCAAACGCTTGAAGGTACCACGTTCATCTGTACAAACAATGGTACGTAACACCATGGGACCACGCAGCCTTCCTACCGCTCAGGAAGGAGATCCGTTCTGTCTCCTAGAGATGAACATAATTTGGTGCCAAAAGTGCAAATCAATCTCAGAACAACAGCAAAGGACCTTGTGAAGACGCTGGAGGAAACAGGTACAAAATTATCTATATCCACAGTAAGACAAGTCCTATACTGACATAACCTGAAAAGGCGGCTCAGCAAGGAAAAAGCCATTGCTCCAAAACTGCCATAAAGAAGCCAGACTACGGTTTGCAACTGCACATGGGGACAAAGATCGTACTTTTTGGAGAAATGTCCTCTGGTTTGATGAAACAAAAGTAGAACTGTTTGGCCATAATGACCATCATTATGTTAGGAGTAAAAAGGGGGATGCTTGCAAGCTTAAGAACACCATCCCAACCGTGAAGCACAGGGGATGCAGCATCATGTTGTGAGGGTGCTTTGCTGCAGGAGGGACTGGTGCACTTCACAAAATAGATGGCATCATGATGGAGGAAAATTATGTGGATATAATGAAGCAACATCTCAAAACAGAAAGTTAAAGCTTGGTCACAAATGGGTCTTTCACATGGACAATGATACCAAGCATACTTCCAAAGTTGTGGCAAAATGGCTTAAGGACAACAAAGTCAAGGTATTGGAGTGGCCATCACAAAGCTCTGACTTCTATCGCATAGAAAATTTGTGAGCAATGAGGCCTACAAACCTGACTCAGTTACACCAGCTCGGTCAGGAGGAATGGGCCAAAATTCACCCAACTTATTGTGGGAGGCTACCCTGAACGTTTGACCCAAGTTAAACAATTTAAAGGCAATGCTACCAAACACTAATTGAGTGCATGTAAACTTCTGATCCACTGGGAATGTGATGAAAGAAATAAAAGCTGAATTATATCATTCTCTCTACTATTATTCTGACATTTCACATTCTTAATTAAAAAGTGGTGATCTTAACTGACCTAAGACAGGGAATTTTTACTTGATTTAAATGTCAGGAATTGTGAAAACTGAGTTTAAATATATTTGGCTAAGGTGTATGTAAACTTCCGACTTCAACTGTATCATTGCAATCAATAAGCTTCAGCGAACACCCATATTACTTTTTAAAAAGTGTTTACATGTCAACTACTAGAACTAGCCAATTTGTTTTGCACACATTTTCAGCATTTTTCTACAAAAAATTTAAGAATATGTATATATGGCATCTTATTTTTGTTTTCCAGACCCCCCTCAAACATTTTAAGCCATCATTGGGCTGTATGTACCAATTATTTTAGGAGATGTGAATCGTGATTGGAGCAGCATACTACTGAAATGTACTTTATCAACCAAGTTGATTTCACCTGTTGACTCTCTCAATGCCACACACTTGTCACATTATAAGGCCTGCCCTGATTCGTCCTTATCACCTTTACATTATGTAATGCAACCTGCTTATAATGTCTCCTTTGTTACAGAACCACAAACAAATCCAACTTCACCATGTCCAACCACATGTCCTTAATACATATTGGAACACTGGTGTCTGCTTGCTCCCTAACATTATCAGAGTATCCCTGGTGAAATCTATCCAAAAAGTTCCCCCATCATGGGTGTCTTTCATCATTGCCTATTTTTCAGCGGCCACATTGGAAATGACCGCCAGTGGGGGGGGGGGTAAAGGACAACATCTGTGATGGCACTTTAGCCCAAAATACTTATTTAGACATGCCCTAGGTGTGTGTAAAATTTGGTGGCTCTCTCAAAGTCCACCCCCCCAATAACCACTGGTCTATGGTCAAAACAAACTTGGTGTGACCTCCATGAAGGCCTTAAGAGTACTTTATGATGATAATTGTCTAGATTACCGTACCAGTTTATATAGTAGGTAGATTATATTACAAATCCATTTTTATATCGTTTGGAATGACTACCCTATTTTTCTTTGAACAGGACATCCAGATTAACTGACAAGCTTCCCATACTGCCTCCAATCTTTAAAAATGTTCCTTAATGTATCTAGTAGTAATGTACCAAGTCTGATACTTTTATCATACAATTGAACAATTATTTAACCTATTCGCTGGACTATAAGTGACTGTGTGTACTAGTGGTGCAATGAGTCAGCCATCTGTTCACCTGCCTGCAGTTGCTAATAAGCCATCCGCAACCGGCAGACTATATATGAAAAAGTTTAAAAAATAAAAAAAATAAAAAATAAAAATAAAAAAAATCGGCAGCCCGCACCCGACTAACCCGTTAATATAGAAAATGCAATGCAGGAAAGGCAGAGCTATTTTTTTGACGGGGGTGAAGGATTTGTTGTGACTGATTTTGATATGTTTCTGCATATAATTTCAACCAATTTAGGCTATTTGTTACATTAACCTCTCCTCATTATATAATTTTTTTACACCCCTTTTTCTCCCCAATTTAGATCTTGTCTCATCGCTGCAACTCCCCAACGGGCTCAGAAGGCAAAGGTTTCGTCATGCATCCTCCGAAACATGACCCGCCAAACCGCGCTTCTTAACACCCGCCCGCTTAACCCGGAAGCCAGTCGCACCAATGTGTCAGAGGAAACACAGTTCAACGTCAGGCTCCAGGCGCACAGCCCACCAGAAAAACTCGCTAGAGCACAATGATCCAAGTAAAGCCCCCCTGGCCAAACCCGGACGATGCTGGGCCAATTGTGCGCCGCCCTATGGGACTCCTGATCACGGCCGGTTGTGAAACAGCCCAGGATCGAACCCAAGTCTGTAGTGACACCTCTAGCACTGCGACGCAGTGCCTTAGATTGCTGCGTCACTTGGGAGGCCCCATTTCTGTCATTACGTTGTCCTAGATAACTAAATAAACCCTTGCTCACCAGAATGTCATAAATGATTGAAGCATTCAATCTATCTAGTTGACATCGGTAAAGTTACATAATTTCTGGTTCTTTCGTGGAGCAAAGATGCTTTGGGACTGAGATGAAAATTTGAGCTATGACGTCTTGTAATATGAGGTTAAATAATTGGCCAGGCCAATGTACACGGTCACCAACAACTGTTCGGGGATGGGGAAGAGAAAAAAAATAATGTTTGTACACTTGTTTACATAGATATGCTTCTTAATAAAACCTATTTGAAACAAGCCAATACACTTTGAACTATCATGGCGTTTCATTATTATTCAGGTTATTACTTATTAAAATGAACAAATTAAAGAAGTGCCAGGTTGGAGAGAATCTGCGCATTTTCGTATTGACAACATTAACAGAGTCAAAACAAAGACATATCAAATCAAATTTATTTGTCACAAACACATGGTTAGCAGTTATTGCGAGTGTAGCGAAATGCTTGTGCTTCTAGTTCAGACCATGCAGTAATATCTAACAAGTAATATAACCTAACAATTTCACAACAACCACCTTATACACACACAAGTGTAAAGGAATGAACACGAATATGTACATAAAAATATATGAATGAGCGATGACCGAACGGCATAGGCAAGATGGTATAGAGTACAGTACAGTGGGGCAAAAAAGTATTTAGTCAGCAACCAATTGTGCAAGTTCTCCCACTTGAAAAGATGAGGCCTGTAATTTTCATCATAGGTTGGCTTTTCTGTATATAAAAAAAATAAATGCAGATCCTATTTCGACGCACAAAACCATTCAAACAAATTCTGATGGGCTTTCTCCCACTTTTCCCGAAATATTCACATAACGTCACAAACCCGGTTGCTGTCATTCGATGGCATTGGCATATGTTCTTCAAAGAGAGGACACCGTAATCAGAGAAATAATGTAGCCTAAGCTCCTAAAAATTGGTATTCAACAATATTAAATCAGGACAGCAGCATTTACTTTTTAATAAAGAGATGGTGTCCAGACAAGATACTTGATTCTTGGATATAGGGGGCGCTGTTTTAATTTTTGGATGAAAAACGTTCCTGTTTTAAACAAGATATTTTGTCACAAAAAGATGCTCGACTATGCATATAATTGACAGCTTTGAAAAGAAAACACTGACGTTTCCAAAACTGCAAAGATATTGTCTGTGAGTGCCACAGAACTGATGTTACAGAAAAAACCCAGATAAAAATACAATCAGGAAGTGCCGCATTTTTTGAAACCGCCTCATGGCAATGACTCCTTATATGGCTGTGAAGGAGCTAGGAGTCAGCTTACGTTTTCCACGTTTTCCCCAAGGTGTCTGCAGCATTGTGACGTATTTGTAGGCATATCATTGGAAGATTGACCATAAGAGACTACATCTACCAGGTGGGTCGCCTGGTGTCCTCCGTCGCAATTATTGCGTAATCTCCGGCTGCAGTATTTTTCCGTTTGCTTCTGATGAGAAGGCAACTGCCACCACTGATAGATTATCGAATAGATATGTGAAAAACACCTTGAGGATTGATTCGAAACAACGTTTGCCATGTTTCTGTCGATATTATGGAGCTAATTTGGAAAAAAGTTTGGCGTTGTAAGTGACTGCATTTTCCGGTGTTTTTCTTAGCCAAACGTGATGAACAAAACGGAGCTATTTCGTCAACACAAATAAGATTTTTGGAAAAAATGAACATTTGCTATCTATCGTCATTGAAAACATCCGAAGTTCTTCAAAGGTAAATTATTTTATTTTAATGCTTTTCTTGTTTTTGTGAAAATGTTGCCTGCTGAATGCTAGGCTTAATGCTATGCTAGCTATCAATACTCTTACACAAATGCTTGTGTAGCTTTGGTTGAAAAGCATATTTTGAAAATCTGAGATGACAGTGTTGTTAACAAAAGGCTAAGCTTGTGTTTGAATATATTTATTTCATTTGCGATTTTCATGAATAGGAAACGTTGCGTTATGGTAATGAACTTGAGGCTATGATTACGCTCCCGGATACGGGATTGCTCGAAGCTAGAGGTTAAGGAAACTTTCTAAATGGACATATAGGCCTATAGAGAGTCAGCAAACTCACACACCCACCCCTGTAAAAGCACACGTCAATCAAAGCCACCAACGCATGTCAGACTCAAGAGCAAATATTTTGCCTTTCCTTAAATGTATTAAAAAACCTAGGTCTACCAAAAGTAGGCTAGAAGATAATGAATTGACAAGGAAAGTATGAAGGGGACAGCTATGCTATAGCATGAAGATGACATTGACAATCACTAAAAGAAACAAATACACGCAACAGCATATTTATCAGCAATACTGATTATCAAAGGGGAGAGTGTTGGAAAGGATGCATGTAAAATATAAATATTATTATAATACTTCTATGGAATTCATTGTCTTACTGTGTGAGGTGAAGAAAATAAAAAAATGACAGAAGCCCAACGGGGCACTTTCCTACATTTGACATTTACGTTAAGCAGGCCAGATACTTTTATGTGTGCTCAGGACTTGCGTGCCATCAACACTAACAGGATAGAGAAACCAGACACATGCTCATTGCTCTCACATGGAGCATGTAAATTATGGTATGAAATAAACCAAAACTTGTTTCTCACAAGTGTAGCAAGTTGTGAGCTCTGCAAACAACATTTCCACTCTGACAATGAGATGGGTATATTACTGTAATTAATACATTGCATTAACAGAAATGTATGTAACCAAATGACAGGGATTAACGGTATTCTACTTTGTGGGTATATGTGGGTGGCATTTTTTTTTTGTCTCGTCTAGGGTGGTATATCGGCCAGTCTATCAATTAAGAAAATATTCTGTATCAAATAATACCATGCCAGGTTGGAGAGGATGGCACGTGTCCACTTGACACAAAATCTGAGCATTTTAGGCCACAGAGCCAGAACAATCTTGTTGACTGCTGTTGAATAATTAATGAAGTAAAAAATAAAAAAAGTAAAAAAAGTTTGTCTAAAAGCCGATTTATTTACTAGCAAGCAATGAAAATGTGCATTGAATAAAAGAAAGTCCACACATAATTTTTTTTGTTGCCTATAGTGCTCTACACCCCGCACATCTAGGGATGAGCTGCTCAAGCATCAAAGGAAAGTTGGAAAGAGGAGACATAGTACATTTAATAGCCAGACAAAGTTAGCAAAACAATTGCTTTTGTCATAAGTCAACACTCCCGCTATTAGGTCATGTTTATCTACATGAAAATGAAGTTGACATAAAATAAATCCTCAAATGCATGTAGACCTATTTAAACAGTTTTGACGGTTATTTTATTTTCATGGCGGGCTTCATCCATAACCGTCAGTTACACGGTTATTCAATTACCATCCCTAATGAAAATGTAACAACCACCCCCCCGCCAAAAAAAATAACAGGAAATATTTTCTTTGCAAAATGGCCATATTACATCAGTTTCACCGGTTGTAAGGAAAGAGAAATCTGTGAAAATGACCCAAAATGTTTCTGATAAGATTTCTGTTTGGCTTGGATGAATAGGCCTATTTTATGTGGTTGGAATACTATCAGTTTTTATGACGCTGAAACATAGCACCTTCAGACGGTATAATTCTTTCAAGATGCTAAAATAAATACGGTTGAAGTTGGAAGTTTACATACACCTTAGCCAAATACTTTTAAACTCAGTTTTTCACAATGCCTGACATTTAATCCTAGGAAAAATTCCCTATCTTAGGTCAGTTAGGATCACCACTTTATTTTAAGAATGTGAAGTGTCAGAATAATAGAGAGTGATTTATTTCAGCTTTTATTTAATTCATTACATTCCCAGTGGGTCAGAAGTTCACAAATCTCATGTAAGTGCATTCCATCTATTGGCACAATGGACAGTTTTTAACATCTCGTCCCGTGTTTTATGATTCTGATTATCTGGACCAGTCCAGTGACTGCTGTGAAAGGACAGCTGACAACATAGGAAAGTCTGTGTGACAGCTTGGAGAGACAGCTGACCGGAGGGAATAGACCCCACTGGGGCTGTCATGGGCTAGCTACCCATGTTGGACTTCTCCGACACTGCTTCAGTATGTTGGAAACACCCGCTAAGTGCTACTGAAAGTCAACAAAGGAACATACCCCTAGAGCCTGCGAGAGCTGGGGCGCAAGATGGCTCAATGACTGATCACACAGTTACGGACCCAGGAACGGAAACGACTACGAGTAGGAACACAGACATGAGACAACCATAACAGCAGCAGGACACACACTTCAGGTGTGCAGCTGTGGTTGGGAGAGAGTAACATCAGCAAGGGGGTTAAGGATCCATCAAGGGAGGAAAAGGTGCTTGGGAGAGCAGAGACAGGGACCTCGCAGTACTTCTTACAAAGCAGCCAGTCAAATCAGTCGAATGAAGCACAGCGACGGGACGCAAACCAAAGTTCGCAGAGCATCAGCATCCTTGTAACGGAGGAGGATAACACAAGCACAGAAATGCCGGTGGATGAACTCACCCAACCACAGAGACCTCTAAAAGAGGAAAAGATCAAAGGGCACAGACCGAGTGTGAAGTGGCCCAAAGCTGTTGAAAAGAGAGAGTGGGAAACAATCAACAACGACCTGACAAATCTTGGAACAACAGGTTCTCTGGAACAGCAGAGAAAAAGCTTGAAAGGATGGGAGACATCTACCACTATGGGGAAGAGCGCTTTGGAGTAAAAGAAAGGAGAAGTGGCAAGACACCACCCGCGCCAGCCAAATCTAGGAGGCAGCAAGAGATCAAGATATTTGTCAGAGAGAGAAGGCAGCTGAGAAAGCAGTGGAAGAAGGTCTCTGATGCAGAGAGAGAAGGTCTCATGCTACTCCAAGCAGACATTAAAATGTCAGCTGGCAACCTTGCAAAGAGCGGAAAACTTAAGGAAACTTCGTAGGAGGAAGGAACACTCAAGAACACGGTTCTATAAAAAAAAACGTTAAGTTTGTCAAAGACCTCTTCGCAAAGGAAAAGTGCGGAATCCTAAAAACTCCAAAGCCAGAACTGGAAGAACATCTGGAAAAGGTCCACCAGGACATGAAAAGGCATGAGCAGATAATCATCCCACATGACATCCCACCAATTCAACAACCAGAATTCAATCTGGACACTGACCCTCCAAAATGGAAGGAAGTAGAGAACGTTGTCCGAAGAGCAAGATCGGCCTCGGCTCCTGGTCCTAATGGAGTACCATACAAGCTCTACAAGAACGCCCCGGATGTTCTACGCTTTCTTAGGAGGCTCATGAGGATAGTGTGGCAGAAGGAAATAATACCAAAGGCATGGCGAAGGGCTGGTGGTGTGCTAATCCCGAAAGAGAAGGATGCGACAGACATCAGTCAATTCCGACCAATCTCCCTTCTCAACGTCGAAGGGAAGATCTTTTTTAGTATAATAGCACAGAGGCTGTCCACTTATCTGGAAAGGAACAAGTACATTGATACATCTGTACAGAAAGCGGCATTCCTGGTTTCTCTGGTTGCCTGGAACATACTAGTATGATTTGGCACCAGATCCAAACAGCTAAGAAGAACAAGAGAGACCTCTGTCATCTTCATCGACCTGGCCAATGCCTTTGGCTCAGTTCCCCATGAACTCCTCTGGGAATCCTTCAACATTTTCCAAGTACCAGAACCCATCACTACACTGGTAAAGGCCTATTTCCAAGACCTGACTTCACAACAACATGACAGTGCTTGGAAGTAGGCACAATGGCAGGCTGTACAATTTCACCTCTGGCCTTCACTATGGCCATGAAAGTCATCATCGGGGCATCGAGATGGGTGGTCGGCGGTGAGAGAACTAAGGAAGGGCTCCGTCTCCCACCTATCCGAGCATACATGGATGACATGACTACACTGACCACCACTGCAGCATGCACCAGGCAGCTACTTGCAAAACTGCAGGATAACATCAAGTGGGCCCGGATGAAAATCAAGCCAAGCAAATCTCGAAGCATCTCCATAGTCAAGCTTAAAGATGTGAGTTTCTGCATTGGAGATGACCCGATACCAACGGTGTCTGAGCAACCCGTCAAGAGCCTGGGTTTGATGGTACAACGAAAGCCTCCGGGATAAAGATCAAGTGCAGCAAGTAAGGCAGGACATTGCCGACGGTCTTGAGAACATCAACAAGACCCAACTGCCTGGAAAGCTCAAGCTTTGGTGCCTACAGTTTGGACTTCTCCCCCGGGTAATATGGCCACTCACCGTCTATGAGGTCCCAATAACAACAGTGGAGAAGATGGAGCAAACCATTACCTCATACGTGAAGAAATGGCTGGGTGTCCCACAATGCCTCAGTAACATCGGCCTCTATGGCAAACGGGTCCTTGAACTACCTCTTACAAGTCTAACGGAGGAGTACAAGTGCTCTAAAGTAAGACTTCAGATGACATTGAAGGACTCCAAAGACCAGACCATTAGCAAGGCTGCACCTCCTCTACAAACTGGACAGAAATGGACATCATCCAAGGCTGTGCAGCAAGCAACATCAGCCCTGAGACACCAAGACATTGTGGGGAATATCCAGCATGGAAGAGGAGGCTTTGACCTGGCAGCAAGCAAACCAACGTTCCATAAGGCAACAACATCTGAACGCAGGAAGCTGGTGGTCGAGGAGGTGCGCAGACAGGAGGAGACTGCAAGAAGTGCAAAGGCTGTCTCTCTTGCTAAACAAGGGCAATGGACATGGAGGGAAGGCCTGGAGAGGAGAAAGATCCACTGGAGTGAGCTTTGGCAAATGGAGGCAAGCAACATCAACTTCATCATAAGAGTTGATGTGCTTCCATCACCAAAAAACCTACAACAATGGTATGGCGAGGACTCGACCTGCCCCCTCTGCCCAGCTCCAGCGACTCTCAGGCATATAATGACAGGTTGCAAGACCAGCCTCTCACAAGGCTGCTACACCTGGAGGCACAATCAGGTCCTCAAGAGCCAGGCTGCAGCACTTGAGACCAAGAGGAGTGCAACCAATTCATTACCTCCAAAAACAAGCAATCCCATCAAAATGACAATATTCATCTGGGAGGGACAGAAAAGGCCCAAGCATCCTCCTACAAAGCCAGAAACCTAGCCATGGCCGGGACTGGGAGATGCTTGTCGATTTTGGCCAGCAACTCATTTTTCCACCTGAGATTGCTTCTACCAACCTTAGGCCAGACATGGCTGTGTACATCATAGAGCTCACAGTCCCGTGGGAAAACTCTGTTGAAGAGGCCTAGGAGCGTAAGAAACTGCGTTACACAGAGTTGGCAGCATATGCATCTCAGCGTAGCTGGAATGCAAAAGTCTGGCCAGTTGAAGTGGGATGCAGAGGATTTGTGGCTTCTTCCACCATCAGGTTGCTGAAAGAACTTGGAATCCATGGACAGGCTCTGCGGCAGACCGTCCGAGCAGTTTCTCAAGCAGCTGAAAGAGGCAGCCAGTGGATCTGGATCAAACGGAAGGACCCTTGCTGGGCTATAACTTCATGACCCCCCCCCCCCCCCCCCCACCCCCACATGAGAACCCAATTCAGATCCCTACAACTTGAGGAGGGCATACAAGGTATGCGGTCAGCTGTAGGGCTGGCTCAGGGAAGAGGACGCCCCTGCCTTGCATAGTCCCATGAGACATCTTAATTGGGCATGGGACACAAACTAAGGCTTGATCACCCTTTAGCTGGCCACCTTTGATGAGGGTGTTTAGTGATTAAAGGCCGAAACACCCACTGATTCGAAGGCACACTACTGAGGACGTGTCCCAAAATTGACATCTTAACCCAGTCTAAGAAATAAACCTCCCATGCCACTCTGTCAACATCACGGCAAATCTCATGTGAGTGCATTCCATCTATTGGCACAATGGACAGTTTTTAACATCTCGTCCCGTGTTTTATGATTCACACACTCAATTAGTATTTGGTAGTATTGCCTTTAAAATTGTTTAACTTGGGTCAAACGTTACAGGTAGGCTTCCACAAGCTTCCCACAATAAGTTGGGTGAATTTTGGCCCATTCCTCCTCACAGACCTGGTGTAACTGAGTCAGGTGTTTAAGACTCCTTGTTCACACATGCTTTTTCAGTTCTTCCCACACATTTTCTATAGGATTGAGCTCAGGGCTTTGTGATGGCGACTCCAATACCTTGACTTTGTTGTCCTTAAGCCATTTTGTCACAACTTTGAAAGTATGCCTGGTCTCATTGTCCATTTGGAAAACCCATTTGCGACCAAGCTTTAACTTCCTGACTGATGTCTTGAGATGTTGCCTAAATATATCCATATAATTTTCCTTCCTTGTGAAGCCATCTATTTTGTGAAGTGCACCAGTCACTACCGGAAGCAAAGCACCCCCACAACATGATGCTGCCACCCCCATGCTTCATGGTTGGGATTGTGTTCTTCGGCTTGCAAGCTTCCCCCTTTTTCCTCCAAACATAATGATCATTATGGCCAAACAGTTCTAGTTTTGTTTCATCAGACGAGAGGACATTTCTCAAGAAAGTACCATCTCTGTCCCCATGTGCAGTTGCAAATCGTTCTTACTCGCTGAGCAGCCTTTCAGGTTATGTTGATATAGGACTTGTTTAATTGTGGATATAGATACTTTTGCACCTGTTTCCTCCAGCATCTTTACAAGGTCCTTTACTGTTGTTCTGGGATTGATTTGCACTTTCCACACTAAAGTAGGTTAATCTCTAGGAGCGGTATGACGGCTGCGTGGTCCCATGGTGTTTATACTTGCTTACCATTGTTTGTACAGATGAACGTGGTACCTTCAGACCTCCACAAGTCAAGGATGAACCAGACTTGTGGAGGTCTACCATTTTTTTCCCTGAGGTCTTGGCTGATTTCTTTTAATTTCCTCATGACGTCAAGCGAAGAGGCACTGAGTTTGAAGGTAGGCCTTGAAATACATCCACAGATACACATCCAATTGACTCAAATTATGTCAATTAGCCTATCAGAAGCTTCTAAAGCCATGACATAATTTTCTGGAATTTTTGTTTAAAGGCAGTCAACTTAGTGTATGTAAACTTCTGACCCACTGGAATTGTGATACAGTGAATTGTAAGTGAAATAATCTGTCTGTAAACAATTGTTGGAAAAATTACTTGTGTCATGCACAAAGTAGATGTCCTAACCGACTTGCCAAAAGTATAGTTTGTTAACAAGAAATTTGTGGAGTGGTTGAAAAGTTTGAACCTAAGTATGCAAACTTCCGACTTCAAC
This sequence comes from Oncorhynchus mykiss, assembly GCF_013265735.2. Lineage (NCBI taxonomy): Eukaryota > Metazoa > Chordata > Actinopteri > Salmoniformes > Salmonidae > Oncorhynchus > Oncorhynchus mykiss. The sequence continues at coordinate 41,045,644 of NC_050572.1, forward strand.
TGTACATTAATTATTCATTTTGGTTGCCTATCCTGACGTGAAGTTTGTTCTATAGATAGTATTTGACTCTGATGTGTGGCACAGAAGGTATCTGACTCTAGCCACAAAATTAAGGAAATTATTAGGGGGAGATTTCGGCAGGCAAGAAAATGGCCTTTCTAATTTCCTTAATTTTGTGGCTAGAGTCAAATACTTTCTGTTGCACACATCATAGTCAAATATTTTCTATAGAACAAACTTCACGTCAGGATAGGCAAACGAAATGTATAATTTATATATGTGTGTTATATTAAACATAGAGGAGGGAGTAAAATGTAGGCAAGCAATAAACATTTCAGAACAATTACTAGTTGAATAAGACATGGGAGAGATGGCAAATTTTGTCAAAGAGATTTATTTATAGACTCATACATTTGAAACAAATAGCCAAACCAAAAACTGCAGACATTACTAGTGCCTCCCCCGTGATCAAACCGACATAAAAAATCTAATGAAACGCAGCCTAACGTGATTAGAAATCTCAACTAGCAAAGAAGTCGCAGCAATGAAGTGAGTGTGCAAAGAGGGGGGGTTCCTGGCATGGGGGAGATTTGGCACAACACCGGCAATGGTATCATCCTCTTTTACCACTTCAACAAATATTTCCCAAACATTACTTTTCTTGCCCTCCCTTCTCTTATTTTCCACTCTACATTTCGCAGCTTTTTAATATTGAATTAAACTCCGACATTCTGCTTTTTGCCTCCAAAAATCAGCATTACCTTTTTCTGCCCGTTCCCAAAAGTATTTGGGGATTGGCGTGTTGGGTATTTAGTGTGCGTAGTTAGGCCCTAAATAGCCAAACATAATTAAAGAAAAACCTCAAGGTAGCCTATAGATATAAATTGCATAATATTATACCTTTATGGACTTTTTTTAATGTATTGTTCTCTTTATTCAACCCGCCTGCCCTTCATCCACACAATATTTAGCCTAACAACCCTAAAACAGTCAGCCCTGCGGATATAACAGGAGACTGCGGGTTAGGAGTCAATCCGTGCATTACTGTGTACTTCTTATACCCTGACTATACCGCTCGCGTTGCAAAATAAATGTAGGAATATTTGTTATTCCATTATTGCACCCACACTGCTTGTGCACGTCTGCTTTGCCAAGGGCTAAAATAGAAGTAATTCCTATTTCTGAAGCAGATTGCGCTGCAAGTCCTGCCTCTCCCATCTCCTCATTGGTTTATAGAAGCAGGTACCAACATGCCATCTCCTCATTGGTTATACCCACGTGGATGATTGAAAGATGAACTGTTTTGCCAGTTGTCATGGTAATACTATGAAAGTGTAGATGCCATTCACCATATAAGTTCAAAGATGAAAAAGCTTGGACGGGGAGAGATGACTAGAAACGATTCGGTTGACCATTTGATGTGTGGATTAATTGTCGGAGTAGAAGACCTTGTGCATTTCAGGTAAAATAGCAACTCAATGTTTATATCCCAGGACAAATTAGCTAGCAACAGCAACCTACCTAAATAGGACAAATTAGCTCGCAAGTGCAAGCATGTTTAATGCTTTTCGACCTGTCCCCAAATTAATGTTCAGAGTTTGTTTTGATATTTTACGGTTTGTGTTCCGTGTTACTGTGCACTGATATAAGTAGCAAGAGTGCCCCTGGCGTTGTGTTACGGGAAAAAAAGTGGACTCATCACCATACTAGACTGCTAAAGTTGAATTAGTCAAATTGACGCATATTGGCTGACGTTTTTTGTAATCAGATTTGCATGCATCAGCAGGTCAACACTAGACTTTCCCTCCACTTCGAAAACGTTGACAAATTGGTAACGGCCACTTTTAATCCTTCGAACTGAAGGCACAGCTCAAGACCGTGCGGTTCAGAAAAGCTTTATAAGGATGCGCCTTGGGTGTGAGAACGCGCTTTACAAATTAGAAATTATTATTAAACCAATAGTGGAATATTGCACAATAATATAATGGAATCATTGAAACAAATGCATTATTCAAATGTAGCCAGTTTCATGTAACCCATAATGATATTATCATTGCTGTTCATCATGGGTTGCAAACAAATCACAGGAGGATAATGTAAATTTTTCTACTGACGTAACACTGAGAAGTATAGAAGTTGTGTATATAAATCGTGCATTATTATGAATCTTATTTTGATGTATTTCTCAACAAAAAAAAAGCGACATCATACATTTTCTAATCACATCACTGACATTAAAACGGTTGTAATAATTTGACAGTTACAGCTACACAATTGACCTACACGACTGTCGCTGGTCTCGCTTGACTGAGTCGAGTAAATAAACCATAGCAATAATAACTGAATGCAAAGCACGACATATTAGACAAACACGTTAAGATATTGGTCTTATGCATTGGATTTACAAAACGAAATATATTACAGAAAATAAAACATTTGTTCATATAGCTAGCGCTAATGTGTTGCAAAGACGGTGCCTAGGCCTGTGAAGCTATTGTGAGCGTAGAATGCGTTTTCTTACCCTGTAGAGCTGTCCAAACTCTGTTCATGCATATCCATGAAGGTTACAGTTTAAAATGTGATATTCAGCGACACTGAAAAACGGAGTTGGAAGTACTGATCACGGGGACAAACAAGGGTCATGTGAGAAAGACCGTCCAGAACACGTGAGGTACCGACTGGGCAAACAGTTAAAATGGAGACCGCTGCAGAGCTGGAAGGGTGCTTTCGTTTTTGTGTGTTCTTTTGACTCTATCACGTCCCCCTCTTCTTGGAAAATGCGAGATTCTGGTGTCAGAATTGGCTACTGTAAAAGCTTCTAACGACATTTACCGTCGGATTTATAGATGGGAATTTGGCAGATATTTCCGTGATTAACTGGTTGATTTCTATAAATGTTTTATTTATTGTTCCCTGGTCGGGCTATTTGCACTCGTAGTGCTGTTAAATGTATCCATCCGCAAGGCTGCGTCTAAAGTTGCCTTGTCGTTGTGGATAATAAAGTATGGAGTGGAGTCTATTCTAAGCACGGGTTGACTTTTGATTCCGCTGAACTTGTGAAATTAAAGTATTGTATCCGAATAGTTCTAGCTCAGCCTTGAACAAAAGTTTGTGTAGTCAGTGCTGGACTGACTGAAATAGGTTCCGGTATTCATGTTGGGTCTAAGTCCTGTTTATATTTAGGTGCAGGAGCTCCACAATACTTTTGAGCTAATATTCTATAAGAGAAACAGAAGCTCAAGGAGTATAACATTTGGGGTGCTGGTACTCAGCTCCGGTGAGCTCATGGCAGAGTCAAGCACAGTGTCTAGTGCAATTGAAATCAGCAGCCTAACTTTACTAATGAGCATGTTGTGCACATGCACGGGGACCCCTGAGCTCCACAGCCCCACATTACCAAAAAAGTTTCTGTCAAAGAAATACTGCGTCTAAATTTTTTTTTTTTTTTACTGCAGTAATTTTGCTGTGTAACTGCAGTCAGAGTGCAGTATAATTACAGAACACTGCAGTTATTCCACAATTACTGTGTCCACAATACCACAGTCGACTGTAGTTACTGCACTTTAATTGCAGTTTTAAAACTGCTATATTTTTTTGTAAGGGCCAACAGACATTGTTTTGGGGGGTTGTTGGTCCCCTGGAGGTTGTGGGCCTGTCATGCCAAATAATGGCCCCCAGCCAAAAAGTGTCCCACGGTCACTTTCATTGCTGTATCAATGGTATGATGATCTAATGATTTGAATTTTGGAGATCATTACATGTCTAAATTATGTTCTTTTCATCCCTGCTATGCAAATAAGGCTGATTTCCGCAAAAATGTAGCTGTTTCAACGAGTTGTGTTTAGCTAATAAAATGAAAACATTACTTCTAACTACTTTTGGGCATCTTGTTAACAACATAACATCCATGTCTTAAATGTTACTACATTTCGGAAATAGCTAAGAAAATGTAATCTGCTTGACACATTAATGTTACTTACCTTACAGATTACAAAGTCAGTATTTTAACCTGCCCTATTATTACACTGAAATAATATAATTTCTTGCATAGCTCATTAGTACACCCTTGATGTTGAATATATATGTATCTATTGTAGGTCCTAGGATATTTATTTATAAAAATAAAAAAAACTTTATTTAACTAGGCAAGTCAGTTAAGAACAAATTCTTATTTTCAATGATTGGCATAGGAACAGTGGGTTAACTGCCTTGTTCAGGAGCAGAATGACAGATTGTTAGCTTGGGGATTCGATCTTGCAACCTTTCGGTTACTAGTCCAACACTAACCACTAGGCTGCTGGAACTAATAAATACCCTCAAAGGAAACCTTACAACTTACAATAATGAACACCTGGTGAAACAGCTGTGAAAACCAACCTGGTAGTATTTAAGATTTTTATATATAAACATTGATATGTTTTGGGTACAGTTGTGCCATTTTTTTTACACTCACATGGCAATCATAGACTAAAATACTAAATTCTGGTGCGTGGGATATAGAGGAGGTTGCTGTGTGGGTGGGAGGTTATGCCTGTCACTTGTTTTCAACAGGCAGCCAGTCTCGGAAGGGGGACTTGAAGAGAGAGGCTGAAAAGTCCAGGGCCTGCTATCTTTGTTCTGAGTGTTTGCAGTACTAGTGTTATCTCACATATTGTGTGCCCAGTATGATAGAGCAAGACCACTTTCTTGGCATATAATAACATGACAATAAGAGTATCTGTAGATGATGTAATAAAAAGTTGCAGGGTGGTTGGTAATGGAGGACATCAGGTGCATCCAGTCCTGGGTGTTGGGCAGAACCCCTAGCTCCTGGAGAACAGGAGCAGTTTTTTTCTTCTTTTTTTTCACCTTTATTTAACCAGACAGGCTAGTTGAGAACAAGTTCTCATTTGCAACTGCGACCTGGCCAAGATAAAGCATAGCAGTTCGACACATACAACAACACAGAGTTACACATGGAATGAACAAAACATACAGTCAATAATACAGTAGAAAAAAAGAAAACAAAGTCTATATACAGTGAGTGGAAATTAGGTCAAATAAGGGAGTTAAGGCAATAAATAGGCCATGGTAGCGAAGTAATTACAATATGGCAATTAAACACTGGAATGGTAAATGTGCAAAAGATGGATGTGCAAGTAGAGATCTGTGGTGCAAAATGAGCTAAATAAATAAATACAGTATGGGGATAAGGTAGATAGATGGGCTTTATACAGATGGGCTATGAACAGGTGCAATGATCTGTGATCATAAATAATAATAATCGCTGTGTAGCTTAACGAACACCTGAGCACTGTGAACACTGGCAGCTGGTTCTAAGCCCTCCCTAACCCGGGCGACGCTAGGCCAATTGTGCGTCGCCCCACGGACCTCCCGGTCGCGGCCGGTTACGACAGAGCCTGGGCGCGAACCCAGGACTCTGATGGCACAGCTGACGCTGCAGTACAGCGCCCTTAACCACTGCGCCACCCGGGAGGCCCGGCGCACTGCTTCTTTAACACAGCGCGCATCCAACCCGGAAGCCAGCCGCACCAATGTGTCGGAGGAAACACCGTGCACCTGGCAACCTTGGCTAGCGTGCACTGCGCCCGGCCCGCCACAGGAGTCACTGGTGCGCGATGAGACAAGGACATCCCCACCGACCAAGCCCTCCCTAACCCGGACGACGCTAGGCCAATTGTGCGTCGCCCCATGGACCTCCCGGTCGCGGCCGGTTACGACAGAGCCAGAGTCTCTCTGATGGCACAGCTGGCGCTGCAGTACAGCGCCCTTAACCACTGCGCCACCCGGGAGGCCAGTAATCTGTTTGTTAACTTGGCTTTCGAACACCTTAGAGATGCAGGGTAGGATATATAGGTCTGTAGCAGTTTGGGTCTAGAGTGTCTCCCCCTTTGAAGAGGGGGATGACCGCGGCAGCTTTCCAATCTAGTTAAAGGGAACATGGTAGGAGACAGACGTAAACAAGCAACACAGGTTAAACTTTACTGTGAAAAAAATGTATGACTTAGTGCAGGGTTGTAAATGGGAGATATGCACTTTTCAACAGTTTCGGAAGGTATAGCCTGATCCCCAGGTCTTGCCATAATTTCTTCCTTCTTCCAAACCAAGTAATTTGCCTGGATGTCTCCTGCACTTGGTCTGCTTGATTCTCCTCCGGTAGCTCTCCTTCTGTTTCTCCTTTGCCTTTTCGATGTTCAGTCTCACCTTGATTGATAACAGGAATATATGCAATTATATTTCATATTACAAATACATTTCTTACATATCTCTTCGAGGGCCAGAAAATAAATTACAATTTTTACCTGGTCGAAAACCTCCACATCCTTCTCAGTCTGTGCTTGAATGTGGTCCTCAAAGGAGTTCCGATCTGGTTCATCAACAGTGATCTGAAAGTACATTATAGTCAATCACAAATTTGAAAGACTACAGTATATGCAATAATTGTTTATACAATTGCATTGTTTACCTCAGTCAACAGCTGCGGCTCCAGTCTCGTCCTTGATAGGTATCATACAAAACGGAAATACATTTTTGGTTACAAGGACCCTTTTTAATGGGTTGCAGAAGGTGATTTAGAGTTAAGCACGTTCTCTTGCTTTACTGACCTTAATGGTGTGGCCTCCACGCACTTGGTAAAGTGATCGTTCGCCGTCAGACACTAGCTGTTGCCATTGCTGGATTTCGTGAACGGTCCGATGAGGTCCACCCCAAACATTTAAAGTGTTAGAGAGAATATCACTTTATTCTTACCCATATCTGTGCCATACAGTATGCAGATTTTCATATTTGTAAGGATACTGACACACACACACACACATTCTATAATACTGAACTCTGCTGTGGTCAACCATTACAAAACAATTTACAGTGGGGCAAAAAAGTATTTAGTCAGCCACCAATTGTGCAAGTTCTCCCACTTAAAAAGATGAGAGAGGCCTGTAATTTTCATCATAGGTACACTTCAACTATGACAGACAAAATGAGAAAAAAAATCCAGAAAATCACATTGTAGGATTTTTAATTTATTTATTTGCAAATTATGGTGGAAAATAAGTATTTGGTCACCTACAAACCTGCAAGATTTCTGGCTCTCACAGACCTGTATGTCATGCCCTGGCCTTAGTATTTTGTGTTTTCTTTATTATTTTGGTCAGGCCAGGGTGTGCCATGGGTGATTTATGTGTCTTGTCTTGTCTAGGGGTTTATTAGATTTATGGGGTTGTGTTTAGTAGAGTTGTCTAGGAAAGTCTATGGTTGCCTAGAGTGGTTCTCAATCAGAGGCAGGTGTTTATCACTGTCTCTGATTGGGAACCATATTTAGGCAGCCATATTCTTTGGGTATTTTGTGGGTGATTGTTCCTGTCTCTGTGTTTTGCACCAGTTAGGACTGTTTTCCACGTTTTCTTGTTTTGTATAAGTATATTGTTCACGTTATCATCTTTATTAAAGATGTTTATAAATAACCACGCTGCGTTTTGGTCCGCCTCTCTTTCACCAGAAGAAAACCGTAACAGAATCACCCACCACAACAGAACCAAGCGGCGTGGTGACAGGCAGCGGCAGCAGGAGCAGCGAAGTCAGGACTATACGACTTGGGAGGAAATAGACAGGTGGACGGTCGACCCAGGGAGAGTGCCGGAGCCCGCCTGGGATTCGCTGGAGCAGTGCGAGAAGGGTTATAGGAGAATGGAGTTGGAGAGACGAGCACGGCGGCGTGGATGGAAGCCCGAGAGTCAGCCCCAAAAATGTATTGGGAGGGGGAACACAGGGAGTATGGCGAAGCCAGGTAGGAGACCTGCGACAACTTCCTGTGCTTACCGGGGGGCTGGAGAGACCGGGCAGGCACCGTGTTATGCTGTGGAGCGCACGGGTTCCCCAGTGCGGGTGCATAGCCCGGTGCTGTACATACCAGCTCCTCGTATCGGCCGGGCTAGAGTGGGCATCGAGCCAGGTGCCATGAAGCCGGCTCTACGCATCTGGTCTCCAGTGCGTCTCCTTGGGCCGGCATACATGGCACCAGCCTTACGCATGGTGTCCCCGGTTCACCTGCACAGCCCAGTGCGGGCTATTCCACCTCGCCGCACTGGCAGGGCAACCGAGAGCATTCAACCAGGTAAGGTTGGGCAGGCTCGGTGCTCAAGAGCTCCAGTGCGCCTGCACGGTCCGGTCTTTCCAGTAACACCTCCACGCACCAGCCCTCCGGTGGCAGCTCCCCGCACCAGGCTTCCTATGCGTGTCCTCAGCCCAGTACCACCAGTGCCAGCACAACGTACCAGGCCTGCAGTGCGCTTCGTCTGTCCAGAGCTGCCGGAGTCTCCCGCCTGTCCAGCGCTGCCAGAGTCTCCCGTCTGTCATGAGCCGCCAGAGTCTCCCGTCTGTCATGAGCCGCCAGAGTCTCCCGTCTGTCATGAGCCGCCAGAGTCTCCCGTCTGTCATGAGCCGCCAGAGTCTCCCGTCTGTCATGAGCCGCCAGAGTCTCCCGTCTGTCATGAGCCGCCAGAGTCTCCCGTCTGTATGGAGCAGCCAGAGCCGCCTGTCAGCATGGAGCAGCCAGAGCCGCCTGTCAGCACGGAGCAGCCAGAGCCGCCAGTCAGCACGGAGCAGCCAGAGCCGCCAGTCAGCATGGAGCAGCCAGAGCCGCCAGTCAGCATGGAGCAGCCAGAGCCGCCAGTCAGCATGGAGCTGCCAGAGCCGCCAGTCAGCATGGAGCAGCCAGAGCCGCCAGTCAGCATGGAGCAGCCAAAGCCGCCAGTCAGCATGGAGCAGCCAGAGCCGCCAGGATCCGCCAGAGCCGCCAGTCAGCCAGGATCCGCCAGTCTGCCAGGATCCGCCAGAGCCGCCAGTCTGCCAGGATCCGCCAGAGCCGCCAGTCTGCCAGGATCCGCCAGAGCCGCCAGTCTGCCAGGATCCGCCAGAGCCGCCAGTCAGCCAGGAGCCGCCATTCAGCCAGGATCCGCCATTCAGCCAGGATCCACCAGTCAGCCAGGATCTGCTAGAGCTGCCAGTCAGCCAGGATCTGCCAGAGCCACCAGTCAGCCAGGATCTGCCAGAGCCATCAACCTGCCTGAGCTTCCTCTCAGTCCCGAGCTTCCTCTCAGTCCCGAGCTACCCCTCAGTCCCGAGCTACCCCTCAGTCCCGAGCTACCTCAGTCCGAGCTGTCCCTCAGTCCCGAGCTGCCCCTCAGTCCAGTGGGGCCCTTTGTTAAGATTAGTAGGCCAAGGTCGGCGGCGAGGGTCGCCACTCTAAGGACGCTAAGAAAGCAGACTAAGACTATGTTGGAGTGGGGTCCACGTCCCGCGCCAGAGCCGCCACCTTTGGGAGCGGGGGTACTACTGTCACGCCCTGGCCTTAGTATTTTGTGTTTTCTTTATTATTTTGGTCAGGCCAGGGTGTGACATGGGTGATTTTATGTGTCTTGTCTTGTCTAGGGGTTTATCAGATTTATGGGGTTGTGTTTAGTAGAGTTGTCTAGGAAAGTCTATGGTTGCCTAGAGTGGTTCTCAATCAGAGGCAGGTGTTTATCGTTGTCTCTGATTGGGAACCATATTTAGGCAGCCATATTCTTTGGGTATTTCCTGGGTGATTGTTCCTGTCTCTGTGTTTTGCACCAGTTAGGACTGTTTTCCGTTTTCCACGTTTTCTTGTTTTGTATAAGTATATTGTTCACGTTATCATCTTTATTAAAGATGTTTATAAATAACCACGCTGCTTTTTGGTCCGCCTCTCTTTCACCAGAAGAAAACCGTAATACTGTAACTTCTTCTTTAAGAGGCTCCTCTGTCCTCCACTCGTTACCTGTATCAATGGCACCTGTTTGAACCTGTTATCAGTATAAAAGACACCTGTCCACAACCTCAAACAGTCACACTCCAAACTCCACTACGGCCAAGACCAAGGAGCGGTCAAAGGACACCAGAAACAAAATTGTAGACCTGCACCAGGCTGGGAAGACTCTGCAATAGATAAGCAGCTTGGTTTGAAGATATCAACTATGGGAGCAATTATTAGGAAATGGAAGACATACAAGACCACTGATAATCACCCTCGATCTGGGGCTCCACGCAAGATCTCACCCCGTGGGGTCAAAATGATCACAAGAACGGTGAGCAAAAATCCCAGAACCACACAGGGGACCTAGTGAATGACCTGCAGAGAGCTGGGACCAAAGTAACAAAGCCTACCATCAGTAACACACTATGCTGCCAGGGACTCAAATCCTGCAGTGCCAGACGTGTCCCCCTGCTTAAGCCAGTACATGTCCAGGCCCATCTGAAGTTTGCTAGAGAGCATTTGGATGATCCAGAAGAAGATTGGGAGAATGTCATATGGTCAGATGAAACCAAAATATAACTTTTTGGTAAAAACTCAACTCGTCGTGTTTGGAGGACAAAGAATGCTGAGTTGCATCCAAAGAACACCATACCTACTGTGACGCATGGGGGTGGAAACATCATGCTTTGGGGCTGTTTTTCTGCAAAGGGACCAGGACGACTGGTCCGTGTAAAGGAAAGAAGGAATGGGGACATGTATCGTGAGATTTTGAGTGAAATCCTCCTTCCATCAGCAAGGGCATTGAAGATGAAACGTGGCTGGGTCTTTCAGCATGACAATGATCCCAAACACACCGCCCGGGCAACGAAGGAGTGGCTTCATAAGAAGCATTTCAAGGTCCTGGAGTGGCCTAGTCAGTCTCCAGATCTCAACCCCATAGAAAATCTTTGGAATGATTTGAAAGTCCGTGTTGCCCAGCAACAGCCCCAAAACATCACTGCTCTAGAGGAGATCTGCATGGAGGAATGGGCCAAAATACCAGCAACAGTGTGTGAAAACCTTGTGAAGACTTACAGAAAACGTTTGACCTCTGTCATTGCCAACAAAGGGTATATAACAAAGTATTGAGAGAAACTTTTTTTATTGACCAAATACTTATTTTCCACCATAATTTGCAAATAAATTCATAAAAAATCCTACAATGTGATTTTCTGGATTTTTTTCTAATTTTGTCTGTCATAGTTGAAGTGTACCTATGATGAAAATTACAGGCCTCTGTCATCTTTTTAAGTGGGAGAACTTGCACAATTGGTGGCTGACTAAATGGCTGACTAAATATCCACTGTATCAGGGCAAAATTTGAATTGGGACACTTTCCGATCATGTATCATGGTGAAACAACTTTGATGGGCTTCAACTCCGGCACCACAGTCTTCACCCTCTCAAACTTCTGGCAGGCTTGAGGTACTGACCTATAAGCACAAAGTGACAAATTTAAACATTGTGTCCTCTGATATGACATTAATTGATATCATAATAAATTCAAATACAATAGAATGTGTTTGATAAACAAAAGATTATTTCACTTGCCGCTGTCCACCTCCTTGACAAGTCTACGTCTGAAGAAGCTTGGGTTGATTTTGTCAAACTTGCCCTTCACTCCGAAATGGCCAGCATGCATCTTGGTCAGTACGGCCTCCTCCTCCTACTTTAGTAAAATTCACCATCCTTGAGATATAAGCTGTTTTTCAGTCTCTCAGTCTCCGCTTTGATGCACCTGTACTGACCTCGCCGTCTGGATGATAGCAGGGTGAACAGACAGTGGCTTGGGTGGTTGTTGTCCTTGATGATTTTTTTGGCCTTCCTGTGACATCGGGTGGTGTAGGTGTCCTGGAGGGCAGGTAGTTTGCCCCCAGGGATGCGTTGTGCAGACCTCACTACCCTCTGGAGAGCCTTACGGTTGTGAACAGAGCAGTTGCCGTACCAGGCGGTGATGCAGCCCGATTGGATGCTTTAAACTGTGCATCTGTAAAAGTTTGTGTGTTTTTGGTGACACGCCGAATTTCTTCAGCCTCCTGAGGTTGAAGAGGCGCTGCTGCGCCTTCTTCACCACTCCGTCTGTGTGGGTGGACCATTTCAGTTTGTCCGTGATGTGTACGCCGAGGAACTTAACTTTCCACCTTCTTCTCTTCTGTCCCGTCGATGTGGATAGTGGGCTGCTCCCTCTGCTGTTTCATGAAGTCCACAATCATCTCCTTTGTTTTGTTGACATTGAGTGTGAGGTTATTTTCCTGACACCAGACTACGAGGGCCCTCACCTCCTCCCTGTAGGCCGTCTCGTCGTTGTTGGTTATCAAGCCTAGCACTGTAGTGTCGTCTGTAATCTTGATGATTGAGTTGAAGGCGTACATGGCCACGCAGCCGTGGGTGAACAGGGAGTACAGGAGAGGGCTGAGAACGCACCCTTGTGGGAACCCATTGATGAGGATCAGCTGAGTGGAGATGTTGTTACCTACCCTCACCACCTGGGGGCGGCCCGTCAGGAAGTCCAGGACCCAGTTGCACAGGGCGGGGTCGAGACCCAGGGTCTCGAGCTTGATGACGAGTTTGGAGGGTACTATGGTGTTAAATGCTGAGCTGTAGTCGATGAACAGCATTCTTACATTGGTATTCCTCTTGTCCAGATGGGTTAGGGCAGTGTGATTGTGATTGCGTCATCTGTGGACCTATTGGGGCGGTAAGCAAATTAGAGTGGGTCTAGGGTATCAGGTAGGGTGGAGGTGACATGGTCCTTGACTAGTCTCAAAGCACTTCATTTAGTCATTTAGCTCTGTTACCTTCGCTTTCTTGGGAACAGGAACAATGGTGGCCCTCTTGAAGCATGTGGGAACAGCAGACTGGGATAAGGATTAATTGAATATGTCCGTAAACACACCAGCCAGCTGGTCTGTGCATGCTCTAACTTCCGGCATCGACAGAGATGCTCGCTTCGCGTTCCTAGGAAACTATGCAGTATTTTTTTTAATGTGTTATTTCTGACATTCTTACCCCAGGAAATATTAGCTTATATTACATACAGGAACTATTGGATATAAGAGCAATGTCAACTCACCAACATTACGACCAGGAATACGACTTTCCCGAAGCGGCTCCTCTGTTTGGTCCACCACCCAGGACAATGGATTGGATCCCAGCCGGCGACCCAAACGGCGCCGCAGAAGGGGCAGACGGAGCGGTCAGGCTCCGTAGACGGGTACATCACGCACCGCTCCGAGCATACTACTCGCCAATGTCCAGTCTCTTGACAACAAGGTAGACAATCTGAGCAAGGGTTGCCTTCCAGAGAGACATCAGAGATTGTAACGTTCGTTGTTTCACGGAAACATGGCTAACTAATACGTCATCAGAGTCGGTACAGCCACCCGGCTTCTTCATGCAGAAATTTTGCTATTGGAGTACAACATTTGATCAATAAAAAATGACCTTTATCACTTGGTATTTTCCAGAACACTTGCTCTCCACCGCCACCTCGGCGTTGATGCCCTCACTGACGAAGACATTGAGACAATTTTCTTGTCTGAAGAAATTGATTGTCTTGATGAGTCTCTCAACTACAATTTGCATGACTAACAGTACCCTTTCACTTAACTATTATATTGCATACCGAGAGCTTTCCCTACGGCACAGTCACAAATGACCGGATGAGCAAGTGGCTGGATCCTTCAGGATGAGACAAGAAGGGTCCAAGTTTGCTCATCCTGCAGTCTCCAAGTGCGAAGAGGCCCTCATAAGGAAGATATACAGAGTCATCGCATGGCAAGGACTTTGACGCAGGCATCTACTACTTCATCTCAACAGTTATGTTCTGTGAGGTAATGAAATGTGCTATTGGATGTTTCTGTGTGTTATAAGTGTACATTTTGCAGCCAATGCACCATCTCTGTGTGCATTATCTTACAGGTCACAGTATGGATTCTGCAGAAGGGGTTCAGTTGCGCAAAGCACATACTGCCACCCCATAACTTTTGAACATTTTATTTCACTATTTTGTTGCATCTGCATGTTCATTTGAGTGGCAGAATCTAAGGGTTTAAGTGGGCCATAACGTAGCTAGCCAAAGTTCCCTGCCTCAACAGATGTACATTGTGTTCAACTGTAATCATCCTTAGTGTGGTTAGGTAGGTTTACCCTAAAAAGTATCGTTCCTGTATTGTATCGAAGCCCATGTACCCATAATATGTATTGATGTAACACCAGCACATTGTTCTTACAGTATGTCTCGCTCATGTCAAACCAATCTCGTCAATGTGTTATAGTTGCACATAGGTTTTCCATTTTTTTTTGTTTTTTTAAGATATCCTATATTTCTTATTGTCCTATTACTGTTTAGGGGTCTGCTTCTTGTTACTTTGTTAGCACTTATTCTTAGCTCAAAGTAGGCTACTGTTTTTTTAACTCCTGTAATAATAGTCAGACACGCGCTGTACAGTATACTCTAATCATTTAATGCACTCATTTGATTTGCTTTTAAGTGTCAAACACCTGATATAAGACAGCATATCGCTGAGATGTGATAAAACCTGCATATATTTATGCAGGTTTTACATCTAATGATTTAGGTCTGATATCTGCCAGGGGGAGGACGATGGTTTTCTTTTGGATAGCCTGTAATGTCTCTTCCCCTTATACCCTGAAATAAAATGTTCACTCAAATATTTCTCTGTCAATTTCTGTTATCAACCTACGAATTAAGCATTTGGCCATACATGACAAAGGACTTCTCCTTGTTCTCGCAAAACAGTCAAGTCTTCAGTTCCACATTATGACAATAGAGGCCACTCAAGTGACAAAAGACAGCAAAAACAGATTAATTGGAGAAATTAGAGTACCTTGGGTTAGTTATATAAATATTTGGTAGTAGTGTTACTTGATTTGGCTTCACCACAAATTAGCATTGCATTTATTTGCAGTGCTGCCATTTACTTTTCACTCAAGGATTGCTCCAGCTGAGCCTACAGTACCACTGTCCTGTTGGCTTTGGGTAATGTGAGAGGCAGTGGATAAAGCTTTTTTTTTTCATTTTTTTTTTTTCAAATAAAGTTATAAGCAAACTAGTTGTGGACACAAGCTAGTTGTGCTAGTGCAGCCTATTATGTAATGCCCAGAATGGCAGATCGCTAGCTCAATACATTTGTTTATCAAAAGTAACAAGAGGATTTGTGAAACAGTTGTTTATACTTTTGCTAAAATCTAGCTTTTACAGTGCCTTCGGAAAGTATTCAGACCCCTTGACTTTTTCTAAATGTTAAGTTACAGCCCACTCATCATGATGTTCTGTAATGGTGTGGCAAACAAAACCACATAATGACAAAGAAAACAGGTTTTAGAATGTTTTGCAAATTTCATGTTGGAAGGTGAACCTTCACCCCAGTCTGAGGTCCTGAGCGCTATGGAGCAGGTTTTCATCAAGGATCTCTGTACTTTGCTCTGTTCATCGATCCTGACAAGTCTCCCAGTCCCTGCCGCTGAAAAACATCCCCACAGAATGATGCTGCCACCACCATGCTTCACAGTAGGGATGGTGCCAGGTTTCCTCCAGATGTGACGCTTGGAATTCAGGCCAAAGAGTTCAATCTTGGTTTCATCAGACCAGAGATTCTTGTTTCTCATGGTCTGAGAGTCTTTAGGTGCCTTTTGGCAAACTCCAAGCAGGCCATAATGTGCTTTTTACTGAGGAGTTGCTCTGTCTGGCCACTCTACCATGAAGGCCTGATTGGTGGAGTGCTGCATGAGATTGCATATGACTCAGTTTCCCTACCAGAAAACATTCGATACTGTAAAGTGTTGTCTATTCACATACGCAAATTCAGGTGGAAACTGAAGAGCTGATGGCTTGACAGCGAGCTGATGGCTTGAGTGTCGGCTGACATGATCGCAGTTTATGACTGCACTAGGTTATGGAGAAAACCACATGAGTACATGCATCCATCAAGCCGCATGTCAACATTGCAGGCTGGTTGTGGTGGTGTGATGATGATGTTCTGTAGTCCCGTAATACAGACAGCTCCTGGTGTTCAGTCTGCGTAAACGTTAATCTGGAGACAATCGAGCCCTTCCCAGTAGCTTGGGCTCTGGAGGAGGCGGGTTGACCGCCCTCAGCAATTCTCGTGAGCACTTGGGTGACGTCGGAGTTTCTCAGGAACTGCCTTCTGGGTTTTCTGGGAGTCCGGGAGTCGAGGTGGGAATCGAGTGTGAGTGAAAGCGACGCAACAGATTTCCTCTCCCTCCTACGTTCTCGTAGCCGCCCATCAATCCAGATGGCCAAGGCTATGGGGGAGTTGAGGTCCATGGGAAACTCCCAGGCTGTGAGCTCATCTTTGATCACCTCCGATAATCTGTGAAGCACATGTCGAACAATGCTTCCGGGTTCCAGGCACTCTCAGTCGTCAACGTGTAAAAATCCACCGTGTAGTCTGCCACACTATCAAATCAAATCAAATCAAATTGTATTTGTCACATACACATGGTTAGCAGATGTTAATGCGAGTGTAGCGAAATGCTTGTGCTTCTAGTTCCGACAATGCAGTAATAACCAACAAGTAATCTAACTAACAATTCCAAAACTACTGTCTTATACACAGTGTAAGGGGATAAAGAATATGTACATAAGGATATATGAATGAGTGATGGTACAGGGCAGCATAGGCAAGATACAGTAGATGGTATCGAGTACAGTATATACAAATGAGGTGAGTATGTAAACAAAGTGGCATAGTTATTAAAGTGGCTAGTGATACATGTATTACATAAGGATGCAGTCAATGATATAGAGTACAGTATATACGTATGCATATGAGATGAATAATGTAGGGTAAGTAACATTATATAAGGTAGCATTGTTTAAAGTGGCTAGTGATATATTTACATCATTTCCCATCAATTCCCATTATTAAAGTAGCTGGAGTTGAGTCAGTGTCAATGTCAGTGTGTTGGCAGCAACCACTCAATGTTAGTGGTGGCTGTTTAACAGTCTGATGGCCTTGAGATAGAAGCTGTTTTTCAGTCTCTCGGTCCCAGCTTTGATGCACCTGTACTGACCTCGCCTTCTGGATGATAGCGGGGTGAACAGGCAGTGGCTCGGGTGGTTGATGTCCTTGATGATCTTTATGGCCTTCCTGTAACATCGGGTGGTGTAGGTGTCCTGGAGGGCAGGTAGTTTGCCCCCGGTGATGCGTTGTGCAGACCTCACTACCCTCTGGAGAGCCTTATGGTTGAGGGCGGAGCAGTTGCCGTACCAGGCGGTGATACAGCCCGCCAGGATGCTCTCGATTGTGGATCTGTAGAAGTTTGTGAGTGCTTTTGGTGACAAGCCGAATTTCTTCAGCCTCCTGAGGTTGAAGAGGCGCTGCTGCGCCTTCTTCACGATGCTGTCTGTGTGAGTGGACCAATTCAGTTTGTCTGTGATGTGTATGCCGAGGAACTTAAAACTTGCTACCCTCTCCACTACTGTTCCATCGATGTGGATAGGGGGGTGTTCCCTCTGCTGTTTCCTGAAGTCCACAATCATCTCCTTAGTTTTGTTGACGTTGAGTGTGAGGTTATTTTCCTGACACCACACTCCGAGGGCCCTCACCTCCTCCCTGTAGGCCGTCTCATCGTTGTTGGTAATCAAGCCTACCACTGTTGTGTCGTCCGCAAACTTGATGATTGAGTTGGAGGCGTGCGTGGCCACGCAGTCGTGGGTGAACAGGGAGTACAGGAGAGGGCTCAGAACGCACCCTTGTGTGGCCCCAGTGTTGAGGATCAGCGGGGAGGAGATGTTGTTGCCTACCCTCACCACCTGGGGGCGGCCCGTCAGGAAGTCCAGTACCCAGTTGCAGAGGGCGGGGTCGAGACCAAGGGTCTCGAGCTTGATGACGAGCTTGGAGGGTACTATGGTGTTGAATGCCGAGCTGTAGTCGATGAACAGCATTCTCACATAGGTATTCCTCTTGTCCAGATGGGTTAGGGCAGTGTGCAGTGTGGTTGAGATTGCATCGTCTGTGGACCTATTTGGGCGGTAAGCAAATTGGAGTGGGTCTAGGGTGTCAGGTAGGATGGAGGTGATATGGTCCTTGACTAGTCTCTCAAAGCACTTCATGATGACGGAAGTGAGTGCTACGGGGCGGTAGTCGTTTAGCTCAGTTACCTTAGCTTTCTTGGGAACAGGAACAATGGTGGCCCTCTTGAAGCATGTGGGAACAGCAGACTGGTATAGGGATTGATTGAATATGTCCGTAAACACACCAGCCAGCTGGTCTGCGCATGCTCTGAGGGCGCGGCTGGGGATGCCGTCAGGGCCTGCAGCCTTGCGAGGGTTAACACGTTTAAATGTCTTACTCACCTCGGCTGCAGTGAAGGAGAGACCGCATGTTTTCGTTGCAGGCCGTGTCAGTGGCACTGTATTGTCCTCAAAGCGGGCAAAAAAGTTATTTAGTCTGCCTGGGAGCAAGACATCCTGGTCCGTGACTGGGCTGGATTTCTTCTTGTAGTCCGTGATTGACTGTAGACCCTGCCACATGCTTCTTGTGTCTGAGCCGTTGAATTGAGATTCTACTTTGTCTCTGTACTGGCGCTTAGCTTGTTTGATAGCCTTGCGGAGGGAATAGCTGCACTGTTTGTATTCGGTCATGTTACCAGACACCTTGCCCTGATTAAAAGCAGTGGTTCGCGCTTTCAGTTTCACGCGAATGCTGCCATCAATCCACGGTTTCTGGTTAGGGAATGTTTTAATCGTTGCTATGGGAATGACATCTTCAACGCACGTTCTAATGAACTCCCACACCGAATCAGCGTATTCGTCAATATTGTTATCTGACGCAATACGAAACATATCCCAGTCCACGTGATGGAAGCAGTCTTGGAGTGTGGAGTCAGCTTGGTCGGACCAGCGTTGGACAGACCTCAGCGTGGGAGCCTCTTGTTTTAGTTTCTGTCTGTAGGCAGGGATCAACAAAATGGAGTTGTGGTCAGCTTTTCCGAAAGGGGGGCGGGGCAGGGCCTTATATGCATCGCGGAAATTAGAGTAACAATGATCCAAGGTTTTACCACCCCTGGTTGCGCAATCGATATGCTGATAAAATGTAGGGAGTCTTGTTTTCAGATAAGCCTTGTTAAAATCCCCAGCTACAATGAATGCAGCCTCCGGATAAATGGTTTCCAGTTTGCAAAGAGTTAAATAAAGTTCGTTCCGAGCCATCGATGTGTCTGCTTGGGGGGGATATATACGGCTGTGATTATAATCGAAGAGAATTCTCTTGGTAGATAATGCGGTCTACATTTGATTGTGAGGAATTCTAAATCAGGTGAACAGAAGGATTTGAGTTCCTGTATGTTTCTTTCATCACAACGTCTCGTTAGTCATGAGGCATACGCCCCCGCCACTCTTCTTACCAGAAAGATGTTTGTTTCTGTCGGCGCGATGCGTGGAGAAACCCGTTGGCTGCACCGCCTCGGATAGCGTCTCTCCAGTGAGCCATGTTTCCGTGAAGCAAAGAACGTTACAGTCTCTGATGTCCCTCTGGAATGCTACCCTTGCTTGGATTTCATCAACCTTGTTGTCAAGAGATTGTACATTGGCAAGAAGAATGCTAGGGAGTGGTGCACAGTGTGCCCATCTCCGGAGTCTGACCAGAAGATCGCCTCGTTTCCCTCTTTTTCGGAGTCGTTTTTTTGGGTTGCTGCATGGAGTCCATTCCGTTGTCCTGTTTGTAAGACAGAACACAGGATCCGCGTCGCGAAAAACATATTCTTGGTCGTACTGATGGTGAGTTGACGCTGATCTTATATTCAGTAGTTCTTCTCGACTGTATGTAATGAAACCTAAGATGACCTGGGGTACTAATGTAAGAAATAACACGTAAAAAAACAAAAAACTGCATAGTTTCCTAGGAACGCGAAGCGAGGCGGCCATCTCTGTCGGCGCCGGAAGTGTGTGGGAGTCTTGTGCTGGAGCAGTTTATGAGCAGCCTCTCTCCCACACAACAGAGACTTGAACACCTTCCATACTTCTGCCACAAACTCCTACAGACTGAGGCAGACGGCAGACTGTTGCTCCCACACCGCCGTAGCCCAGGCAAGTGCCCTCCCGGACATCAGCGTTATGATGCACGCTATCCTCGAGCGGTCCGAGGGGAACAAAGAAGGCTGCAGCTCGAAGACGAGGGAGCCCCGGCTAGAGAAAGGCCGCGCAGGTTCCAGAATCTCCAGCGTAATGCTCCAGATGATGTAAGCAGGGATCTCGGGACACTGGAGTAGGCTGGTGGCGGGCCTGCTGAAAGTCTGGAGAAATAATGGTGTGGCTTGCTGCCTTGTAGAGAATCTGCTGAATTTCTCCAGCAATGTATTGAACACCTGGTCATGGCATTCCGCCAGGGTCAGGAGTCCCACTATAAGGCATTGCAGTAACTCCTCGTGTCTTCCATTGGTGGCTCCTTTCTGGGAGACAACATTGTGGAGCGGGTCTGCCTGCTGAGTCTTATCATGGCCAGTTCAGAACTCAGGATAAGACCCAGATGCAGATAGTTAGAATCACATATGTTTATTGGTCCAAACAGGGGGCAGGCAAAAGACAGGTCAAGGTCAGGAATAGGTCCATCAATAATGTACAGAACAACAGGCAGGCTCTGGGTCAGGGCAGGCAGAGGTTCGTAATTGGGGTAGAGTCAGGCAGGTAAAGAAAGACAGGCAGACTCGAGGTCAGGGCAGGAAGAATGGTCAGAACCGGGGAAACTAGGAAACATAAACTTGAGAAAGCAGGAAGACGTGAAACACACTTATTAAGACACGCCTCTTATTAAGACAAGATTAACTGGCAACAGACAAACAGAGAACACAAGTATAAATGCACAGGCGATAATGGGGGAGATGGGCGACACCTGGATGGGGTTGGAGACGAGCACAAAGACCGGTAAAACCGATCAGGGTGTGACAGTTTGGATAATGTGCCATTCATTTTTTTACTAATCTGCTGCTGCGCATGTGTATTTTGTGGAGTTGTATTAGTGTGACATTGGGGATGTTTTTGTTATTTCCCGGTACTTGGCATTAGTTTTTTTCAGGAAATGTTAAGTTTTCCCAGGACAGTCCCAGGATCCTAGTTATCCATGTTAATCCCTAGTGTCCTGCCCAGTCACTAGATCTCATTCCAATTGAGCATCTGTGGGAGGAAATGGAACAAGCTATTTGAAGTAGAGATCCACTACCAGCCAACTTGGAGTCAACATGGGCCAGCATACCTGTGGAACACTTTTGACATCTTGCCCTGACGAATTGAGGCTGTTCTGAGGTTAAAAGGGGGGGGGTAACTCAATATTAGGAGGGTGTTAGCTGTGCCTAATGTTTTGTACACTCAGTGTATGTCTATGATTATGTAAGATCATAGTACACCAAGCCTACGTCCTCCATTTATAAGAACATAAATTAGTCTACAATATAGGCCTAGAATTCTGAAACAATCTGAAACAAAAATGGTTCAAAGATGGCGTAGCAGTCGGATGTGTGTCTTGTCCTGTCCCATGCAAATATCGTTTTCCTCGTTTTTTTTGTATATATTTCGTATATATTTTAATCTCACTTTCCATCTACACACTGAATATACTCTCCTGCAACCCGTCTCACCCAATGTGGTACGGACCTGCTATTTTTATACTTTAGAACCGGAACCCCCATCAGAAGCTAGCCAGCTAACTAGCTACTAGCTAGTAGTCAGTTAGCCATTGCTAGCGGTCTTCACCGTTAACTCGGACACCAGCCAGTCTCAGCTCGGTCAATACCTGCCAGTCTGCACAGCGCGATATCAACCCAGAGCATATTGGACTGCTTTTTCTTTACCACGTCTCCGGATTCCTCCTGCAAGCTCTGAACCTTTACACTGGATCATCGCAGCTAGCTAGCTGCAATCCGAGTGGCTACTCCTGGCTAACATCTCTGTCCCGAAGCAAGTACCAGTTAAACTTGATCTAGCCTCGAGCGAAGCCCATCTCCTGGCTAGCCGAAGAGGTCCACCAGCCAATTCTTGGGCTACAATACCTCTTTTGCCAATTGGCCTGGACCCTTTACTGCCGACACGGAGCCCCGCAGATCCATCACGACTGGTCTGCCGACGTAATCGTCCGAGGTGGTCTCAACAGTCTCTTCCGTTACGACATCGCCGAAGGCCCATCTGCTAGGCCCATCTGCTAGTTGTCTGAATCGCCGTGTCTCCAGCTTGCCTAGTGTAGTAGTGACTACTGAATCGTCTGCCTGACTCACCTATTGCTACTCATTGGATGATAATCACTCGGCTTCACATGCCTCTCCCTAATATCAATATGCCATGTCTATTGCTGTTTTGATTAGTGATTATTGTCTTATTTCACTGTAGAGCCCCCAGCCCTGCCCAATATGCCTTAGATAGCCCTTTTGTCCCACCCCTCACACATGCGGCAATCTCACCTGGTTTAACTGGTGCCTCTAGAGACAAAACCTCTCATCGTCACTCAATGCCTAGGTTTACCTCCACTGTACTCACATGCTACCATACTCTTGTCTGTACATTATGCCTTGAATCTACTCTTCCACGCCCAGAAATCTGCTCCTTTTACTCTCTGTTCCGAACGCACTAGACGACCAGTTCTTATAGCTTTTAGCCGTACCCTTATCCTACTCATCCTCTGTTCCTCTGGTTGTGTAGAGGTTAACCCAGGTCCTGCAGCCCCCAGCACCACTCCCATTCCCCAGGAGCTCTCATTTGTTGACTTCTGTAACTGTAAAAGTCTTGGTTTCATGCATGTTAACATCAGAAGCCTCCTCCCTAAATTTGTTTTATTCACTGCTTTAGCACACTCCACCAACCCTGATGTCCTAGCCATGTCTGAATCTTGGCTTAGGAAGGCCACCAAAAATCCTGAAATTTCCATACCCAACTACAACATTTTCCAACAAGATAGAACTGCCAAAGGCGGCGGAGATGCAATCTACTCCTTCATACTATCCAGGTCTGTGCCCAAACAATTTGAGCTTCTACTTTTAAAAATCCACCTTTCCAGAAACAAGTATGTCACCGTTGCCGCTTGTTATAGACCCCCCTCAGCCACCAGCTTTGCCCTGGACACCATAAGTGAATTGATTGCCCTCCATCTATCTTCAGAGGTCGTACTGTTAGGTGACCTAAACTGGGATATGCTTAACACTCCGGCCGTCCTACAATCTAAGATAGATGCCCTTAATCTCACACAAATTATCAAGGAACCTACCAGGTACAACCCTAAATCCATAACCATGGGCACCCTCTTAGAAATCATCCTGACCAACTCACCCTCTAAATACACCTCTGCTGTCTTCAATCAGGATCTCAGCAATCACTGCCTCATTGCCTGCCACCATACCTTCTCCACTATGCAATCTGGTTTCCGGGCTGGTCATGGGTGCACCTCAGTCACGCTCAAGGTCCTAAACGATATTAAAACCGCCATCGATAAAAGACAGTACTGTGCAGCCATCTTCATCGACCTGGCCAAGGCTTTCAAACTCTGTCAATCATCGCATTCTTATTGGCAGACTCAACAGCCTTGCTTTCTCAAATGAATGCTTCGCCTGGTTTACCAACTACCTCTCAGATAGAGTTCAGTGTGTCAAATCGGAGGGTCTGTTGTCCGGACCTCTGACAGTCTCTATGGGGGTGCCACAAGGTTAAATTCTCATGCAAATACTTTTCTCTGTAAATATATCAATGATGTTGCTCTTGCTGCTGGTTATCCACCTCTACGTAGACGTCACCATTCTGTATACATCTTGCCCTTCTTTGGACACTGTGTTAACAAACCTCCAAACGATCTTCAATGCCATACAACACTCCTTCCGTGGCCTCCAACTGATTTTAAATGCTAGTAAAACTAAATGCATGCTCTTCAACTGATTGCTGCCCGCACCCGCCCGCCCGACTAGCATCACTACTCTGGACAGTTCTGACTTGTGGACAACTACAAATACCTAGGTGTCTGGTTAGGCTGTAAACTCTCCTTCCAGACTCACATTAAGCATCTCCAATCCAAAAGTAAATCAAGAATTGGCTTCCTATTTTGCAACAAAGCCTCTTTCACTCATGCTGCCAAACATACCCTCGTAAAACTGACTATCCTACCGATCCTTGACTTCGGCGATGTCATTTACAAAATAGCCTCCGACACTTTACTCAGCAAACTGGATGTAGTCTATCACAGTGCCATCCGTTTTGTCACCAAAGCCCTACATACTGTACTACCCACCACTGCGACCTGTATGCTCTCGTTGGCTGGCCCTCGCTACATATTCGTCGCCAAACCCACAGGCTCCAGGTAACCTATAAGTCTATGCTAGGTAAAGCCCCGCCTTATCTCAGCTCACTGGACACCATAGCAACACCCACCAGTAGCACTCCAGCAGGAATATTTCACTGGTCATCCCCAAAGCCAACACTTCCTTTGGCTGCCTTTCCTTCCAGTTCTCTCCTGCCAATGACTGGAACGAATTGCAAAAATCACTGAAGCTGGAGACTTATATCTCCCTCACTAACTTTAAGCATCAGCTGTCAGAGCAGCTTACCGATCACTGTACCTGAACACAGCCAATCTGTAAATAGTACACCCACACCTCATCCCCATATTGTTATTTATATTCTTGCTATTTTGCACCCCAGTATCTCTACTTGCACATTATAATCTGCACATCTATCACCCAGTGTTATTGCTAAATTGTAATTATTTCGCCTATATGGCCTATTTATTGCCTTACCTTCCTACTCTTCTACATTTGCACACAATGTACATAAATGTTTCTATTGTGTTATTGACTGTACATTTGTTTATGTGTAACTCTGTGTTGTTTTTGTCACACTGCCTTGCTTTATCTCGGCCAGGTCGCAGTTGTAAATGAGAACTTGCTCTCAACTGCCCTACCTGGTTAAATGAAGGTGAAATAAAAGAAACATTCAGTGTGCAATCTTTCTCACGATTTGATTACATACACTAGTTTATTAAAACACATATCTTTATTGGTTTCCAAGTGATTGCTTTGCTTCCCTTGCTTGTAGCACTAGGGAGGACTAGGCTACTTCTTTCCTCTTGTCTATGAGTCATAGCTACAGTTGCTCCCCACCACAGTCTGCAGAATTCCATTGCCTAGTTATTATGGCTTTACTGGAACTAAATATTGTCTTGAAATAATCATCAATGTAAATACCCATTTCTGTTTTTAATCACATTGTTTGTGAGGGATTATTTTGGGTTTATATTGAAGTGTTCAGCTGCCACGAATAGGGATGACTTCTGACTGCATAGCCTACCATCAAATATTAAATGTTTTCTGTAACCTCATAGTTGATATACTCATGTAGAGGCAAAAGCTGTACACAAATGAAATAAAAGAAGCATGGAATGTAATGCTGACAAACCATGTTTACATTAGCCCTTTTAGTGTTGAGCAATTGTTTTGCAATTTAAATGTAGCATCATGAATTTACTTGGGCAATTCAACATTCATCCCTAAAGTTCACACACACACAGTGAATGAAGAGAGGGGAAGATAGGCGGAGCATTGAGGAAATCTCTCTCTCTCTCTGTGGTCAACTATATGGGCACTAACAGACTGATTCTCAGACAGTGTTCCTAGGCTGGTAATTCATTTACAGAACATACACTGACAACTGGAGCTATTTTCACAGTCAGAAAGACAAGTTGACCATCAGACAAACGCTGATTTACATTTTCCCCCTTCCTACAACACCTTTCAAGGTAAGACTCATGGAAGATTGTCCTATGAAATAGAGACAAAACTTATGTGTTTGTTTGAGTTGATCATCCAGTTATATAAAGACTAGCCAACAGATAATATATTTAAAAAAATACAAATTAAATTATGATCAGCCTTTCTATGGCCAAAGTTTTGAATGACTAGACTCAGTTGTTTTCAAATTCCAGCAGCAGGACTTTCTTTTGGAATGTTAGATAACATTTTTAAATTTTTGCATGTTAATGTCTAGCCAGCAGATTCCGACCTTACCGTTATGCTTGTTAACACTGAGCTGCACTGAGGTCGGAACAATCATGGTTAGATTAAGAGACTGCAGAGCCGGCACGAGATGTGGGTCGGAAAAAGTGACAATGCAGGGATGGGATGTTCCACTGTACTCCAACTTTTACCTATATCCAAACTGATACATCAAAAACTGCAATTTTTGTCCACACACTAGCTAGCAGTTGCCACAACCGCAGCTCATTGTAAAGAAGAGTAACGGTAGGGTTGGAATCTACTGTCTAGAAAGGCCTATGGCAACAGTGCTGAGATTTATGATTATATGAAGTTCATGATTATTTGAGTGTTTGTGGTATTCATATGCAAATGACAAGTTAATTGACTTTGATATAGGCCTTGTTCTGAAATTCTGACAAAGATCTTTATCTCCCTGTACAGACTAGGCTACCTTCACCTATCATGACGACACCTAACCAGAATCGAACCCCCCGCGGCGTGGGCACCCCGCTCTCCCCCAACCGCATCACACGGCTGCAGGAGAAGGATGA
This sequence comes from Oncorhynchus mykiss, assembly GCF_013265735.2. Taxonomy (NCBI): domain Eukaryota; kingdom Metazoa; phylum Chordata; class Actinopteri; order Salmoniformes; family Salmonidae; genus Oncorhynchus; species Oncorhynchus mykiss. The sequence continues at coordinate 41,071,993 of NC_050572.1, forward strand.
CCTGTGCAACCTCAATGACCGCCTGGCCGTCTACATCGACAAGGTGCGCTCGCTGGAATCTGAGAATGCGGGGCTGCGGATGCGCATTACTGAATCGGAGACCGAGATTAGCCGGGAGATGAAGGGCATGAAGGCTGCTTATGAGGCCGAGCTTGCTGACGCCAGGCAGACTCTTGACTCGGTGGCCAAAGAGCGTGCACGCCTGCAGCTGGAACTAGGCAAGGTGCGGGAGGACTACAAGGAGCTCAAGGCCAGGTACCTACAGCATCGGTGTATATTCCAATATAAAAACCATGTTTTTATCCTATAAGCCCCACCATGCAATTGATAAAGCTCTCAATTAAGAAAGATAATCTTTAAAAAATATATATATATTTTACCTTTATTTTACTAGGCAAGTCAGTGAAGAACAAATTCTTATTTTCAATGACGGCCTAGGAACAGTGGGTTTACTGCCTGTTCAGGGGCAGAACGACAGATTTGTACCTTGTCAGCTCGGGGAATTGAACTTGCAACCTTTCGGTTACTAGTCCAACAACCACTAGGCTACCCTGCCGTCGCAACACATTCATACTGTAATGTCCTGGTGTGTGTGTGTTTGTGTGTCTGTGTGTCTGTGTGTCATTAGAGTGCAGGGAGAGCGGTGGAGCGTTGATGTGCCATTCAGTTGAACTGAGTTTAGTATTATTAGACTATTAATATTAATTAGAGTAAGAATGTCTGATTACATCATTCTGTGACAGCCAGAAAAGCTAGGCACATTTGGCACAGGTTTACAGAGTCAGTTGAACTTATGAAAGTGTGTGTGATGGTTAAGCGTTGGATTCAAACTTTCCATGCCTACTGTTTCCATTCTGGAGTAGTTTGGGTTCTCTGACTCACCCAAATAGGTTTAAGATGTAAAAGTTATACTGCCACAATGTCTCCAGTGGTTATATAACAACCACTGGGGAACCAACTCAAGAGCATGCATTGACCATGTGAACGACTAAGTCTGAGGTTTCAACGGAAATTTTGTCTCTCTGATTAAAAATGTATGCAAATATACAGTTTCCTAAGATCTGAACAGATCCAGATGTTTTGTATTGCATCTCCATTCTTGTGGGCACTTGGATGCTTGAATGCCTTTTGAAGACGTTCTGATTCTGATCAAAAGCTTGTTTGCCTTTGACCTCAAATACAATTTAAGGTAATTTGGATTAGCCTAAAAAACCCAACGAAAAAAAAACCCAACGATAAGCCTTGCGATCCTAATTTTTTTTATTAGTCTCACGCTGTTGGCGGTAGCTGCACTCAATTCAGCTTCCCTACACGCCAGGTAGGCGACGTGTTCCCATTTTGAACCATTTCATATATCTGAAGGTACGAACTTCCATCCCTAGTACTGGGTCGGTGCCCCCTTTGCCTCCAGAACAGGCCTAGGAGGAGCAAATCAAGTGCATTGGCCTACCAATGGCCAATCAGATGGCTCAGATTATCGTGTCTGCAGTAATATAGCAGGTGTTGATACTGTGAGATTTCTACACTTTTAAAACCATGACTAGAGACAGACAGTCATTGAATACAGCAAAGAGCTGCTATTTTTATGAGTGAGTTCATTTCAAAGTTTTTAGTCAGCACTGTCAACACTTTCTATTTAACACTTTTACAAGTCATAAAATGTGCGTTCTCCCTACTTAATAATTTTTAATACCGAGGAATATTTCACTTTCTCTGGTCATAGGAGTAACAACATTAATTTGTGCATAAGGCAGACAAAATATGGTGCGATTCGAGTTTCACCATCAGCTGGATGATGCTGTCCATTTCAGTCATTGTCAGCGGAGGAAAGGGAGACTGGAGGGACATTGAGAGGTGGACCGTCTGCTGCCCTCTCCCTCTGCTGAGCTCAGACTGACTATCAGATGCAGGCTCCATCAGCCCACTAAAAAAGCAAATTATTCAAATTTATGCTCACTCAGCTGTGCCTCACAAGTAATACAACAACTGATCTATTAGCGTGATCATATAGCCTATCTCAAAAAAATTGTCTGAGAAGAACAACAATGCATTGGCAGGGGAATTGAAAGCAAAGCCAATGTGATAATATTTTGGGCCTATAGCCCACTGCACAAACCTCATTACTACTGTACTGTTTTGTGCATAGGGCGGCCGTTTCTGAGATATTGGAACCATCGTGGCTGGCACTGATGATTGTATCACACTCAAAGTCGCTTAGGTCACTAGTTTTTCCCCATTCTAATGTTCAATCGAACAGTAACTGAATGCCCTCGATGCCTGTCTGCCTTCTTTACATAACAAGCTATGGTCACGTGACTGTAGGAGCGATCCATTTTCGTGAACAGGGTGGTGCACCAAATGAAACTGTCCGGTGACTGTAGTTTGCCTACACACACCCACTTCCTACGCCTTCTGCATGTGTCAAATGATTCCGGTTTTATTTAGCATATTCCTTCATTTTCCTCATTGCTCAATGCAGTTTGACTGCAACCATCATCCAGCCAAACAGCTCCCACCCCATCCTACTATACAGAATCCAAGCCCAGTGACTAACACTTTCCCTTTTGTGCTTTCCAGTCATCAATCTGTGTCCCAAATTGCACCCTATTTCTTACAAAGTACACAACTGTTGACCATGCCCCATAGGGCTCTGGTCAACAGTAGTGCATTGTGAAGGGAATAGGGTACCATTTGGGACACAACTTAAATGTACAATACGTGGCAGTGTTTGGAGTGTTCCACTCCCCGCTTCCATTATTTTTTCATAAATATTGAGATGGTGACAGCCTTGTGTTTGGCAAAGGCAGGCCGGGTTGCCATGGCAGTCTCTCAACCAAACAAAGACGGTCGTGGCTTGTGGCTACCATATGCGTCACAGTGGATGGATGAAGATATAACTATGACTCATAGCACAGGGCTGGAAACACCCCCACCCATTCCCAGGCTTTCCCACCTTTCTCCTCCAGGCTTTCATCTCCCTAAAATAGCCACAGGATACAGCTGTATGAATGAAAAAAAGGAACTGTTGGAAAAACAGTTCTACATCTACATGATTTATTTGTTGAAGGGATAATCAGTGTAGGTAATCAAGTCAGTGTAGATACACTCTTGTCACTGACATTCTTTCTTTCTGTAGCAATTGAGATTGGAGACAGATAAAATTACATTTATTATATTAATATAAAATCTACTCAACACTCCAAGAGACTGTTCATCATAATTATGTTCATACAAACCAGTGATTCCAGTGAATGCATGTCTCCTCAGGAACACAAAGAAGGAGTCCGACCTGGCGGGGGCGCTACTCCGGCTGAAGGACCTGGAGGCTTTGTTGAACTCTAAGGATGCATCCCTGACCACTGCCCTGGGAGAGAAACGCAACCTTGAGGCAGAGGTCAGAAACCTAAAGGCCCAGCTAGCCAAGGTGAACGCACTCACAATTTGTCTGGTTCTCCAAGACACTATCAATCCCATTCACACAGCTATTGTCCAACACTATTGTTCCACTATTGCTTTTGTGAGTCACTGACTTTTTTCACTCCAGTTCATTCTGATTCAATCTCTTCATCTAGTTGACACTGTTATCTCTTCTCATTGTGTGCATGCTTGTGTGCGCTTGCCTACATGTGTGTGAATGCCATACCCTAACATCTTATTTCTCTTTCTGACTCGATCAGCTGGAGACCAGTCTGAGCGATGCTAAGAAGCAGCTGCAGGATGAGATGCTGAGGAGAGTGGATGGAGAGAACCGCATCCAGACAGTAAAAGAAGAGCTGGAGTTCCAGAAGAACCTCTACACTGAGGTCAGACTGTCGGACATTGTCACTACTGTTACCATGATGATGATAATCATAATTTTAAGACATTTTAACTAGACCTTCATGACTAGTTTGCAGTAAAACTAGTAGTAATCATTATGGGTCAGTAATGTTTCTCGATTAAGATTAAACAGCAACTGCCCCTAAAAAGCTACTTCTTGTTTTGAAAACAGCCTATGTTGCATCGATATGAGACAGAAACATTTGTTATAGTGTTAAAATTGATTACAAAGTGTAAATAGAATAATTTTTGTCATAAAGTCAGTCTCGTACAAAACTCAGATTTGCGAGACAATAGGAATAAATGGTATGTCACGTAATGAAGGGTTCCATAACAGTTTTCCTTGGGTTGGGTTTATGTCAATCCTGCCCTCATGCCCACAGCTGGCAGCAGCAAAGTAATCATCAATTAGGAGCGCAGCTGCACATGACCCCATCATAATGCCCATGGTCAATTTGGTTTGACACTCAGTATCCGTATGGGGCTATTTAAGGACCATCAATAAATTACAAAATGTACATGGAATAATATTTGAAAAGGTTAATAGCTCCAAATTTCAATGTCTCAACTTCAAACCAACTATAATTTGTAGAAATCCATATTGAAAGCATTTATTGAGGCAACTATAGCTAATTCGCCAGCTAAAGGTAATTGGCTAAATTAAAATCTTACCATATGCTTCCCAGTCGAAAAAATTTGCACATACACTACCGTTAAAAAGTTAGGGGAAAGAAAATTAATTTTTTTTTGTCCATTAAAATAACTTAAAATTGATCAGAAATACAGTGTAGACATGGTTAATGTTGTAAATGACTATTGTAGATGGAAACGGCAGATTTTTAATGGAATATCTACATCGGCGTACAGAGGCCCATTATCAGCAACCATCACTCCTGTGTTCCAATGGCACGTTGAGTTAGCTAATCCAAGTTTATCATTTTAAAAGGCTAATTGATCATTAGAAAACCCTTTTGCAATTATGTTAGCACAGCTGAAAAATGTTGTCCTGATTAAAGAAGCAATAAAACTGGCCTTCTTTAGACTAGATGAGTATCTGGAGCATCAGCATTTGTGGGTTCGATTACAGGCTCAAAATGGCCAGAAACAAATAACTTTCTTCTGAAACTCGTCAGTCTAATCTTGTTCTGAAAAACGAAGGCTATTCGATGTGATAAATTGCCAAGAAACGGAAGATCTTGTACAACGTGCAAACTGGCTCGAACCAGAATAGAAAGAGGAGTGGGAGGCCCCAGTGCACAACTGAGCAAGAGGACAAGTACATTAGTGTCTAGTTTGAGAAACAGACTCCTCACAAGTCCTCAACTGGCAGCTTCATTAAATAGTACCCGCAAAACACCAGTCTCAACGTCAACAGTGAAGAGGCGACTCCGGTATGCTGGCCTTCTAGGCAGAGTTCCTCTGTCCAGTGTTTGTGTTTTTTTTGCCCATCTTAATCTTCTCTTTTTAATGGCCAGTCTGAGATATGGCTTTTTCTTTGCAACTCTGCCCAGAAGGACAGCATCCTGGAGTCGCCTCTTCCTCTTCACTCAACGAGATTACTAGTTTTCGTGCACATTTTTCACTTGAGAAATAGTTTACCAAATACCTTAGCTATATGTTCTTTACTATTCTGTCATCAGATTTTTCATCAATGCTCCTTATAGGACACATCACTGCACTCTATACTCCTCTGTAAACTAGTCATCTCCGTATAGCCGTCGCAAGAACCACTGGTTGATGCTAATGTACAAAGCCCTCTTAGGCCTCACTCCCCCTATCTGAGATACCTACTGCAGCCCTCATTCTCCAAATACAACACCCATTCTGGCAGTCACGTTCTGTTAAAGGTCCCCAAAGCGCACACATCCCTGGGTCGCTCCTCTTATCAGTTTGCTGCAGCTAGCGACTGGAACGAGCTGCAAAAACCACTCAAACTTGACAGTCTTATCTCCATCTCTTCATTCAAAGACTCAATCATGGACACTCTTACTGACACTTGTGGCTGTTCGTGTGATGTATTGTTGTCTCTACCTTCTTGCCCTTTGTGCTGTTGTCTGTGCCCAATAATGTTTGTACCATGTTTTGTGCTGCTGCCATGTTGTGTTGCTACCGTGTTTTTGTCATGTGTTGCTGCCATGCTGTGTTGTTGTCTTATAGGTCTCTCTCAATGTAGTATTGTGGTGTCTCTCTTGTTGTGTCGTGTGTTTTGTCATATATTGACATTTTTAATCCCAGCCCCTGTCCCCGCAGGAGGCCTTTTGCCAGGCCATCATTGTAAATAAGAATATGTTCTTAACTGACTTGCCTAGCTAAATAAAGGTAAAATAAAATAAATAAATAGACTAGACTAGATGCGTGCGTCTTCATGTGCCATCGCACGCATGTTGATTTGGTCCATCCACACCGGACATGATCAGGACGCGTAGGTTGAAATATCAAAACAAACTCTGAACCAACTATATTAGTTTGGGGACAGGTTGAAACAAATTAAATATTCATTGACATTTAGCTAGCTAGCTTGCTGTTGCTAGCTAATTTTTCCTGGTATATAAACATTGGGTTGTTATTTAACCTGAAATGCAACACTGGCTGTGTGGTCAGAATGTTAGCCCTGAAAATAAATGTATTTATTTCCTGAATATTTTGTGGAATTGTTTCTGGCTATGTTGTTGCTACAGTGGCTCAAGAGGGACAAAAAACAGTAATATTGTTGTTTTTTCCTCGTTATTCAAGAGAAGGACCTTGAGGGAATGTGGGAGCACAGGTGTTCGTTTCGCCTAGCCGAGTTCTACTCGAAGCAAACCAAACCTATGTATGCGGACGCCTTTACTGTGTACTGTTTTGGCAGAGTGAATGTACAAACACTTGCCATTGAGGATTATTTTGAATCCAGGAACAGGCTTAATTAATCTGAGGGGAAACCGGTCCTTAAGATTTAGTTTTGTTGATAAATCTCTTACAGGAGCTGAGAGAAACAAAGAGACGCCACGAGTCTTGCATGGTGGAGCTGGGTAACGGAAAACAGGAGGACTTTGAGAGCAGGCTGGCCGAGGCCCTGATAGAGATGCGCTCCCAGCACGAGCTACAGATCAAGATGTACAAGGATGACATAGAGAAAACCTATACATCTAAGGTAGCCCATCCATCAGATTTTGAGGTTGAGAAAGAGAGCTTCATGATGTGCAATGTGCCTGCTAGTAGTATATTCAGAAAGCTGCAGGCCAACATGCATGCTACCATTTGAGAGATTTGAGCACAAGTTTGATTGAAGTACATTTCATCAGCATAGCTAAGGGATGAATAGCATCAGTTTAGACGACCACTGATTCTGGTCCCCATGCTCCCAAGGACTGATGCCCTTTTGTTGTTCTCTGCCAGTTGGAGAATGCCCGCCAGTCTGCTGACAGGAGCAGTCACCTGGTGGGGGCAGCCCATGAGGAGCTGCAGCAGACCAGAGTACGCATCGAGTCTATGTCCTCCCAACTCAGCCAGCTGCAAAAACAGGTATAGTATTTGTGCAGGTTTGTCAAAATAATAACACGTTATATACACATGCGCAACCAAAAGATTCCACAGTTAATCTCGGTTACCCAGAAGTAAAATTATCTTGCGAAAGTTTGTCATTTCATGCCATTAACAATTGCGATTACCTTTGTGGAAAGGAAGGAAGCTAAGTCTCCTCCATCGCAAATGGAAACTCTCTGCCAAACCCCTCTTTTTCGCTAATTTCACCTGTGTTTATCATGGCCAAAAAGCACATTTTTGTTAGTGGAAACCGTTTATCATCCACACACAGACTTAAAAATCACTGCACTAGTTAAACGCCGCCTTCGCACAATCCTGATTTGTCAGAAAAACCCAAACCAGGAACTACTGCTGCTCGTAATCACATGTATGTGAGGATTGACAGATTCTCACCGGTTCATCGCTCCACAAGAGATTATTCCCCAGTTCACATCCGGTGCTGCAGCGCGCCATAATTGCTAGCTAGATCCAACCAGAAAACGGAACAAATGACTAATATACACACATTGACTTTTTAGTACCAGATCCACTAAACAAAATCATCAGACAACATTTATTTCCTGTATATTTTCTGTTTGCTCTGGTGTTTCATTTGGCTAGCACAGCAAATAATATCACTGGAGCTAGCGTGATGTGAAGGTAGAAAAATATCAGTTTACATTGTTAGCCAGCTAGCTAGATAAATGAATATCTCTCACGACAGCCAACAAAGTAACTATGTAGCTAGCATATAAATTCAATGTTTGACTGCCACATTGTTTACCTCATAAGTTAGCTAGCAGCAGTAATTACCCAACTATCAACCCCTCTCCCCCTAACCAATGTCACTCAGTTCTTCGTCTGCATCCTCCAAAACACAACTATATTTTACCCAAGCCCACTGACTTTTTAAAATCAACAAACTAGTTTTAATGAACCACTAGCTTGTGCCAATCATGTATTATCAGCCTCACTTTCCAAGACTTAGTTAGTGGTGTGTTTACAGTAAAGCTGAACTTTACAGATGCTAGCACTGACACCTTGTGGGGATAATGTTGAACTGCATATCATCACACCAGGATGGTACATAACATTAGTTTTATTTCAAGCAACATATTTGGTGATGTATTTTGAAGTTAAATGAACTAATAATGGTTCTCTCCTGTGCGTGTCAGGTTAACCCAGGCCCTGTTTGTCCCCAGGCGCTCTCGTTTGTTGACTTCTGTAACCGTAAAAGCCTTGGGCTCATGCATGTTAAATTCATGCATGCATGTTCAATTCTCGGGCCGACTCTTTTCTCTGTGTATATCAATGATGTCGTTCTTGCTGCTGGTGATTCTCTGATCCACCTCTACGCAGAAGACACCATTCTGTATACATCTGGCCCTTCTTTGGACACTGTGTTAACAAACCTCCAAATGAGCTTCAATGGCATACAACACTCCTTCCGTGGTCTCCAACTGCTCTTAAATGCTAGCAAAACAAAATGCATGCTCTTCAATTGATCTCTGCCCGCACCCGCCCGCCCGCCCGACTAGCATCACTACTCTGGACGGTTCTGACTTAGAATATGTGGACAACTATAAATACCTAGGTGTCTGGCTAGACTGTAAACTCTCCTTCCAGACTCATATTAAATCTAGAATCGGCTTCCTTTTTCACAACAAAGCCTCCACTCTTCACCCTACCGATCCTTGACTTTGGCGATGTCATTTACTAAATAGCCTCCAACACTACTCAGCAAATTGAATGCAGTCTATCACAGTGCCATCCGTTTTGTCACCAAAGCCCCATATACTACCCACCACTGCCACTTGAATGCTCTCGTTGGCTGGTCCTCACTACATATCTGTCGCCAAACCCACAGGCTCCAGGTCATCTATAAGTCTTTGCTAGGCAAAGCTCAGCTGACTGGTCACCATAGCAACACCCACCCATAGCACACACTCCAGCAGGTATATTTCACTGGTCATCCCCAAAGCCAACACCTACTTCGGCATCCTTTTCTTCCAGTTCTCTGCTGCCAATGACTGGAACGTATTGCAAAAATCACTGAAGTTGGAGATTTATATCTCCCTCACTAACTTTAAGCATCAGCTGTCAGAGCAGCTTACCAATCGCTGCAGCTGTACACAGCCCATCTGTAAATAGCCCACCCAACCAACTACCTACCTCATCCCATATTTGTTTTTGTTTTTCTGCTCTTTTGCACACCAGTATTTCTTCTTGCACAGCCTCATCTGCACATCTATCACTCCAGTGTTAAATGCTAAATTGTAATTACTTCACCACTATGGCCTATTTATTACCTTACTTCATTTGCACACACTGTATACAGATTTTTCTATTGTGTTATTGACTGTACATTTGTTAACCCCATGTGTAACTCTGTGTTGTTTTTGTCGCACTGCTTTGCTTTATCTTGACCAGGTCGCAGTTGTAAATGAGAACTTGTTCCTCAACTGGCCTTCCTGGTTAAATAAAGTTTAAATACATTTTTAAAAATGTAAAAAATCCCTAAGTTCTACCTTCATTACAAGGGTAGGTTTAGCTACAGATTTTAACACCAGATAATGTGATTTAACCCCAAAAGATGTTTACCCATTATACTGGGAGTTACAGGTTTGCCAATATAAAATGTTGCCAAAGGTTTTTCAACTAACCTGGTATTTGTGATACTGTCTTGTTCTCGATTTGTGGAAACAGGAGTCTCATAAAATGTCCAGTTCCAGGGGGTCCGTTTGAATTATTAAAATAAATAAATCTTTTGAGCCATGAAGTAATCCAACAATGTGTAAGCTGCCATCTCGTCTATTTCAAATGTTCTCTCATTGATCAAGACAGGTGGAACCACCCCAAAGTGCCAGATGTCATGATGACACTCACCTGTCTCAATCAATGAAAACATATTTGAAATAGACAATATGGTGGCATACACATTGGTGGACTACTTCATGGAGAATAAAATGTATTTATTTTAATAACAGAGCATTTTCTAAATTCAAACGACCCCGCTGCAACTGGACACAGACATTTTATGAGACTCATGTTTCCACGAATTGAGAACGAACATAGTACGAACATAATCAAATGACACTTGAAGTTAGCTTGCTGGAGGACAGTGAGTGTAGCAGAATGAAGCAAATTGACGCAAAATCCTCCCGCAGCTGATATGCTTATTGTATTAAGATATAGATAAATTCATGATGGACAGGAGACACTACTTTAAGTCTCAGGGGGGAAGACCTCACATTACATTGGCTACTAGAACTCACCTCTGCTCCAGTCACACCCCTTTCACATCCTCCTACTCCGCCGACAGTATAACTCAGCCACCGACTGTGTGATCTGAGTCAGTGTAGCAGAATTAAACCGGGGTGCAACTTCGGAAGTGGGGGGGACATTATTATTTATTTTTAATCCAGTTGGATAAACTCTCCAAACAGCCTACCCGACCGCTCGGAGGTGTCCACATGGTCCTAAAGCACACTGTCCCTTTTTTTGTGTCACATTCCAATGGGGGTGCTAGATTGATTCAGTTCACACATTCTGCTCTGCTGACTGCTGAGGTTGATGCAGAGAAGGATGTGTGAGTGTGTCGCACATTAGCTAGTTGACAGTTGCTTCTACTTCTCAATTCATCCTTCCTCGATTCCTCTCCTCCTTCTCAAAACCCATTGGAGAAGGTCAGAAGGGTAGGGACCTTGTGGCTTCTCATCCAATACAGTTGCAATACAATACAGATGAGGAAATGGGATGTGAGGAATCAAGGAAAGACAAAGTGAGACAAAATCCTAGTAACCATTGTGTGGTGATGTCACCCACCCTTAGACCTAAAGTACTGTTATCCTAGCCCAACTAGGATAATGGATGCTGGTTTGTGGGTATGAAGTGCTGTTGTAGACAGGGGTTGCATCCCATGTCAGCCATACAGGGATTGTTACACCGATGATCAAGGACATCAGCTGCAAATCTATGCAATATTAGACAAATTGAGAGTGAGTGACAATCAAATGAAACAGACAAACGGGGAATATTAAATCACCATAAAATACACTATACTTAATTCAAAGGATCAACACTTTATTTCATATCATACAAAGAACGCCTATGTAAATAGTTAGTGGGTTTAGACATCCATCTTACTCCAAAACAAGAGAGAATTGAATAGTTAAATGAATAGTGTCTAATACAAATAATTAGCAGAATGTCAGGTGTTAGGGCTGGGCTGCCTTACATTTATTTGGAAAATTTCTTCTCACAAGCTCTACAAACAAGAATGTTAAACAAAATTATATTTAAACATACTTTACCAGTTGTCTGTGCGGTTGGTCCTTTAGATAATTGCATAAACTTTTCAAAGTACTGGTAGTGCTTTCAGATGATTTCTATCACCTGATGCATTCATACAAGATGAAAATACATGCATGAGACGCATGCCTACTTCTAGAGCTCGTGCAACGTGTTTACATGTTTCTGTGCGTTTCAGGTGATAGAAATCTGAACGCTCTTTCAGCGCTTTGAAAAGTTGACGTACTTTCCTGTAGATATATTTTCTCACATTCGTACCTGGAAAAGGGCCAACCACACAGACAACCATTAAAGTAAGTTAAAATGTGATTTTATTCAAGGTCGGTAGAGGAAACCTTTCCAATTTAGGCTATTCACTGAATTGCTTCTTTGGGAAATCTTATCAAATTTAATTTTGAAAAATAGATTAGTTCCCAGTTGCAAGGAACATCCGACCCTGACCTTGAGAAAACAACTAGACTGAGTTAGCTAGCTAGCTTAGCTGTTAAAAATATGTATACCCTGTCAATAAGTAAGTTTTACCCATTTCATAAGAACCTTTCCACCCATTCCAGTTGGCAGCCCGTGAGGCGAAGGTGAGGGACCTGGAGGAGGCGTTGTCTCGTGAGAGGGACACCACGCGCCGTCTGCTGGGGGATAAGGAGAGAGAGATGGCTGAGATGAGACAGAGGATGCAGCAGCAGCTGGATGAGTATCAGGAGCTGCTGGATGTCAAACTGGCCCTGGACATGGAGATCTGTGCCTACAGAAAGCTACTGGAGGGAGAGGAGCAGAGGTATACTGAAGACATAGAAATATGCATTTTATAGTCACACATACAATACTTGTAAAATAGGGCAGGGTTAAACCTGTTCTGATAGCTAAGTTAGCTTGCTGGTTTCAATATTGAATCACTACAAGGGCTGCCGGCTAGAGCAGTATGGATGCCGTCGTAATTGGCTAGTCACCTCACCACCATGAACTACACACTGGTACTTTTTAGGGTTCTTTAATGAACAACTGTAGGATGTGGTTTTACAAGGAATAGAAAAACAAACATATTATAGGACACAATAATGTGATTATTACTATAAGATGCATACAGTATATAAAGGTTTAACCAGATAAGCTTACTACAATTTGCTATGTAAATGTAATGAAAAAAGGCTTCACACAGATGTGAATACAATACGGACTTAAAATGATATGGTGTATTTAATAGGCTTCCATTACATCTAAAATATAATGCAGTATAGGAGAACATGAATCACAATAGCAGAATACATCTGCAGTCTATACACTGCTACACAATACAGTTCTAGTATGCTAACATAGACAGTAAGCTATAAAGTGGCCCGCAAGGACACGTGACCACTACAAGGTGCAATAACTGTGTACTGACCATGAAAATGGTGGACAGAGCGAGAGCGCTCACTAACACAACTTAAACCTGCTATCTCTAATAAGCTGCCGCAGTAACCAGCAGGCTGTACAATGTAAACAAACTCTGACCACGATAATAAAAGGACATAAATATTCTTAAATCTCAAGCATAAACATAACTGCAATGCACTGTGTGCATGAATCATAGAAAATAGTTAGCCTGGCTAACTAGCTAGTTGCTAGCAATAACGATACATAAGCAATTACAACTTGGAGGCGGTACTCATACCTTAAGGGAACATTTCGGCATTTCGTGTATAGTTAGTGAAAAAGTCCATATTGCAAATGTACGGTCCCTTACTAGACGTCCGAAATCGTTTGTAAAATTCGCGGTCGGCGTCGGGCCGTGCGGTAGGGAAGTCATCAAATGAACTTTGTCGGACATTCGGTTTCCGTTTAATAAAATAAACAAGTTTTGGACCATTTTTCCGCTATCCCGGAAATTCCCACAAGAGGGCATAAGGAATCATATGGCAATTTGGCAAAACATCACGAATCACGACGGGGCCTTATCTCGAAAACTGAAAATATTTCGAAGCCGAAACTTGGTGAGCGTAGGTTTGGCATAATGGGCAGTTGGCCCCGAACAAGATGGCGTCTAGGCCTCAACGGTTTTTGAGTTATGGCCATTTTTCTGGGATTAAAGGTCCTAAATGGAAATAGAGAAATTATTTTTCCACTTCAGGTCAAAGTCAAGGAGCCTCCGGTGTCAATAAAAAAAGAACCAGCCATTTATCTATCGTCATTTAAGAGAAACGGAACAATGACAAATTGGAGATGTTCACAAATAGGCGTTTTTTTTTTTCAACGGTTACAGATCCAGTTGCGGGGTGTTCATACGAATCTTTTTAAAGTGTGAGGCGGAGCTCTGCGAGATTTCTGTGATTTTCTATGATTTTCTGAAATAACACACACACACTAAACCCTCCGTAAATAACTCAGTTCTTAACGTAAAGACTTAAAACTCAGGATTATGTAAAGGCATACCCCATTTATTTATAGCTTCCTGTGCCAACCAGAAGTGCCTTAAATGGTGTCATAGTGGCTGTTTCCAAGGGTTAAAAAGGTCAGATCTTTTCAAAACTTCATATGTGTGATTAGGCAACCCCCATGAACTGTAAGTCAGTCATTTCTCCCAACAGATGTCAAAGAAAAGCTCTCACACACACACACACAGCAAGGATGGAGTGACAAAGTGCGGTGCTTAAAGACACAGAGAGCAGGCAATGGCATTACCATAATCCCTAGGCCGTGCCGAGTTCAACGAGATATCCCGCTTGACCGTAGCTCGCTCGGTCTAGGCGCAGCGACCATTAGAATAGTAGGGCCAAAATGAAGCCTGCCCCACAATGTCATTTGCTTTTGGGTGACAGTGAGAGAACCGTTAGGGTGAGAAGAAAAATTCCACCACAGGAATGTTCCTAAGGTCCTCCCGATCTGTACAAGCCTAACCTTGACCGTGTGGCATTAACCCTTAACAGTAAAACAGGGTTTTTTGATCTCACAGATTACAGTGACATCTCTCCCCATAGGAATACATAGCCTGCACCACAAAATTCAACCTGAAGCCTATATGGGTTATGAATGCCGTATGAACCTGTCTTCGGTACCAGTCCATCAGGCCACTATGAGGTCTACCTGTGTTGATTCTAAGCTTCCTGGACCAACCGGATGTGGTTAAAATGCCCCTAAAAGTGTATATCCATACCCTGCCTGCAGTTTGACAGACATAGTGCACTGTGTAGATCAGTCAATTCTTAACGTAAAGACTTAAAACTCAGGATTCTGTTACAGCATACCCCAATGAGGATATGTGTTGATTTATAGCTTCCTGTGCCAACCGGAAGTGCCATAATTGGTGTCTCAGGGGCTGTTTCGAGGGGTTAAAAAAGTCAGATCTGTCCAAAACTTCATATATGTGATTAGGCAACCCCCATGAACTGTAAATCAGTCATTTTTCCCCAAAAAATTCAAAGGAAAAAAAAATCACACTAAAACACAACTTGGAAGGAGGGACGTATTGGGGTGCGTAGAGACAGACAGTGGCTGCTTTGTTGGAGCTAAAAAAGAACCGTCAGACCTAGAGTTACGAAACTTTAGAAACCTGTTCTAGACCTCCGGTCGATGGTGCGTGGTGAGTTACGTGGCTCTAGACGGTTCTCGGACCGAGAAACAGCCTCGTACATTTGCAATACCTTCAATTCATTTTGACCATCACGAAAATGACGACGTTTAGAAAAGTCTCAGAGATGCAAGGCTAGGTGCATTGAAACCGGCTCGGCCCATAGAGACGGACCCCAACGTTTCTGTCCGATAGCTCGTTCAAGGACCCCGTAGTAAGGCATGGAAAAAAGTGGATTTTCAGCACCAATTAGGGTTTTGCTCGGACACCAAATGACCTATCGAGCCGAAACTCGGGATTCGGGGTCGCCTCACATAGGCCTTCACATAATGTCCGAACTGGACCCGCAGCTAGAACGTAACTATGTGTTTTACCTTTTTATTATGTTTTAAACTGAAGGCGCTGTGAATTATGGGCCTGCTCTGACATATGTGATAGTTGGCTACTAAATGTGTAGGAAAAAGTGGGTTTGGTGTCAATTGATATCCGTTTGGTGTCATAATGACATCTAATTGACTGATGGACACTGACTTGCTAGTTGACTTTTGTGCATTTGCAATATGTTTAAACAGAGAGGGACCATCACCAAAATGGCATTCTGAAACCAACACAAAAAATGGCATCACCATAGTCTCCAGACTGTGCCGAGTTCAATGAGACGCCCCGCTTGACCGTAGCTCGTTCTGAGTGCAGCGAACTTGAAAAAAAGAAGGCCCAAAATGAAGCCTGCCCCACAATGTCATTTGATTTTGGGTGGCAGTGAGAGAACCGTTAGGGTGAGAAGCACAATTCGACCTCAGGTACGTTCCTGAGGTCCTCCCGATCCGTGCAAGCCTAACCTTGACCGTGTGGCATTAACCCTTCACAGTAAAAAGAAGGTGTTTACTTGAAACAGCTTGCTTTGACTTCTCGCCCCATAGGAATACATTGCCTGCACCTCTAAATTCAACCTGAAGCCTATGTGGGTTATGAATGCCTTATGAACCTGTCTTCTATGACAGTCCATCAGGCCACTATGAGGTCTACCTGTGTCGAATCTAAGCTTCCTGGAGCAACCGGAAGTGGTTAAAATCACCCATACACTGCCTGCAGTTTGATAGACATTGTGCATTTAACCCTGTGTAGATCAGTCAATTCTTAACGTAAAGACTTAAAACTCAGGATTCTGTAAGTGGCTATGTCAATCAAGACATGTGTTTACTTATAGCTTCCTGTGCCAACCGGAAGTGCCTTTAATTGGGTCACACTGTCTGTTTCGAAGGGTTAAAAAAGTCACATCTCTCCAAAACTTCATATGTGTGACTAGGTAACCCTTCTGAACTGTAAATCAGTCATTTCTCCCAACAGATGTCAAAGAAAAGCTCCCTCACACACACACAGGAAGGATGGAGTGATAAAGTGCGGTGCTTAAAGACACAGAGAGCAGGAAATGGCATTACCATAATCCCTAGGCCGTGCCGAGTTCAACGAGATATCCCGCTTGACCGTAGCTCGCTCGGTCTAGGCGCAGCGACCATTAGAATAGTAGGCCCAAAATAAAGCCTGCCCCACAACGTCATTTGATTTTGGGTGAGAGTGAGAGAACCGTTAGGGTGAGAAGAAAAATTCCACCACAGGAATGTTCCTAAGGTCCTCCCGATCTGTACAAGCCTAACCTTGACCGTGTGGCATTAACCCTTAACAGTAAAACAGGGTTTTTTGATCTCACAGATTACAGTGACATCTCTCCCCATAGGAATACATAGCCTGCACCACAAAATTCAACCTGAAGCCTATATGGGTTATGAATGCCGTATGAACCTGTCTTCGGTACCAGTCCATCAGGCCACTATGAGGTCTACCTGTGTTGATTCTAAGCTTCCTGGACCAACCGGATGTGGTTAAAATGCCCCTAAAAGTGTATATCCATACCCTGCCTGCAGTTTGACAGACATAGTGCACTGTGTAGATCAGTCAATTCTTAACGTAAAGACTTAAAACTCAGGATTCTGTTACAGCATACCCCAATGAGGATATGTGTTGATTTATAGCTTCCTGTGCCAACCGGAAGTGCCATAATTGGTGTCTCAGGGGCTGTTTCGAGGGGTTAAAAAAGTCAGATCTGTCCAAAACTTCATATATGTGATTAGGCAACCCCCATGAACTGTAAATCAGTCATTTTTCCCCAAAAAATTCAAAGGAAAAAAAAATCACACTAAAACACAACTTGGAAGGAGGGACGTATTGGGGTGCGTAGAGACAGACAGTGGCTGCTTTGTTGGAGCTAAAAAAGAACCGTCAGACCTAGAGTTCCGAAACTTTAGAAACCTGTTCTAGACCTCCGGTCGATGGTGCGTGGTGAGTTACGTGGCTCTAGACGGTTCTCGGACCGAGAAACAGCCTCGTACATTTGCAATACCTTCAATTCATTTTGACCATCACGAAAATGACGACGTTTAGAAAAGTCTCAGAGATGCAAGGCTAGGTGCATTGAAACCGGCTCGGCCCATAGAGACGGACCCCAACGTTTCTGTCCGATAGCTCGTTCAAGGACCCCGTAGTAAGGCATGGAAAAAAGTGGATTTTCAGCACCAATTAGGGTTTTGCTCGGACACCAAATGACCTATCGAGCCGAAACTCGGGATTCGGGGTCGCCTCACATAGGCCTTCACATAATGTCCGAACTGGACCCGCAGCTAGAACGTAACTATGTGTTTTACCTTTTTATTATGTTTTAAACTGAAGGCGCTGTGAATTATGGGCCTGCTCTGACATATGTGATAGTTGGCTACTAAATGTGTAGGAAAAAGTGGGTTTGGTGTCAATTGATATCCGTTTGGTGTCATAATGACATCTAATTGACTGATGGACACTGACTTGCTAGTTGACTTTTGTGCATTTGCAATATGTTTAAACAGAGAGGGACCATCACCAAAATGGCATTCTGAAACCAACACAAAAAATGGCATCACCATAGTCTCCAGACTGTGCCGAGTTCAATGAGACGCCCCGCTTGACCGTAGCTCGTTCTGAGTGCAGCGAACTTGAAAAAAAGAAGGCCCAAAATGAAGCCTGCCCCACAATGTCATTTGATTTTGGGTGGCAGTGAGAGAACCGTTAGGGTGAGAAGCACAATTCGACCTCAGGTACGTTCCTGAGGTCCTCCCGATCCGTGCAAGCCTAACCTTGACCGTGTGGCATTAACCCTTCACAGTAAAAAGAAGGTGTTTACTTGAAACAGCTTGCTTTGACTTCTCGCCCCATAGGAATACATTGCCTGCACCTCTAAATTCAACCTGAAGCCTATGTGGGTTATGAATGCCTTATGAACCTGTCTTCTATGACAGTCCATCAGGCCACTATGAGGTCTACCTGTGTCGAATCTAAGCTTCCTGGAGCAACCGGAAGTGGTTAAAATCACCCATACACTGCCTGCAGTTTGATAGACATTGTGCATTTAACCCTGTGTAGATCAGTCAATTCTTAACGTAAAGATTTAAAACTCAGGATTCTGTAAGTGGCTATGTCAATCAAGACATGTGTTTACTTATAGCTTCCTGTGCCAACCGGAAGTGCCTTTAATTGGGTCACACTGTCTGTTTCGAAGGGTTAAAAAAGTCACATCTCTCCAAAACTTCATATGTGTGACTAGGTAACCCTTCTGAACTGTAAATCAGTCATTTCTCCCAACAGATGTCAAAGAAAAGCTCCCTCACACACACACAGGAAGGATGGAGTGATAAAGTGCGGTGCTTAAAGACACAGAGAGCAGGAAATGGCATTACCATAATCCCTAGGCCGTGCCGAGTTCAACGAGATATCCCGCTTGACCGTAGCTCGCTCGGTCTAGGCGCAGCGACCATTAGAATAGTAGGCCCAAAATAAAGCCTGCCCCACAACGTCATTTGATTTTGGGTGAGAGTGAGAGAACCGTTAGGGTGAGAAGAAAAATTCCACCACAGGAATGTTCCTAAGGTCCTCCCGATCCGTGCAAGTCTAACCTTGACCGTGTGGCATTAACCCTTAATAGTTTAACATTAACCCTTAACAGTTTGCATTGACTTCTCTCCCCATAGGAATACATTGCCTGCACCCCTCATTTCAACCTGAAGTCTATATGGGTTATGAATGCCGTATTAACCTGTCTTCGGTACCAGTCCATCAGGCCACTATGAGGTCTACCTGTGTTGATTCTAAGCTTCCTGGACCAACCGGAAGTGGTTAAAATCACCCTAAAAGTGTTGATTTATAGCTTCCTGTGCCAACCGGAAGTAACATAATTGGTGTCTGTTTCGAGGGGCTGTTTCGAGGGGTTAAAAAAGTCAGATCTGTCCAAAACTTCATATATGTGATTAGGCAACCCCCATGAACTGTAAATCAGTCATTTTTCCCCAAATAATTCAAAGGAAAAAAAAATAACACTAAAACACAACTTGGAAGGAGGGACGTATTGGGGTGCGTAGAGACAGACAGTGGCTGCAATAGTTAGCTTTGTTGGAGCTAAAAAAGAACCGTCAGACCTAGAGTTCCGAAACTTTAGAAACCTGTTCTAGACCTCCGGTCGATGGTGCGTGGTGAGTTACGTGGCTCTAGAAGGTTCTCGGACCGAGAAACAGCCTCGTACATTTGCAATACTTTCAATTAATTTTTGCATCACGAAAATGACGACATTTAGAAATGTCCCAGAGTCGCAAGACTAGGTGCATTGCGAACGTCTCTGCCCATATAGACAGACCCCAACGTTTCTGTCCGATAGCTCATTCAAGGACCCCGTAGCAAGTCATGGAAAATAGTGGATTTTCAGCACCAATTATGGTTTTTCTCGGACACCAAATGACCTATCGAGCCGAAACTTGGGATTCGGGGTCGCCTCAGCTAGGCCAACACATAACATAAGAAATGGACCCGCAGCTAGAACGTAACTACGTGTTTTATGTTTTTTTTTATGGTTTGAACCGAAGGCGTTGTGAATTTTGGGCCAGCTCTGAAGTATGTAATAGTTGGCTACTAAACGAGTTGGAAAAAGCGGGTTTGGTGTCAGTTTGTATCAGTTTGGTGTCAGAATGATATCTAATTGACTGATGGACTCTTGTCCACTTGACTCTTGTACATTTGCAATATGTTTAAACAGTGAGGTACCATCACCAAAAGCGACATTCTGAAATCTACCCTAACGAGCGATTGAGATGAACCAGAATCACTGCAAAGCCATCCCGAGTTCATCGGGCCAGTCAATTTCACATTCCTGCAGGATTTTTATAGCATGACAAATTCGTGATGGTACCTGCCCATTGAAACATATTGCAAATGCACAGTGACTTTGAAAAAGTAAGGAAACATAAACAAATGGACATAATGAAATCAACATTTTTTTATTTTGGGTGACCAGTTGCACGTGCATTTGCAATATGATTCTATAGTGAAAAAACATCACCAAAGTCACATTCTGAAATCTACCCTAACGAGCGATTGAGATGAACCAGAATCACTGCAAAGCCATCCCGAGTTCATCGGGCCAGTCAATTTCACATTCCTGCAGGATTTTTATAGCATGACAAATTCGTGATGGTACCTGCCCATTAAAACATATTGCAAATGCACAGTGACTTTGAAAAAGTAATGAAACATAAACAAAAAAAATCAAAACTTTTTTTTTTAGGGTTACCAGTTGCACATTTCAGATCACCAGTTGCACGGAGGAAAATCGTTACTTTTGACTTTGACTTTTGACTTCCTATGACATCATATTGCAAATGGACAAAACATATGCCTTATGCACAAGTAAAACAAAAAAAAATATGATAATACAAGTTGACAAAGGTATAGTTTGAGCAAAGTATAGTTTGAATTTTGAGCATGACAAATTCGTGATGGTACCTGCCCATTAAAACATATTGCAAATGCACAGTGACTTTGAAAAAGTAAGGAAACATAAACAAAAACAATCAAATTTTTTGGGGGGGGTTACCAGTTGCACATTTCAGATCACCAGTTGCACATTTCAGATCACCAGTTGCACGGAGGAAAATCGTTACTTTTGACTTTGACTTTTGACTTCCTATGACATCATATTGCAAATGGACAAAACATATGCCTTATGCACAAGTAAAACAAAAAAAAATATGATAATACAAGTTGACAAAGGTATAGTTTGAGCAAAGTATAGTTTGAATTTTGAGCATGACAAATTCGTGATGGTACCTGCCCATTAAAACATATTGCAAATGCACAGTGACTTTGAAAAAGTAAGGAAGCATAAACAAAAACAATCAAATTTTTTGGGGGGGGTTACCAGTTGCACATTTCAGATCACCAGTTGCACATTTCAGATCACCAGTTGCACGGAGGAAAATCGTTACTTTTGACTTTGACTTTTGACTTCCTATGACATCATATTGCAAATGGACAAAACATATGCCTTATGCACAAGTAAAACAAAAAAAATATGATAATACAAGTTGACAAAGGTATAGTTTGAGCAAAGTATAGTTTGAATTTTGAGCATGACAAATTCGTGATGGTACCTGCCCATTAAAACATATTGCAAATGCACAGTGACTTTGAAAAAGTAAGGAAACATAAACCAAAAACAATCAAAATTTTTTTGGGGGGTTACCAGTTGCACATTTCAGATCACCAGTTGCACATTTCAGATCACCAGTTGCACATTTCAGATCACCAGTTGCACGGAGTAAAATCGTTACTTTTGACTTTGACTTTTGACTTCCTATGACATCATATTGCAAATGGACAAAACATATGCCTTATGCACAAGTAAAAAAAAAAAAATTATGATAATACAAGTTGACAAAGGTATAGTTTGAGCAAAGTATAGTTTGAATTTTGAGCATGACAAATTCGTGATGGTACCTGCCCATTAAAACATATTGCAAATGCACAGTGACTTTGAAAAAGTAAGGAAACATAAACCAAAAAAATCACATTTTTTGGGGGGGTTACCAGTTGCACATTTCAGATCACCAGTTGCACATTTCAGATCACCAGTTGCACATTTCAGATCACCAGTTGCACATTTCAGATCACCAGTTGCACGGAGGAAAATCATTACTTTTGACTTTGACTTTTGACTTCCTATGACATCATATTGCAAATCGACAAAACATATGCCTTATGCACAAGTAAAACCAAAAAAAATTATGATAATACAAGTTGACAAAGGTAAAGTTTGAGCAAAGTATAGTTTGAATTTTGAGCATGACAAATTCGTGATGGTACCTGCCCATTAAAACATATTGCAAATGCACAGTGACTTTGAAAAAGTAAGGAAACATCAACAACAAAAAAAAAACCTTTTTTTGGGGAGTTACCAGTTGCACATTTCAGATCACCAGTTGCACGTGCATTTGCAATATGATTCTATAGTGAAAAAACATCACCAAATGGACATGATGAAATCAACACAACGAGGGATGGAAATGAACAACTATCACTGCCCGGCCATCCCGAGTTCATCAGTTCAGTCAATTTTGGCCCCCAAAAAATTGACTTTTTACTTTTGACTTTTGACTTCCTATGAAATCATATTGCAAATGGACAAATCATGTTCCTTATGCACAAGTAAAAAAAAAAATATGATAATAACATTTTACAAAAGTATATTCATACAGTTCTTACACATGATTAATTGATTTAAAATCAAAACAATTTCGAAAAACGGTCCAGAAAGCACTTTTTTTACGAGGGTGATAAGTTTTTTTTTTAAATTCACATTTTCAACTTTTGACTTCCTATTAAATCATATTGCAAATGGACAAAACATATGCCTTAAGCACAAGTAAAAAAAAAAAATATATATATATATATGATAATAAAATACGAATAAAGTATGTTGATACAGTTCTTATACGAATGTAATTGACACAAAAATCTAAAGAATTTAGAAAAATGGTCCAGAAAGCACTTTTTTAAGGATGTGTGAAGTTTTTTACCAAATTTTGACATTTTTGACTTTTGACTTTTGACTTCCTATGAAATCATATTGCAAATGGACAAAACATATGCCTTATGCGCATGTAATTTAAAAAAAAAATTATGATAACAAAATTGGACAAAAGTATATTCATACAGTTCTTACACATGTGTAATTGACAAAAAAATCGAAAGAATTTCGAAAAAAGGTCCAGAAAGCACTTTTTTAAGGGGTGATACGTTTTTGAAAAAAAAATCATTTTTTCAAAATTTTGCTTTTGGATGTTGACTTGGGTTGCATTTCCAATATGAAAAACCCCGGTGGAGCGCACTCGCCCCCTGTTGGATTTTTGAAGTGTTACAATTGGCAATTGCCATATGGCATTTGCAATATACTTTGAACGAATCAACGCCGCTTTGGGTGGTATTGGACATTGTGTATATGGTTTGTCCAATGCCAATATTTTGCCATTCATTTTTGTACAATTCAGGGGGCTATTCCCTTACAACAAGCAGGCTAAAGAGAATGTCTCTGATTGGATAGAAATTTGGTGGTGATTGACTGATGATCTGTCGGGTATTCTAACTAAAGGGACGAACTAGAAATACTACATCTGAAAGCCTTTTCTACAATACTAATGCATATTGTACATTTTTACACACATACTTTACATGTACTTACTCACAGGGCTACAAACAGTCACATGTGGCAAAGTATTAAAAAGTATTAAAAAGTATTGTATATACAGGTCAGAAGCACAAATACATGTCAAACTCAGTCATTCACAAATTACTCTTGCTCTTTTCCCTTCTCGGTTGTTAAAACCCATGGATCAATTCTACTCCATCCAGGTTGCGTCTGTCCCCCAGCCCTCCCACTACGCGAGTGACAGGAAGTGGATCAGGCACCCATACCGTCCACTGCAGTTCCTCTACCAAGAAGCGGCGTCTCAACAACACTGACAGTGAGGCCTCAGGCCTGACAGGAGGCACAGTGGCACGAACACGCATCACCCAGCAGGCTTCTGCCAGTGGACGTGTCACTGTGGATGAAGTGGACCTGGATGGGAAGTATGTGTTGCTCAGCAACAAAGCAGATGAGGTGAGAGGGGCTTGTTTGGCATTTTACACATTAAAGTCTGTTTGTTTTCTTATTAGGTTGATAGGATGAGGCTGAAGAGTGACATTTACAAATCTACTGCCACTGCTTTAGCACTTTAATTAGGGATTTACAGTAAATCCATCCTCTACATCACTCCCACAGGACCAGAACCTGGGAAACTGGCAGCTGAAGCGACAGATGGGCTCCGGCACCCCCGTCACCTTCAAGTTCCCCCCTAAATTCACCCTGAAGGCTGGACAGAGGGTCACGGTAAGTGTGTCTGAAAAGCTCCAATTATCATTGTGTTAAACATGGTCATTTTATCTGTGAAAAAAATGAAATTACTTCTGAATGTTCTTTTGGGGAATCAGATCTGGGCATCTGCAGCTGGCGGCAGCCACAACCCCCCCTCTGACCTGGTGTGGAAGACCCAGACCTCATGGGGCAGTGGAGACCACTTCCAGACCACTCTGATCAGTGCCAACGGAGAGGTGGGCACTCACTGTTTATTTATTTATTTGACATTTATTTAACTAGGCAAGTCAGTTTAAGAACAAATTCTTATTTTCAATGACGGCCTGCCCCACAAACATGTTCAAATTATAGTTTGTGACATTGCAACGGATCTTTCTCTCTATTCAGGAAATGGCTATGAGGAAGGTGACCCGCACCCTATTTGACCAGGATGATGATGACATGGTGAGTGCAATCAAATGCCAATTGAGTATGAAAAGGATGTGTCTTCGGACTTTGGCACGTCCATAAGGAATGCAGCAAAATTAATGTGTGGTTAATAGATATATCTCTGACGCCCCCTGCAGATGGCCCATAGCACATGTGGAGGAGATGGTGAGTATAACCTTCGGAGCCGGTGTGGCTCCTGTGGCCTGCCCGCTGACAGCAAGTCCAGCGGAGGCTTCTCTGTGTCCTCCACGTCCCGCTCAATCCGAAGTGGGGGCATCGCTGAGGGTCTCCTCCCACACTCCTATGTTGTGAGCAGCAGCACGTCTCGTAGGGTAGGTCCTATAAGTCCCACAGACACATTTTTAGTCCCTATAAGTAGGCCCATTTGAAATCTACACTTCATCTGCTGGAAAGCACACAAACCTGTTTAATGACACAGAACTCTGGTTGTGTAGTCATTGAGCTATTCAACATATTAAGATATTTTGCACAACCAACAGCGTATGTTAAAAAATATATCTAATTTTTCAGAGTGGATCTAGAATGGAGAACTGCCCCATCATGTGAAGTTCTTTGAGTTCTTACTGGTGCACATGGACTCCATTTCATCTCAATTTTTTACATATATATCTTTTTTTATACTCTTTATCCAATAAAGTTTTTCTAACTTTATACATTGTAATACATTCAGACATGCACATGTATTGTATTTGATTTATGTTTAGATCCAGACAGAGCACAAATAAAGGTTAGATTAATTTGTTGGCATGAAAATTTGATTGAACCACTAGTGCCACTGTCAGCTATATGTTTTCCCAATGGATCCCTGCATGTTACAGTATGTCTCCAGTCTGATTTGTAACACATATAGCTTCTATTCATGTCACAATTAATAAAATAATAGAATAGAATAACTATGCATGGATCAATACAATTGCCTCATGTTGTTTTAATGGTGTATCTTTGTTCTTGTGGTCTCGTTTTGTTATTCAATGCTGCACATTGTATTGGCTGTTTGAACAAATATGATGGCGCTGACAGATATGGCAGCTCTGCTTCTAAGTCCCAAGCAACTTTGCAGTATTTCTTTTTTGTGTGTGTTATTTCTTACATTATTAGCCCAGAAAATGATTTGTGTTATTACGTACAGCCAAAAATAAATTTGGATATCAGAGCAGCGGTAACTCACCAGCATTACGAATAGGAATATGACTTTCCCGAATTGGATTCTTTGTTCGTACCCCCCAGGGCAATTCAACTTATTCCAGAGGCTGCTCCAAAACACTTTCGGCGGAGAAGAGGTATTCGGAATGGACTTCTAGTCTGCTTCCGAGTATATTACTTGCTAATGTTCAGTCTCTGGACAATAAAGCAGACGAGCTCAGGGTGAGGATCTCCTTCCAGAGAAACATCAGGGATTGTAACATATTCTCGCAGTACATTGTGCAGAACAGGAAAAAATAACTGTCACGCCCTGGTCGAAGTATTTTGTGTTTATCTTTATTTATTTGGTCAGGCCAGGGTGTGGCATGGGTTTTTGTATGTGGTGTGTATGTATGGGGATTGTAGCTAGTGGGGTGTTCTAGTTAAGTCTATGGCTGTCTGAAGTGGTTCTCAATCAGAGGCAGGTGTTTATCGTTGTCTCTGATTGGGAACCATATTTAGGCAGCCATATTCTTTGAGTTTGTCGTGGGTGATTGTCCTTAGTGTCCTTGTTCCTGTCTTTGTTAGTTTACACAAGTATAGGCTGTTTCGGTTTTCATTTCGTTCATTACGTTCTTTTGTTTTGTAGTGTTTGTATTAATTCATGTTTACGTTTGTTCATTAAACATGGATCGCAATCTACACGCTGCATTTTGGTCCGATCCTTGTTCCACCTCTTCGTCAGAGGAGGAGATAGAAGAAAGCCGTTACAGAATCACCCCCCACAACTGGACCAAGCGGCGTGGTAACAGGCAACAACAGCAGCAAGAGTTGCGTAATAAGGATTTCTGGACATGGGAGGAAATCCTCGACGGGAGAGGACCCTGGGCTAAACCAGGGGAGTGTAGCCGCCCAAAGGTGCAGCAGGAGAAAAAGCCCGGGAGTCAGCCCCAAAAATGTATTGGGGGGGGGGGAGGCTAACAGGGAGTATGGCTACGCCAGGTAGGAGAACTGGGCAGACTCCCTGTGCTTACCGGGGGGCTAGAGAGACCGGGCAGGCACCGTGTTATGCTGTGGTGCGCACGGTGTCTCCAGTGCGGGTGCATAGCCCGGTGCGGTACATTCCAGCTCCACGTATCGGCCGGGCTAGAGTGAGCATCGAGCCAAGTGCCATGAAGCCGGCTCTACGCATCTGGTCTCCAGTGCGTCTCCTTGGGCCGGCTTACATGGCACCAGCCTTGCGTTCGGTGTCTCCGGTTCGGCCTACAGTGCGCCTCGCCTGTCCAGCGCTGCCGGAGCCTTCCTCCTCTCCAGCGCTGTCGGAGTCTCCCGCCTGTTTAGTGCTGCCAGAGCTTTCCGCCTCTACAGTGCTGCCGGAGTCTCCCGCCTGTTCAGAACTGCCAGTCTGCAAGGAGCTGCCAGTCTGCATAGAGCTGCCAGTGTGCATAGAGCCGCCAGTGTGCATAGAGCTGCCAGTGTGCATGGAGCTGCCAGTCTGCATAGAGCTGCCAGTCTGCAAGGAGCTGCCAGTCTGCAAGGAGCTGCCGGTCTGCATAGAGCTGCCAGTCCGCAAGGAGCTGCCAGTCCGCAAGAAGCTGCCAGTCTGCAAGGAGCCGCCAGAGCTGCCAGTCTGCAGGATGCCGCCAAAGCTGCCAGTCTGCAAGGAGCCGCCAGAGCTGCCAATCTGCATGGAGCCGCCAGAGCTGCCAGTCTGCATGGAGCAGCCAGAGCCGCCAGTCAGCATGGAGCAGCCAGAGCCGCCAGTCAGCATGGAGCAGCCAGGGCCGCCAGTCAGCATGGAGCAGCCAGAGCAGCCAGTCTGCATGGAGCAGCCAGAGATGCCAGTCAGCATGGAGCAGACAGTCAGCATGGAGCAGCCAGAGCAGCCAGTCAGCATGGAGCAGCCAGAGCAGCCAGTCAGCATGGAGCAGCCAGAGCTGCCAGTCAGCATGGAGCAGCCAGAACTGCCAGTCAGCCAGACTCTTCCAGATCTGCCAGTCAACCAGACTCTTCCAGATCTGCCAGTCAGCCAGACTCTTCCAGATCTGCCAGTCAGCCAGACTCTTCCAGATCTGCCAGTCAACCAGACTCTTCCAGATCTGCCAGTCAACCAGACTCTTCCAGATCTGCCAGTCAACCAGACTCTTCCAGATCTGCCAGTCAACCAGACTCTTCCAGATCCGTCAGTCAGCTGGGATCTGCCAGAACTGCCAGTTGGCCAGGATCTGCCAGTCGGCCAGGATCTGCCAGTCGGCCAGGATCCGCCAGTCGGCCAGGATCCGCCAGTCGGCCCGGATCTGCCAGATCTGCCAGTCAGCCAGGATCTGCCAGTCAGCCAGGATCTGCCAGTCAGCCAGGATCTGCCAAAACCACCAGCCAGCCAGGATCTGGTAGATTCATCAACCTGCCTGAGCTTCCTCTCACTCCTGAGCTTCCTTTCACTCCTGAGCTTCCTCTCACTCCCGAGCTTCCCCTCAGTCCCGAGCTGCCCCTCAGTCCCGATCTGCTCCTCAGTCCAGTGGGGTTCTGGGTGAGGACTACTAGGCCATGGTCGGCGGCGAGGGTGGACTATCCAAGGACGCGAGGAGAGGGGACTAAGACATTGATTGAGTGGGGTCCACGTCCCGCGCCGGAGCCGCCACCATGGACAGACGCCCACCCGGACCCTCCCTATTGTTTTGAGGTGCGTTCGGGAGTCCGCACCTTAGGGGGGGGGGGGGGTTCTGTCACGCCCTGGTCGAAGTATTTTGTGTTTATCTTTATTTATTTGGTCAGGCCAGGGTGTGGCATGGGTTTTTGTATGTGGTGTGTATGTATGGGGATTGTAGCTAGTGGGGTGTTCTAGTTAAGTCTATGGCTGTCTGAAGTGGTTCTGAATCAGAGGCAGGTGTTTATCGTTGTCTCTGATTGGGAACCATATTTAGGCAGCCATATTCTTTGAGTTTGTCATGGGTGATTGTCCTTAGTGTCCTTGTTCCTGTCTTTGTTAGTTTACACAAGTATAGGCTGTTTTGGTTTTGGTTTCGTTCATTACGTTCTTTTGTTTTGTAGTGTTTGTATTAATTCATGTTTACGTTTGTTCATTAAACATGGATCGCAATCTACACGCTGCATTTTGGTCCGATCCTTGTTCCACCTCTTCGTCAGAGGAAGAGATAGAAGAAAGCCGTTACAATAACTCTCGGAAGAAGAAAAGCAGGGGTGTATGTTTCATGATTAACTACTCATGGTTTGACTGTGATAACCTACAGGAACTCAAGTCCTTTTGTTCACCTGACCCAGAATACCTCACAATCAAATGCCGACCGTATTACCTCCCAAGATAATTCTCTTCGGTTATAGTCACAGCCGTGTATATTCCCCCTCAAGCAGATACCTCGACGGCCTGCAAAGAACTACACTGGACAATATGCAAACTGCAAACCACATATCCTGAGGCCACATTTATTGTAGCTGGGGATTTTAACAAAGCAAATTTGAGGAAAACACAAACAAAATTCTACCAACAAGTTCACTGTAGTACTCGGTCTGGAAAAACATTGAACCACTGCTACTCAACTTTTTGAAATGCCTATAAGGCCCTCCCCCACCTTCCCTTCGGCAAATCTGATCACGACTCCATTTTGCTCCTACCTTCCTATAGGCCGAAATTCAAACAGGAAGTACCCGTGCTAAGGGCTACTCAACGCTGGTCTGACCAATCAAAATCCATGCTTCAAGATTGTTTTGATCACACGGGTGGAGATGTGTTCCAGGAAGCGTCTGAGAATAACATTGACAAATACACGGATAAGGTTACTGAGTTCATAGGAAATGTATAGGAGATGTTGTATCCACGGTGACTATTAACACCTACCCAAACTAGAAACCGTAGATGGCAGATTTGAGGATAACACAGTGCCACCGATGCGGTCCGCTACCAAGGACTGTGGGCTCTTCTCCGTGCCCTGACATAAGTAAGACATTTAAGCATGTTAACCCTCGCAGGGCTACCAGCCCAGATGGCATCCCTATCCGCATCCTCAGAGCATACGTAGAGTGTGCTAGCTAGAGTGTTTGCGGACATATTCAATCTCTCCCTATCCCAGTCTGCGTCCCCACACGCTTCAAGATGTCCACCATTGTTCCTGTACCCAAGAAAGCAAAGGTAACTGAACTAAATGACTATCGCCCCATAGCACTCACTTCTGTCATCATGGAGTGCTTTGAGAGGCCAGATAAGGATCATATCACCTCTACCTTACCTGACTCCCTAGACCCAGTTAAATTTGCTTACCACCCCAAAAGATCCACAGACGATGCAATCGCCATCACACTGCACACATCCGATTTGGACAAGAGGAATACCTACAGTGCCTTGCGAAAGTATTCGGCCCCCTTGAACTTTGTGACCTTTTGCCACATTTCAGGCTTCAAACATAAAGATATAAAACTGTATTTTTTTGTGAAGAATCAACAACAAGTGGGACACAATCATGAAGTGGAACGACATTTATTGGATATTTCAAACTTTTTTAACAAATCAAATCAAAAACTGAAAAATTGGGCGTCAAAATTATTCAGCCCCCTTAAGTTAATACTTTGTAGCGCCACCTTTTGCTGCGATTACAGCTGTAAGTCGCTTGGGGTATGTCTCTATCAGTTTTGCACATCGAGAGACTGAAATGTTTTCCCATTCCTCCTTGCAAAACAGCTCGAGCTCAGTGAGGTTGGATGGAGAGCATTTGTGAACAGCAGTTTTCAGTTCTTTCCACAGATTCTCGATTGGATTCAGGTCTGGACTTTGACTTGGCCATTCTAACACCTGGATATGTTTATTTTTGAACCATTCCTTTGTAGATTTTGCTTTATGTTTTGGATCATTGTCTTGTTGGAAGACAAATCTCCGTCCCAGTCTCAGGTCTTTTGCAGACTCCATCAGGTTTTCTTCCAGAATGGTCCTGTATTTGGCTCCATCCATCTTCCCATCAATTTTAACCATCTTCCCTGTCCCTGCTGAAGAAAAGCAGGCCAAAACCATGATGCTGCCACCACCATGTTTGACAGTGGGGATGGTGTGTTCAGGGTGATGAGCTGTGTTGCTTTTACGCCAAACATAACGTTTTGCATTGTTGCCAAAAAGTTCAATTTTGGTTTCATCTGACCAGAGCACCTTCTTCCACATGTTTGGTGTGTCTCCCAGGTGGCTTGTGGCAAACTTTAAACGACACCTTTTATGGATATCTTTAAGAAATGGCTTTCTTCTTGCCACTCTTCCATAAAGGCCAGATTTGTGCAATATACGACTGATTGTTGTCCTATGGACAGTCTCCCACCTCAGCTGTAGATCTCTGCAGTTCATCCAGAGTGATCATGGGCCTCTTGGCTGCATCTCTGATCAGTCTTCTCCTTGTATGAGCTGAAAGTTTAGAGGGACGGCCAGGTCTTGGTAGATTTGCAGTGGTCTGATACTCCTTCCATTTCAATATTATCGCTTGCACAGTGCTCCTTGGGATGTTTAAAGCTTGGGAAATCTTTTTGTATCCAAATCCGGCTTTAAACTTCTTCACAACAGTATCTCGGACCTGCCTGGTGTGTTCCTTGTTCTTCATGATGCTCTCTGCGCTTTTAACGGACCTCTGAGACTATCACAGTGCAGGTGCATTTATACGGAGACTTGATTACACACAGGTGGATTGTATTTATCATCATTAGTCATTTAGGTCAACATTGGATCATTCAGAGATCCTCACTGAACTTCTGGAGAGAGTTTGCTGCACTGAAAGTAAAGGGGCTGAATAATTTTGCACGCCCAATTTTTCAGTTTTTGATTTGTTAAAAAAGTTTGAAATATCCAATAAATGTCGTTCCACTTCACGATTGTGTCCCACTTGTTGTTGATTCTTCACAAAAAAATACAGTTTTATATCTTTATGTTTGAAGCCTGAAATGTGGCAAAAGGTCGCAAAGTTCAAGGGGGCCGAATACTTTCGCAAGGCACTGTATGTAAGAATGCTGTTCATTGACTATAGCTCAGTATTCAACACTATAGTACCCTCCAAGCTCACCATTAAGCTCGGGGCCCTGGGTCTAAACACCACCCTGTGCAGCTGGGTCCTGGACTTCCTAACGGGCTGCCCCCAGGTGGTAGAAAACAACACCTCCACTTCGCTTATCCTCAACAAAGGGGCCCCACAAGGGTCGTGCTTAGCCCCCTCCTCTAGTCCCTGTTCACCCATGACTGCATGGCCATGCATGCGTCCAACTCAATCATCAAGTTTGCAGACGACACAGCAGTAGTAGGACTGCTGACCAACAATGAGGAGGAGACAGCCTACAAGGAGGAGGTGAGGGTCCTGGGAGAGTGGTGCCAGGAAAATAACTTCTCCCGCAACATCAACAAAACAAAGGAGCTGATCGTGGACTTCAGGAAACAGCAGTGGGCACACTCTCCTATCCACATCGATGGGAAAGCAGTGGAGTAGGTGGAAAGCTTCAAGTTCCTGAAATGGTCCACCCACACAAACAGTGTGGTGAAGAAGGCGCAAACGGCCCCTCTTCAACCTCAGGAGGCTGAAGAAATTTGCCTTGGCCCCTAAAACCCTCACTAACTTTTACAGATGCACAATTGAGAGCATCCTGTTGGGCTGTATCACCGCCTGGTATCACCGGCAATTATAGGGCTCTCCAGAGGATGGTGTGGTGTGCCCAACGCATCAGCGGGGGTAAACTACCTGCCCTCCAGGACACCTCCAGCACCCGATGTCACAGGAATCATCAAAGACATCAACCACCCGAGCCACGGCCTGTTCACCCCACTATCATCCAAAAGGTGAGGTCAGTACAGGTGCATCAAAGCTAGGACTGAGAGACAGAAGCTGTTTTTCAATCTCAAGACCATCAGACTGTTAAATAACCATCACGAGCCAACATCCATGGAGGCTGCTGCCCTATATACGTACATAGACTTGCAATCACTGGCCACTTTAGTAGTCACTTTAATAATGTGTACATACTGTTTTCTATTTGACTGTATTTTCGACATTGCCCTATCTACCTATCTAATATTTATACAGTACCCATCAAAAGTTTGGACACACTTATTCAAAGGTATTCCTTTATTTGTACTATTTTCTACAATATAGATTAATAGTGAAGACATCAAAACTATAAAATAACACATATGGAAGGAATCTTGTAATAACCAAAAACAAATCAAACAACCAAAAACAAATCTAAATATATTTGAGATTCTTTAAAGTAGCCACCCTTTGCCTTGATGACAGCTTTGCACACTCTTGGCATTCTCTCAACCAGCTTCATGAAGTAGTCATCTGGAATGCTTTTAAATTAACAGGTGAGCCTTGTTAAAAGTTAATTTGTGGAATTTCTTTCCTACTTAATGTGTTTAGGCCAATCAGTTGTTGTGACAAAGTAGGAGTGGTATACACCACAGGAAAGGAAGACCCAGAGTTACCTCTGCTGCAGAGGATAAGTTCATTAGAGTTGCCAGCCTCAGAAACTGCTGCCCAATTAAACGCTTCACAGAGTTCACGTAATAGACACATCTCAACATCAACTGTTCAGAGGAGACTGCGTGAATCAGGTCTTTATGGTTGAATTTCTATAAAGAAAACACTACTAAAGGACACCGATTAGAAGAAGAGACTTGCTTCGGCCAAGAAACGCAAGCAATGGACATTAGACTGTTGGAAATCTGTCCTTTGAGATTTTTGGTTCCAACTGCCGTGTCTTTGTGAGACGAAGAGGAGGTGAACGGATGATCTCCGCATGTGTGGTTCCCACTGTGAAAAATGGAGGTGGAGGTGTGATGGTGTGGGGGTGCTTTGCTAGTGACACTATCTGTGCTTTATTTAGAATTGAAGGCACACTTAATCAGCATGGCTACCACAGCATTCTGCAGCAATACGCCATCCCATTTGGTTTGCTCTTGGGACTATCATTTGTTTTTCAACAGGACAATGACCTAACACACCTCCATGCTGTGTAAGGGCTATTTGATCAAGAAGGAGAGTGATGGAATGCTGCATCAGATGAACTGTCCTCCACAATCACCTGACCTCAACCCAATTGAGATGGTTTGGGATAAGTTGGACCGCAGAGTGAAGGAAAAGCAGCGAACAAGTGCTCAGCATATTTGGGAACTCCTTCAAGACTGTAAAACGTTCCTCGTGAAGCTGGTTGAGAGAATGCCAAGAGTGTGCAAAGCTGTCATCAAGTTTGTCCAAACGTTTGACTTGTACTGCATATTTCTTAATTACATTATTTTACTTTAGATTTTTGTGTATTGTTGGGAATTGTTAGATTGGAGCTAGGACTGTTGGAGCTAGGATCACAAGCATTTCTCTACACCTGCAATAACATCTGCTAAATATTTGTATGTGACGAATAAAGTTTGATTTGTACCTGGATTACTGGATACACTGTGATGTATATGTGCTTCTGCCTCCACCGAGTCATATGGTTTGTCTCAGTTGAAATGTTATCTGTTCTTTTCATTCAAAGGAAAAAAATAAATAATCAAATAATCAAAATGAATATGGAAAATGGCTACAAGGACATAAGGTGGTCATATAAAAGGAAAATACTGACACATGGTTTCTTCTATTATGTGTTTTTATTTTTAATAACTTTATAATGTAGAATTACATGTACATTAATTGCTACAAAAAATGAGGGTTTATGCCTTTCCACTTGCATCTGAAAATACATATTCACATAATTATTTGCTTTTACATAAATGTCCTTAGTAATTAGTTGATTATTTGAATCAGCTGTGTAGGGCTAGGGCAAAAACCAAAAGTTGTTGCCCATGGGGTCCCGAGGACCGAGTTTGGGAAACCCTGCTTAAGGTGTTTTAGGGGGGTGATGAAATAGTGGTATATAGCTGTAAGGTTAGTGGTGCCATTTTTTCCTTTCCTCCTTCCTTTTTATTTTTGTATCACAAAATATAACGTGATTGAGAACACATTACTGCACAGTAGGTGGCGGCATGCACAAACAAATGTGCGAACGCGATGATACCAGAAGAAGAAACGGTTTCCGTTTATACAGGAAGTAAATGCTAAGCAATTCGCGTGACAAACTGCACCAGACACACGGTTTTAAAGGCGATTTAAATTGTGTCATTTGATTCGTAAATTGTGCAATAGAATATTTGAAAATTAACAACCTTTTAATCTAGAAGATTGTGCATTTGGTGAGTCTTACTAATCATCTCTCAAATCACTTTGTTATGGATGTGAGCAAGTCAAACTAGTAGACAAGTTGGAGGTTTTCAGTGTTGTGCTTGCATGGTATTAGGCATAGTTCTGTTTAAAATGTTATTTAGATGTTTTACTGCAGAACTCTTTCTTGATAACTTAAGTTATTTATATATTTTGAGTTATGAAAACCATAGCTTAAAGCACATACATGCACAATAACATAAGCCAGCCCCCAGACCTGTTTGTGCTCCTGTCAACTCCATTGCTCATTGTCAAATCAAAAAAAAATTGGATGACAATTCCATAAGGAGTTGGCAAGGGCCCAGAAACAACTGTCACCCAGGCAATAACAATAGTTTACTCATCTGTCATCTTCAGTGTCCATTACATTCAAACATGGGTCTCTCATTGAATGTGTTCCTCCTCTTCCAGGTGTTTGAACCAACTGGATGTTGAGTGTGCGGGCTCTGTTTAGGATTGGGTTCCTTGTGACATTACGGGCAACCACAGTCCTCTCCCGCAGGAGGGCATGTCCATTGGTCAGTGTGACGAATAGTCTATATAAGGAGTGCTTCAGTGGACAAGTGTCCACCATGGCCCAGTCCATAAAATACCTTGGGTAAGGTGTGTGTGTGTGTGTGTGTGTGTGTGTGTGTGTGTGTGTGTGTGTGAAATATTTATATCTGTATCCTCAGGCAGGAGGAGGCTCAACAAATTGACGAGGAGTTGTTCTCAGAGTATGGATTCAGTGTGGACCAGCTGATGGAGCTGGCTGGGCTCAGCTGTGCTACAGCAATCACCAGGGTGAGACTCAGCATTTCCCCTAGGAGTGTCTCTTACAATGACTGGTACTACCCAAGGTGCTGTGAGGTGGTGAATGCCACAGCTGTGTGCTGTTCAGCATTGGAAAATCTCAGAAGCACAAGTTTATCTCAATTTAGACTCTGCATAGTGTAGATTAGACATTTCACAATTGGAAATCATGAGGGCTCTATTAGGCTGGTTGAAATGGTTTTAAGCTTGACATGTGCTTTAAGTGTTGCTTTTAGGCTACCTTTTTATTCACCTGTTGCCTTTCTTCTGCTCCAGGCCTACCCCACCAGCTCTCTAGTCAAAGCCAGACCCTCTTTGCTTGTGATTTGTGGCCCAGGTAACAATGGAGGAGATGGCCTGGTCTGTGCCAGACATCTCAAACTCTTTGTGAGTGTTTCATCCTTCTCATCTGCTATGTTTCCAAATATCAAGGCATGCAGCAGATATTAGAGAATTGGTTCTTGTTATAATTAACCAATTTTTCTTAAAGGCATCTATTGCTTTTGGAATCAATGCTGTGTTGTGCTTTTTCTGTAATAGTGACTTTAAATTGGCATCACATAGGCTTAAATAACCTATTAGTATGCATTGCTAAGTAACATGCCTATAGTCTGATTCTTTGTGCTTGATGCTTTGTGTGACTACAGGGTTATGCACCCACCATACTGTACCCAAAGAGGCCAAACAAACTGTTGTTCCAGGGTCTGACCACCCAGTGTGAGAAGATGGACATCCCTTTCCTAACTGAAATGCCTGAGGTACTAGTGAGCTCTGGCTCCTGTGTTAACCTCAGAACAAAGTCTATTTGGTTGTTAGGTGTGTGTCCTGA
The DNA here is from genome assembly GCF_013265735.2 of Oncorhynchus mykiss. Lineage (NCBI taxonomy): Eukaryota > Metazoa > Chordata > Actinopteri > Salmoniformes > Salmonidae > Oncorhynchus > Oncorhynchus mykiss. Next base: position 41,108,856 of record NC_050572.1, read on the forward strand.
CTCCTCGGCTACCTCACATAAGTTTCTGTGAGTGTCAGTAGTGTTGTATAAAAGGTTGTTGGTGTATTTATCTTGGGAGTGTGTATGTGATGCTGTGCAGTTGTTACAGTTCTGACAGTGACAGAGATGATCCTCTTAGGCAATGGTGGTCGACGAGGCTTACGACATGGTGATAGACGCCATCTTTGGCTTCAGCTTCAAGGGTGCAGTGCGGGAGCCTTTTGGCTCCATCCTGGACGTGCTGAAGAAGACCACTGTACCCATAGTTAGTATTGACATCCCCTCAGGTGGGTGGGCCCTTAACTCACTTCAATAGAATCTAGAGGGCAGATATACAGTGCCTTGCGAAAGTATTCGGCCCCCTTGAACTTTGCGACCTTTTGCCACATTTCAGGCTTCAAACATAAAGATATAAAACTGTATTTTTTTGTGAAGAATCAACAACAAGTGGGACACAATCTTGAAGTGGAACGACATTTATTGGATATTTCAAACTTTTTTAACAAATCAAAAACTGAAAAATTGGGCGTGCAAAATTATTCAGCCCCCTTAAGTTAATACTTTGTAGCGCCACCTTTTGCTGTGACTACAGCTGTAAGTCGCTTGGGGTATGTCTCTATCAGTTTTGCACATCGAGAGACTGAAATTCTTTCCCATTCCTCCTTGCAAAACAGCTCGAGCTCAGTGAGGTTGGATGGAGAGCATTTGTGAACAGCAGTTTTCAGTTCTTTCCACAGATTCTTGATTGGATGCAGGTCTGGACTTTGACTTGGCCATTCTAACACCTGGATATGTTTATTTTTGAACCATTCCTTTGTAGATTTTGCTTTATGTTTTGGATCATTGTCTTGTTGGAAGACAAATCTCCGTCCCAGTCTCAGGTCTTTTGCAGACTCCATCAGGTTTTCTTCCAGAATGGTCCTGTATTTGGCTCCATCCATCTTCCCATCAATTTTAACCATCTTCCCTGTCCCTGCTGAAGAAAAGCAGGCCCAAACCATGATGCTGCCACCACCATGTTTGACAGTGGGGATGGTGTGTTCAGCTGTGTTGCTTTTACGCCAAGCATAACGTCTTGCATTGCTGCCAAAAAGTTCAATTTTGGTTTCATCTGACCAGAGCACCTTCTTCCACATGTTTGGTATGTCTCCCAGGTGGCTTGTGGCAAACTTTAAACAACACTTTTTATGGATATCTTTAAGAAATTGCTTTCTTCTTGCCACTCTTCCATAAAGGCCAGATTTCTGCAATATTCGACTGATTGTTGTCCTATGGACAGAGTCTCCCACCTCAGCTGTAGATCTCTGCAGTTCATCCAGAGTGATCATGGGCCTCTTGGCTGCATCTCTGATCAGTCTTCTCCTTGTATGAGCTGAAAGTTTAGAGGGACGGCCAGGTCTTGGTAGATTTGCATTGGTCTGATACTTCTTCCATTTCAATATTATCGCTTGCACAGTGCTCCTTGGGATGTTTAAAGCTTGGGAAATCTTTTTGTATCCAAATCCGGCTTTAAACTTCTTCACAACAGTATCTCGGACCTGCCTGGTGTGTTCCTTGTTCTTCATGATGCTCTCTGCGCTTTTGACGGACCTCTGAGACTATCACAGTGCAGGTGCATTTATACGGAGACTTGATTATACACAGGTGGATTGTATTTATCATCATTAGTCATTTAGGTCAACATTGGATCATTCAGAGATCCTCACTGAACTTCTGGAGAGAGTTTGCTGCACTGAAAGTAAAGGGGCTGAATAATTTTGCACGCCCAATTTTTCAGTTTTTGATTTGTTAAAAAAGTTTGAAATATCCAATAAATGTCGTTCCACTTCATGATTGTGTCCCACTTGTCGTTGATTCTTCACAAAAAAATACAGTTTTATATCTTTATGTTTGAAGCCTGAAATGTGGCAAAAGGTCGCAAAGTTCAAGGGGGCTGAATACTTTCGCAAGGCACTGTAGATGTTTTTCACTAATAAGCTAGTTGAGTAAAAATATCCAGTCTGTACTATATCTCAATCACAAGGTAATAATTGATTTTATATAGTAGAATTTCAAAGTTGGTTTAAAAACAATTTTAGCAAAATCTGGCAGTATTTGGGTGATGGTCTTCGACATCTTAAGATGATAGGCAGTACATAAAGGTAGTATCTTGAGAAGAGGGAGCATAGATGGTACAGAGACCTTCAGACGGACAGGCCACGGAGCTCCTCAATGGGCACTTAGTCGTCTTGGATAGTCGCAGCTCCTCCTCCATAGGTAGGCTGGATCATCCACTACTGAAATGTAGCACCCACCTGGGTGATGCTTCGGCAACTGTAAAAGTGGCAGTAATACCCCCCCACCCTCGGTAGTGGTCCAGAAAAGCAACAGACGGAGTGAGCCTCTGCATCCCCTCACACCGCAGTCCACTTACCTCTAGGAACTGGGGCACGGGGCTAAATAGCTAATACTGTTGATCTGGTGTTGCTGCATTATTCAAATCATATTAGCAAGCTAGCTAGCCAAGCCAAATATAAACTGACTTGCCATAGTCAGTCCTGCATTTCTGTGGGTCACCACCAGATATTTAAATTGATCTATTGATCTAAAAAAAGCTTATAAGAAAATGCCTTGATTAAAAACCACATTTTGGGCAGTATTTTGTTCAGAAAACATTGGGAACGTTATTTGTTGAATCCAGAGGTTCAATACAGTGTGCCTTAAGTCTATTAGCTTGGCCAAAATGTTTCCATTGGGATGGAGATATTCTCCCCTACTGTATATGTCCTCTTCAGGTTGGGATGTGGAGCAGGGCAGCACAGATGGACTCCAGCCAGACATGCTAATCTCCCTGACTGCCCCTAAGAAGTCAGCAAAACACTTCTGTGGACGCTACCACTATCTGGGGGGACGTTTTGTGCCTCCTGCCATGGAGAAGAAGTACCAGCTCAACCTTCCTCCGTACCCCAATACTGACTGTGTGTACCAGCTGCAGTAGTGCCAACCATGTATATGTAAAAAAAAAAAAAAAAAAGATTGGTGGGTAAATGCTATTCGCAGTGAGTAAAGTAATGCTCCCATGTATAACACTTGTAATACCCTCTATCTTATGTTCAAAACATTTTATTGTGCATTAATTGGGGTTTCACACATTTCACCCATGAGTCATTCATGCAAAATCTATGTTTTCTGTGAATTACTATGATAACATTTAGTTTAGTCACCAATACATCAGATAATGCTAACTATTTGTTTATGCTATTTTAACAACTAAAAAATACAAGATACAAATGTCAAGACTGTTCTTTTTGAAGTGCTGAATATAACAAATAGTAGATGGTTTCATTATTCTTATACAATGCATACAGTACCAGTCATCTTGAATTCCAGGTGAAGCTGGTTGAGAGTGCTAAGAGAGTGCAAAACTGTCATCAAGGCAAACATTTTTTTGGTAACTACATGATTACATGTGTTATTTATAGTTTTGATGTCTTCACTACTATTCTACAATGTAGATGATAAAGGAAAAACTCTGAGTAGGTGTGTCCAAACTTTTGACTGGTACTGTATAGTATGTAGGGCAAATCATCAGAAATGGGGGTATTGTAAAGCAGTTGGCTGTTGTAAAACGTATCACGATGTTGTATGCCATTTCTGTCCCTTGCAAGATTGTACAAGATCACCTTTTCTATGTGACTTGTCAACTGATACAGTATTGCCTCTCTCTGCTTGAAATTCATCAGCTTACAGTGTATCAATGAAATGTGGGCTATTCTTAACATGACGCAACGCGGAGTGCCTGGATACAGCCCTTAGCCGTGGTATATTGGAAATATACCACAAACCCCCAAGGTGCCTTTTTGCTATTATAAACTGGTTACCAATGCAACTAGAGCAGTATACGGTCTGACGAACCACAACTTATAAATAGTTTTATACCATGGCATTGCTGAACACTCATTTGCATGGTAGAATTCAATGGATATTGTACGTTTTTACATGTTTGTTTGAGGTGCTTTTGAAAGCAAAAGCTGAATTGAAGTACTGGTATTGTTGAATTCAGGGGCGCAACTTTTGTCCCCCCCCCCAGTTTTATCATTGGAATGGGATACAAAACGAGGCAAAGGTCTGCTTTAGGACCATGCGGATGCCTCCGAGCATCGTGTAGGCTATTTGGAGTATTTATTAGATTCGATTGTGCCCCTGGCTGAATTCGATTTTCATAATAGCAAGCTAGGACTGATGGCTTGGTTAGCTAAACTAGCAAATCTGTTTGGTTCCTACGGCAACTACTGTAGACATCAACTAGCCATCTAGTAAACTTGCTAGTGACTTCAGTGGATGTTGACACATTTCTACAGACAGTATTGCCATGTTCACGGTTTTCCCGCCAAATTGGGCTACTTTGAAAACAATGTCGCGGGTGAAACTGTTTTGGGGGCCCCTTGTGAGACCATATGCTGGTGCGGTTGGCCCTGGGTTCCTCCTAATGCAAGACGATGCTAGACCTCATGTGGCTAGAGTGTGTCAGCAGTTCCTGCAAGAGGAAGGCATTGATGCTATGGACTGGCCCGCCCGTTCCCCAGACCTGAATCCAATTGAGCACATCTGGGACATCATGTCTCGCTCCATCCACCAACGCCACGTTGCACCACAGACTGCCCAGGAGTTGGCGGATGCTTTAGGTCAGGTCTGGGAGGAGATCCCTCAGGAGACCATCCGCCACCTCATCAGGAGCATGCCCAGGTGTTGTAGGGAGGTCATACAGGCACGTGGAGGCCACACACACTACTGAGCCTCATTTTGACTTGTTTTAAGGACATTACATCAAAGTTGGATCAGCCTGTAGTGTGGTTTTCCACTTTAATTTTGAGTGTGACTCCAAATCCAGACCTCCATGGGTTGATAAATTTGATTTCCATTGATAATTTTTGTGTGATTTTGTTGTCAGCACATGGTTGAGTCACATGAGCGAGAGGAGAGAGAGCAGCACGTGTAGACGTTGTGACACATTTTTACCAGTTGTAGTTAGGCTCTTTAGATTGTCATTAGGGAAACACCTATTTCCAACCCTATTTCCATAAAACATATTAATACGCTAGAACTGATTCACATCAAGAATGGAGACATGGAGACAACGCACTGGAAAATGACTTTGGGCACACTGGAGCACATTACATACATTCGCACAGAGGTGGTTTAAACTGCATTATAATGTTATCTGCTTAAAGAAAACAGTCTCAAGCTAAGTGCTTTATGCATGCTCAGTTATTGGTTCTCAGGGCTGCCCGAGTGGAAATTTGAAATGGAAGTTTTTCAAATCAAATTATTTGTCATATACACGTGTTTAGCAGATGTTATTGTGGGTGTAGCGAAATGCTTGTTTGTAGCTCCAACAGTGCAGTAATGATCAGTTTCAGCTGTCCTCATTATTGTCTCCAACCTCCAGTTTTCCCCAGTGTATTTATCCCTGTGTTTCCTGTCTCTCTGTGCCAGTGTATTTATCCCTGTGTTTCCTGTCTCTGTGCCAGTTCTTCTTGTATGTTTCCATGTCAACCAGCGTTTTTCCCGTTCTCCTGCTTTTTGCATTCTCCTTTTTCTAGTCCTCCTGGTTTTGACCCTTGCCTGTTTCTGACCCTTGCCTGCCTGACCATTCTGCCTGCCTTGATCACGAGCCTGTCTGCCACTCTGTACCTCCTGGACTATGATCTGGTTTTGACCTTTTTGCCTGTCCATGACCATTCTCTTGCCTACCCCTTTGGATTAATAAACATTGTAAGACTCCAACCATCTGCCTCCTGTGTCTGCATTTGGGTCTCGCCTTGTGCCTTGATACATGTTAAATAAAAAATAAACAATTGGAATAACTAATCAACTTAGGGAGTTATAAGGAGTTGTAATTCTAAGGAAATAATAGTATCTCAAAGTAATGGTGCACATTGAATAGCGACTGGTGTTTCTCATTAATTTAATAATTAAATCCCACTTGTTTTCGATCATTTCTAGTGAGATTGAACTGGCCTCACCAGAAAGTCAGTATACAGGGCATTCGACACCATTAAAATACTTCCTCTCCCTTTCCTTTCCCTGTCCTTCAGAACCCATTTCACAACCTTAGTATCTCATATTTCCATCCTTCTGCATACCCAATTTAAAACGGAATTGAAAAGACCCTATCCAAAATAAATCCCACAATATCAACACCACTATCGCATATTTCATAACCTGTAAATTGTGTGCGTGTGCTGGTGACGGTGTGTGGTAAACCATATGGCAAAAACATTCTTAATTTAGCATGTACTACCCTTAGACACAATTGGTCTCTCTCTCCCATACCCATGTACAATTATCCTGGTATCGTTAATAGACCAATGTCCAATCAACATATGTAATAGCTGTTTCACCTTAGTGTTCCTATTAACCTTTCTAAATGTAATACTTTTTCCTGTCGCAAATGTAGTCAATTTCTCAGTTTAAGAAATCAGTGATATTTGATCCTAGGCATCTAATAAAAAGTTGCTTGAGACATGGTCTCTGTATTGGACTTCCATCAGTCCTGAAAGCAATAATTATATTCAAGATACATCAGATAATACAGTATTCCATTAAGTGGAATCGACCCCATCTAAAATATACAATCCCAGAGTCCCTTTCCAGTAATCCTATCAGTTTAACCTGTTGCATTAGTTTAGTAAAATACAGAACGGTTGTTTAACAAATGTAGGACCTTCAAAAAGTTGGTGCTGCCTTATCAGCTTGATAGCCAATACTTAATTCATTCTACTTTTATTACTGGACACTGTTCCACGTAATGGAAACAGATTATAATTTCTAGAATACATTAACTCCCTGCTCAAATTCACTGGTGTTACCTATCTATAAAACCAAGCAACAGTAATGTTTCTCATACCTCTACTTCAAATATTCCAATACCTGCTTGATTTCAACCGCAGCTAATCTTTTTTACAATCTCAAGGCTCAATCCCTCTACTCATCATATGACCTCGTATTGAAACCTCAGCTTTTCAAATTATATAAAAAAAGACACTAATAAAAAAGCACTAATAACATATTACCATTCACATACTGTTAACACTCATTACTTTTACATCAATCCTCTTTATCAATATGACTATATTTGTATCACAAACCACTGCTTCACACTCATTAAACATGTATTCTTTTAAGATTAACCTGTAATGCGCCAAATGTAGAAAATATACAGTGGGGCAAAAAAGTATTTAGTCAGCCACCAATTGTGCAAGTTCTCCCACTTAAAAAGATGAGAGGCCTGTAATTTTCATCATAGGTATACTTCAACTATGACAGACAAAATTAGAAAAAAAATCCAGAAAATCACATTGTAGGATTTTTAATAAATTTATTTGCAAATTATGGTGGATAATAAGTATTTGGACACCTACAAACAAGCAAGATTTCTGATTTCTGGCTCTCACAGACCTGTAACTTCTTCTTTAAGAGGCTCCTCTGTCCTGTTACATGGCCCCATTCATTCAATCCGGCTTTGAGCATTAATAAATTCATCAGTTATTCTGCAATATGGTACATCCAAACTAGTGCTTTCAAATCCGAACAAAATAGCCTGAACGACTTTACCAAGTACTCAATTTTAAACTATCCATTCTCAAAATAGTTGATTAGTGCAATAACGGTGATAGAACATTAACTTCAATACGCTAGTATATTGAGCTTTTGATTCTGGTTTTATGTGATTGTGCCAATTCACAATTGCCTCCCTGAATTCTTTATTTGATTTGAATTCTCTGTTAGCAGGGGAATGTTGCCCAATATTATCCAGTTTGCTCAATTCTTTCCATATTCGAGCTGAATTGGTATATATTTTTTGCGCTTCTTTCAGCGACTCCATGGTTTTATTAAAATAACTATTTTCCAAGCCTCCCTATTTTCCTGTGATATTCGTATTTATTCTTGGTCTCCTAGTTTTGTTTTATTGTGCAATTCACTTTATTTAACCACTCTCTTTCTCTTGTTCTTAGATTTCTCCCTACAGGTCCAGGGCTAAACATCTTTAATGGTCTGTTTAAGCCCTGAATGACTTGACCACACCCTAATTCCCTCCTATTTATATCCACATCATTTTTCTTTCTCTGATTATTGTACTCGGTCTATTGATTATTGCCCCTGTCTCTAAGTTTTTATAATTGTTCTCTTTTTGAGTATATTCTTACTTCAAATGTTTCAATTTCTATATACTCTTCTATCTTGCAACACAGTATGCAATTTTTAATGGCCATCGCTGATGTCGTCTTGACATTTATTACTACCTTACTATAATGTTCATATACATATATTTTTTTATCCGGACTGTTCAAACTACTAGTATTTATATTACTTCAACAGTCTCTCTCATACCATTTACATTCACCTCCCCTAGTGCAGATCCAGATGCGTCCTCCCTACCAGGTTACACTATATTAAGCAACGGTTCGGGAGAGGTGCTCAATCCCTTCCCCACCAACAGCAGAGAACTTTCACACTCACTTTTATACACCTCTTACACTTTCCTACGTGACCTGATTTACGGGTTTTACTTGTAACAATACATTTACTCTAGGGCGATAACCACAGATTTATTTACCTGTCTGAGCAGTCCTCTATCAAACAATTTCCAAGGCGGTAACCACAGATATATATACCTGTCTGTGCAGTCCCTTATCAATGAAATTACAAATCATGTTATTCAACCATGCAGATAGACAGTTGCCACTTTGAACTAGATTGAACAGAACAGTCAATAGGGCAGACACATGCCGTGGCATCCCTTAAAGGAAAAGACAAACAGGAACTTAGAAATGTAAATGAGAGCAGCAAACAGCTCAAGGATATTCAGGAAAACATAGCTAAAATGCTTTCAATGCTCATCAAAACAAAGAAACTGTTACAATCTGTTGTTAAAAAAGTTGATTTGTTTGAAAAGAAAGTAGAATCTATTGAGTCATATACAGTATGCATATACAGGGCTGGTGTGTGGATGAACAAGACAACAAAATTGGCCTTCTGGAAACAAAAGTGCAAACTTCAGAAGATGAACTGGATCAGTTAGAAAACATGAACATACTGTCTTTACCGTAGGATGAGGGAAAAGGGGACCTTTCCAGCTATGTGATCAAGCTGATATCGGAGGATCTGGAGAAATGCCATTGGATTGGCGTGAAACAGAATAACGCTAAATACACTTGCATGGTAATCTTTAAGATGTGGAACTTTCAGACCAAAGTCAACATTCTGAGGGCACAGGGGGGGAAAGGAGATTAAGGTCCAAGACCAGTCCATTCAAATTTGTCTAGAACCTATCTGCTAGACTGAGGAAAAAACTCCAGCAATTAATTCCGATCAGACACTCACTAGAGGAAAAAGGGATCAAGTCTCAACTCCGATTCCCAGCAGTCCTATGGGTATGGGGGAACACAGAGAATGGAGTTCACAAGCACATTGATTTCATTGTATATCCCACCAGGGGCAAACCTGGTGTTTTTAGATAGCTTGAATTCTATATTAGTTCAAATCAAGGCAGGAACTATTATTTTACCTAAAAATCACATGTTTGATAAGATTAACAGATGTAGTAATAAAAAATTATATTCAGAGAGCCTCCAAAGACGCTGAAAAATGTCATCTCTATTCCCAACTACAAAATACTAGTCATTTTTTTTCTCAAAGTAAGAAAAGCTATGGAAGAATTGACAAAAAAACAATTATTAACTGGATTCAAAAATGTTTGATATAGAGATATCGGATCATTCTCTGGCATCATGCTTAATTACACCAAGAGAAAATAAAATTAGCAACAGAATTTGAGGAACGAACAGAGTGCATCTTCTGGACCCAAATTTTCTTAAATATGTCAACAAAATGTTTTTATTCTTTACCTTCACAAATGTAGACATAGATGACAGAGAAAAGCCGACCCCCGATATAATTTGGGGTGTCTTTAAGGCGAATTTTAGGGGAATGATAATCTCATCCTCTGATAAAGTTGAATATGATTTAGAAATTAAAAATAAAGAACATTTTAAATAACTCACTATCTTTACAAGGCAAAGATGAACATACAATGTCTGAACTACTGCTGAAGAGAGCCAGGTTAAACTCAAATAAAGCATACTACTTAATGACAAATAAACCTGGTAAATATCTCACAGCTCTCACAAAATAAATACATGCTAAACCAGTTATCATTTTAAAAGAGGTAATTAGAAACAACAATGCGATTAATGACAATTTTAAATGTTTCTATGAACACTTACATTATATAAATCAGAATTAAACAGTGGATGGACCTTCTTAGTCTCAACAACTCTGAAACAACTTTCAGGAGACAAAAGACATTATAAAAACAGAAATCACTCAAGAAGAAATGTTAGATACTGTTAAAACATTCACACGGGGAATTCTATTCAACATTTTGGGACAAAGTAGCCACCCTATTTACACAAATGGAAACACACATGTCACTTCATTCAGTACTTCCTAGTTCCATGTATCAAACAGTTATTTCATTTATATTAAATCCAGGAAAATCTGGAGAGTCCCCTGCTTATTATAGACCCATAAATGTAATAAATTGTGACAAAATAATAACAAAGCTTTTAAGCAATAGAATGGCAAAAGTATTACCAGACTTGATACATATCAAACAGGGTTTATTAAAAATAAACACTTACAAACAATAAGACACTTACAAAAAATGTCAGTTTAATACAATACAAAAAAAAGAACAAATATTTATCAATGATGTCTGTTGATGCTGAAAAGGCTTTCGATCGTCTTGAATGGCTTTTTCCATTTAAAACTTTGGAAGCTTTCAAATTTCCAGCTAAAATAATACAATATAACAAAAAAACTAATATAGACAAATAATAAATTATCTGATGAAATTGCTTTATAGAAGGGCACAAGACAGGGATGTCTTAAGCAGGGATGGGATGTCTTAGCATTAAACATTTATGGAAATGTAGCTAATTCAGATGACAGGGATGTCTTAGAAGATTCTCTACTCCAACAGTTAATCCACACATAAAACGGTCAACAGAATTGTTTCTAGTTATCTCTCCTCCTTCCAGGCTTTTTCATCTTTGAATTTACATGGTGATTATCATCTAAACTTTCATAGTATTACTACGCCTATCGGCAAAACAGTTTGTCTTTCAATTACCCACATGGGTATAACCAATGAGGGGATGGCACGTGGGTACCTGCTTCAATAAACCAATGAGGAGATGGGTGAGGCAGGACTTGCTACGCGATCTGCGTCAGAAATAGAAAGGACTTCTATTTTAGCCCTTGGCAACGCAGGTGCTCCTTGACGTGCGCGAGCAGTGTAGGTGCAATAATTGAATAACAAAGATTCCTAAATGTATTATGCAACGCTCGCACACACGATGCGAGTGGTGTGGTCAGCCTGTTAGGCATGCTGCAAGGAGACAGGAGGACTGCAGATGTGGCCAGGGCAATACATTGCAATGTCCGTACTGTGAGACGCCTAAGATAGCGCTACAGGCAGACCATGTGTATCAACACCTGCACAGGATCGGTACATCCAATCATCACACCTGCGGGACAGGTACAGGATGGCAACAACTGCCCGAGTTACACCAGGAACGCACAATCGCTCAATCAGTGCTCAGACTGTCCGCAATAGGCTGAGAGAGGCTGGACTGAGGGCTTGTATGCCTGTCCTCACCAGATATCAACAGCAACAATGTCACCTATGGGCACAATACCACCTATGCTGGATCAGACAGGACTGGCAAAAAGTGCTCTTCACTAACGAGTCACGGTTTTCTATCACCAGGGGCGATGGGCAGATGTTGAAGGAATGAGCATTACACTGAGGACTGTACTTTGGAGCGGGATTGATTTGGAGGTGGAGGGTCCGTCATGGTTTGGGGTGGTGTGTCACAGCATCATCGGACTGAACTTGTTGTCATTGCAGGTAACCTCAACGCTGTGCGTTACAGGGAAGACATCCTCCTCCCTCATGTGGTACCATTCCTGCAGGCTCATCCTGACATGACCCTCCAGCATGACAATGCAACCAGCCATACTGCTCGTTCTGTGCGCGATTTCCTGCAAGACAGGAATGTCAGTGTTCTGCCATGGCCAGCGAAGAGCCTGGCTCTCAATCTCATTGAGCACGTCTGGGACCTGTTGGATCGGAGGGTGAGGGCTAGGGCCACCCCCCCAGAAACTTGCAGGTGCCTTGGTGGAAGAGTGAGGTAACATCTCACAGCAAGAACTGGCAAATCTGGTGCAGTCCATCAGGATGAGATGCACTGCAGTACTTAATGCAGCTGGTGGCCACACCAGATACTGACTGTTACTTTTGATTTCCCCCCTCCCCCCCTTTGTTCAGGGACACATTATTACATTTAGTCACATGTCTGTGGAACTTGTTCAGTTTATGTCTCAGTAATTGAATCTTGTTATGTTCATACAAATATTTACACATATTTACACATGTTAAGATGAAAATGAGATTGCCATGTCTCATTTCGTTAATTGAAAATTATACTTTTTTCAAAGTATCTGTCTTTTTCAAACAAGCATTGCGGAGCTGGCTACAATTTCAATGTCATCCCCCTGAAAAGATAGAACAAATATTACAACAAATATTATGGCTGAACTCAAATGTGCTGGTTGATAAAATACCTGTATTTATAGGAAAGATGTTTGAAAATTGTATTTTGTTCTTAAATGATATTGTAAATTGTAATGGTAGAGTTATGTCCTTCATGGAGTTATCAGAATTGTATGGGAAGGTCTGCTCAATCCAAGAGTACAACCAATTCATTACAGCATTACCCCAAAAATGGAGGAGGCGGGTGGCAGTGGGAGGAGGTAGGGAACTGGTCTGTCTGCCCAATATAAAGAATCAAAACTGTCGGATGAATAAAAAAAAGAACATAAATAGGAAAGTATACCAGTTTCATTTGAGGACCAGGATGTTGACAACTGTGAGATTTTTGATGTATCGATTCCATGTATGAGTTGATATATAAAACAACGCAAGATTCAAGACTTCGTGCTTTTCAGCTAAAATTATTATATAGAATTCTTGCCACCAACAAAACGTTGAATATTTGGGGCATAAAATCATCGAAGCTCTGCAGATTTTGTTGTGAGGATACAGAATCAATATACCATTTATTTTGGTATTGCCCTCAGGTAGCCTGTTTTTGGTCTCAGGTTCAGGAATGGCTGAAAATGCATAGCATTGATCTAAAATTGACCCTAGAAATAGTACTCTTAGGAGATTTGGAGAGACCAGTCAGTCAATTACTAATATGCTAATATTCTTAGTAAAAGTATTTATCTTCAACACGCAATCTGTAGATTCTATTTGATTAGATAGATTGCAATTGTACGTTAAACATCATAGCATAGTTGAAAGATATGTGTTGCGTAGAAACACAAAGTGGGTGGCCAGCAGAGATAGATGGGATGGGCTGAGGGAAGCTGAGGGTTGGTATGTGGAATTGGAGACAAGTGGGAGTGGAGTTGCTGTGTGAGAGAGAGAATGATGGTCAAAAGATAAAGGAGAAAAAAAAGTCAAAATAAAACATAGAAAAAGTACATTTTAATGACACTAAGTGGCATTTTTTTTACAAAGAATGCCGGTTTGCCTGAGGCTGATGCCGTGCAGGTGTTTGTACACATGCATATACACACACTCTCATTAAAATAAACACATACAAGAACACGCACATACATGTAATAGTGCCAGACATGCACACAAACATATAAAGTAGGCATTGCTGTTATGATTTCAGTTGTCCTTGGTGTCCTTTGTTTTAAATGTATTAGTTTGTTAAAAAAAGTGCATTGTTGTTTGCTATTTTCTTCTGTCTTTTCCTTTTTTCTCTTTAGTTGGTTGTTGGTGCATTGGGGGGTTCTTGGGGGTGGGGAATGGAATGAATTGGATTTTAACATTTTATTTTCTTCTGGGCTGTCGGAGGGGCAAAAAGACAGCTATTGGGTTTCACAAGACGGTGATCGTGAAAAAGGAAACTATGACATTTTATGTCACTATCATGCACACGCACCCTCACACATAAGGATGGCTCTGTTGCGGAAAGACTGATACATGTTTGATAGTGTCTTGATGTTGTATTGTTTGTCCTTCATGTTCTAATACCTTAATGTTACCTCTTCTTCGTGTCTTTTGTAATAAATAATTATAAAAAATCTAATTAAAAAAAGACCCAGTGTTTCCTCTGCTGCAGAGGATAAGTTCATGAGAGTTAACTGCATCTCATAAATTGCATCCCAAATAAATGCTTTACAGATTTCAATTAAGACACAACTGTTCAGAGGATACTGCGTGAATCAGGCCTTCATGGTAGAATTTCTGCAAAGAAACCACCACTAAAGGACACCAATAAGAAGAACAGACTTGCTTGGGTCAAGAAACACGAGCAATGGACATTAGACTGGTGGAAATCTGTCCTTTGGTCTGATGAGTCCAAATTTGAGATTTTTGGTTCCAACCGCCATGTCTTTGTGAGACGCCGAGTAGGTGAACGGATGATCTCCGCATGTGTGGTTCCCACCGTAGAGTTTTTGTGACAAAACCATCGTGTTGAAAATGCAATCAAAACCCATTTAACTTGTTCTTAAAATGTGTACTACGTCATCAGGCACAGCCTTTTATCTGCAACAAGTCTGTTTGATGGAAACACTTTTGGTGGGAAAATGTGCATATTGTTAAAAAAAAAAAGTATTTGAATTAAAAACTTTATTTTTGTTAATTTATTCACATTATTTCATCCTTCCACAAGATATGGTCCCGACATAAATCTAAGGTTTGCTACCCAAGCCGGCTGGTCGTTCATTCTGTCCGTTCGTTTGCCAGCGACGCGACCCAGTCATTCATTTTTATTGTTCTGTATTTATGGACGCGACCCAGTCATTCGTTCTAAATGTTCCATTGCCATACTGTCTGGCAACATTCTTATCACTTGCTTGCTAACTAGCCAACTACGGCTAACTTACAGTCACGTCAAACATTAAACAGAATAACAGGAGCTACATTTGCATTTGTTTAAGCTGTTTTCTAGTGACAATTATTTGGAGACATGCATAACAATGAGCTAATGAGGAGCGATTTCGCCTGTCATTAAAAAATCTGCACTGAATCTGTAAAGACTGCAAACTTGGTGCACTTTGTTTTGTTTGACCTTTTTTCAATTTTCATTTCTTTGCATATATCCATAAAAATGATGCCAGCTGATTCATGATTTCGACTGGCTGAGAAACGCTGCCTGCCTTTTACGTCCCCTACACATTCATTACTATGGGACAGCTCGAAATGTAATTTGACTATTGGAACAACGTTGCAATTTTCGGAAAGACAGACAGCAAAGTTTAAATAAATCTCGGCTGTTGAAATCTCCAATTCGCATACCGCTCCAACAGATCAACAGATGACGCAATCTCAATCGCACTCCACACTGCCCTTTCCCACCTGGACAAAAGGAACACCTATGTGAGAATGCTGTTCATTGACTACAGCTCAGCATTCAACACCATAGTGCCCACAAAGCTTATCACTAAGCTAAGGACCCTGGAACCAAACACCTTCCTCTGCAACTGGATCTTTGACTTCCTGACAGACCGCCCCCAGGTGTTAAGGGTAGGCAACAACACATCTGACAAGCTGATCCTCAACACTGGGGCCCCTCATGGGTGCTTAGTCCCCTCCTGTACTCCCTGTTCAACCACAACTGTGTGGCCAAGCAAAACTCCAACACCATCATTAAGTTTTCTGATGACACAACAGTGTCTGCTGACAGTGCCTGATCACCGACAATGATGAGAGCCTATAGGGAGGTCAGAGACCTGGCAGTGTGGTGCCAGACAACAACCTCTCCCTCAACGTGAGCAAGACAAAGGAGATGATCGTGGACTACAGGAAAAGTGGAGACGGTCGAGAGTTTCAAGTTCCTTGGTGTCCACATCACCAACAAACGATCATGGTCCAAACACACCAAGACAGTTGTGAAGAGGGCACGACAACACCTTTTCCCCCTCAGGAGACTGAAAAGATTTGGCATGGGTCCCCAGATCCTCAAAAGTTCTACAGCTGCACCATTGAGGGTGTCCTGACCAGTTGCATCACCGCCTGGCATGGCAACTGCTCGGCATCTGACCGTAAGGCGCTGCAGAGTGTAGTGCGTACGGCCCAGTACATCACTGGGGCCAAGCTACCTGGCATCCGGGACCTATATACTAGGCGTCAGAGGAAGGCCAAGAAATTGTCAAAGACTCCAGTCACCCAAGTCATAGACTGTTCTCTCTTCTCCTGCACAGCAAGCGCTACCAGAGCACCAAGTCTAGGACTAAAAGGCTCCCAGCTTCTATCCCCAAGCCATAAGACTGCTAAACAACTAAACTAATTAAATTGCCACCCGGACTATTTACATTGACCCCCCTTGTTTTTACACTGCTGCTACTCACTGTTTACTATCTATGCATAGTCACTTTACAAATTCTCTCAACTAACCTGTACCCCTGCACATTGACTCTGTACCAGTACCCCCTGTATATAGCCTCGTTATTGTTAAGTACATTTGTCTTACTTTTTGACTGATTCGATTTATTTTTTACCTTAGTTTATTTAGTAAATATTTTATTACCTCTATTTCTTGAACTGAATTTTTGGTTAAGGGCTTGTAAGTCGGCATTTCACGGTAAGGTCTACACCGGTTGTATTCGCCGCATGTGACCATTTAAATAAAATGTTATTCTAAAATAAATGTGAGATAATGTCTAGATGGCTGGGTTGATGAAAGTGGATTGCAGTGTCCTTGTACAGGTTGATCTACTCTGTGTGTACTATGGGTCCCAAATGGCATTCTTTCCCCTATATAGTGCACTAAAGTACATTTGACCTTATAGTGCACTACATTATGAATATGGTGCCATTTGGGACAGACCTAGCTGCAAACTATGAAAATAAGACGACACTTTTTTTCTCCTCCATTTAGCAGGAGAGACCGCTTGTGTTCCCTGTATTTACCCTGCATACACTTTCAATTAATATTCAGTAATTTCTTCCAATATTCCTGGGAAGCAAACCACCAGTTATGGCATTATGTTAGTTATCCAATATGACCCTGATAACTTCTTGTTCAAACCATATCTGTGCAAACTGAGTTTATTGTGACTCAAATACATTCACAAGACAGCTCATTAGATAAATTGGCTCATTTAAATACAAAATGTACACAGACTCACATCACATGTTTGTGCCCTCTTTTGCGATATCAATAGCATGATGGGATAGTCATTTAAATAAATAATAAACAAATGTCCCTCGTAGAATAACTGTTCACAAACAGGTGCATTAACATGGATCAGAGTGTTAATGGATTACACATGGACCATTATGAGCATAATCAACCAATCTATTACTCAATTCAAGTGCTGTGGGCCCTATATTCCAACTGTTTACCTCATTTCGCTTCAGCTAAACCTGTCGCTGGCTTCCTCCTTAAAGTTGTGACTAACCAGAGTCCTTGACTGAGAGCCTAACTCAGCCCCAGCCCCTAACAGCCCACTCATCCCAGACTCTGCCTCCCCCTGAAAGTCTGCCTGCTCCACTTTCACCTGCCCGCCTTGTGAGAGAAACCCCTCCCCGAACCCATAAGCATAACCATCGTCCATGTCGGCAGCCGCTCTGGTGTTACTACTGGCAGCAGCGCCATCACAGCTGGCGGCCAGTCTCTCACAGCGGGCCTGGTGGCGCAGGAAACTGTCCCTCCAGATGACCTTCTTCCCACACAGGCCACACTCATAAGGCCGCAGCCCACCATGGGTCTTCAGGTGCTTGGTCAGGTGGTGCTTCATCTTGAAGCTCTTGGTGCACACAGGGCAGGCGAAGGGCCGCAGGTTGAGGTGCTGCATCTTGACGTGGCGGTCACGCATGCTCTTTAGGGTGTAGGCCTTCCCACAGTGGCAGAAGTGCACTTTGCCCGTGTAAGGGGCCCCAGCAAGGGAGAGGGAGGAGGAAGAGGGGATGGGGGGTGAGGAGGAAGGGGGGAATGGAGCAGGGGATGGGGACAGGGGGCAGCTGGAGGTTGGGGTACCACCACCAAGGGTCATGTCTGCCCCAGAGGGCCAGTTCAACACTTGGGCCCCCAGGATAAAGTCATTGTCATCAGGAGAGTCAGGTACTAAGGGTCTCTGAGAAACTTGCCCGGTGCCATCCTCAATCTCATCATAGGTGCCCCTTCCAAAAGCACCATCTGCAAATCGGCCAAAGTCCACTTCCTCCTCATCTTCTTCATCGTCTTCTCTTCTGTAGTATTCCTCTCCAGCTTGCGGCCTAGCTACTTGCTGAGACCAGGGACCGGCCTGCCACTGCATCCGGGATGAGGGTGTAGGAGCTGGGCAGGATGGGCCAGGAATCACATCATCTGGATCCACAACATGGGGAGAAGTCAGGGCTAAGCTTCTCCCCAGCGGTCTCTCCTCTTTCTTCTGCAGTTCCCCTGAGCTCTTTTTCCCCTCTGGCTGTCCTCCCTCTTCAACTTGGTGTACACTAGTGTGGAAGTCTCCTGGAGAAATACAAAACAGAGAGATGTACCATGTACAAAAGACATACACATAGATAATTATATAATGGTACAGGGATGTGTGCTTATCACATATTGGTGCTTATCATCTCATAAATAGGAGACAGTTGTTTAAAATTATCAGCAGTTGAAACAATAAAGCATATTCCCTGCCCTGGTTTGGGTAAAAAGCTGATGGATGGGGCTAGATAAATGTAACCGCTCTCAAAAAACACAACATAGCTATGGGTGCATCCATGATTTAAAAATTATAGCCTCAACATGGTTAAAACTACTACAAAAAAAAGGGAGGACCAAGGTACTCTTCATATAATTAATTAAAATGCCTTTATTTGTATGGCGTGTTCAATAGAAACAAAGTTTTAAAAATCCAGCGTGTTTCGGCTGCATAGCCTTCGTCAGGGAGTACAAAGCAATAATACAATGTCCTCTTTTGAACAGCTTTTCCAATTAGCCCTAATTAGAAGAGGGATTGATTGGACACACCTAGTAAGCAATACTATACACATTAAAAAGTGAAATATTGTAGCTGTTACCATACAAATACAACTCCAAGCTAGAAGTATCAGAACACTTAGAGAGGTAGTTCTAACCTTAAATATGACTGGGAGAAGTGTCAAGAACAAGAAGTGTCAAGAATATATTCCATAGTACACTAGAACACAGCAAAACATGAACAACAGTCTAAACACAGCTGAGGGCAAAGGAGCGAAATGTCCACTAGATGACAGCAAATGGACCCATCACGACCCTTCAGGAAGGGTGAAAAATCCATATCTTAATTTAAACCAGGGTACTTAGTGGCCTGTAGTTTGTAAATCCATATCTTAATTTAAACCAGGGTATTTAGTGACCTGTAATTTGTAAATCCAAAAACTTTCCCTTTGGTTTAACTGTTTATGACGGTCCCCTTTCCTAATAGAGGCCGGAACATGATCAATACCCATAGCTTGTAGGGAGGCAGGGTTGCCATGGTGTAAGGACTTGTAGTGCCTTGCCATTGGGTAGTCTTCATTGCCTACAGTGTAAGGTGTTCTACATACATACTCCTCTTTCTAATGGTTAAAACTACAGTTGAAGTCAGAAGTTTACATACACTTAGGTTGGAGTCATTAAAACTCCTTTTTCAACCACTCCACACATTTCTCGTTAAACTATAGTTTTGGCCGGTCGGTTAGGACATCTACTTTGTGCTTGACACAAGTAATTTTCCCAACAATTGTTCACAGAGATTGTTTCCCTTAGAATTCACTGTATCACAATTCCAGTGGGTCAGAAGTTTACATACACTAAGTTGACTGTGCCTTCAAACAGCTTGGAAAAATCCAGAAAATTATGTCATGGCTTTAGAAGCGTCTGATATGCTAATTGACATCATTTGAGTCACCTGTGGATGTATTTCAAGGCCTACCTTCAAACTCAGTGCCTCTTTGCTTGACATCATGTGAAAATCAAAAGAAATCAGCCAAGACCTGAGAAAAATAATTGTAGACCTCCACAAGTCTGGTTCATCCTTGGGAGCAATTTCCAAATGCCAGAAGGTACCATATTCATCTGTACAAACAATAGTACGCAAGTATAAACACCATGGGACCATGCAGCCATCATACCGCTCAGGAAGGAGACGCGTTCTGTCTCCTAGAGTTAAATGTACTTTGGTGCAAAAGTGCAAATCAATCCCAGAACAGCAGCAAAGGACCTTGTGAAGATGCTGGAGGAAACAGGTACAAAAGTATCTATAGCCACAGTAAAACGAGTCCTATATCCTATAAGCGATACCCAGAGCTGTGACTTGCTGGGGTGTTATAAGCTGAAAGGCCGCTCAGCAAGGAAGAAGCCACTGCTCCAAAACCGCCACAAAAAGCCAGACTACGGTTTGCAACTGCACATGGGGACAAAGATTGTACTTTTTGGAGAAATGTCCTCTGGTCTGATGAAACAAAAATAGAACTGTGTGGCCATAACGACCATTGTTATGTTTGGAGGAAAAAGGGGGAGGCTTGCAAGCCGAAGAACACCATCCCAACCGTGAAGCACGGCGTGGCAGCATCATGTTTTGGGGGTACTTTGCTGCAGGAGGGACTGGTGCACAAAAAAGATTGCATCATGAGGATGGAAAATTATGTGGATATATTGAGCAACAACTCAAGACATCAGTCAGGAAGTTAAAACTTGGTCGCAAATGGGTCTTCCAAATGGACAATGACCCCAAGCATACTTCCAAAGTTGTGGCAAAATGCCTTAAGGACAACAAAGTCAAGGTATTGGAGTGGCCATCACAAAGCCCTGACCTCAATCCCATAGAAAATGTGTGGGCAGAACTGAAAAAGCGTGTGCGAGCAAGGAGGCCGACAAACCTGACTCAGTTACACCAGCTCGGTCAGGAGTAATGGGCCAAAATTCACCCAACTTATTGTGGGAAGCTTGTGAGAGGCTACCCGAAATGTTTGACCAAAGTTAAACTATTTAAAAGGCAATGCGACCAAATACTAAATACTAATTGAGTGTATGTAAACTTCTGACCCACTGGGATGGTGATGAAAGAAATAAAAGCGGAAATAAATCACTATTATTCTGACATTTCACATCCTTCAAATAAAGTGGTGATCCTAACTGACCTAAGGCAGGGCATTTTTACTGGGATTAAATGTCAGGAATTGTAAAAAACAGTGTTAAATGTATTTGGCTAAGGTGTATGTAAACTTCCGACTTGAACAGTCTGTAGTGTTTGTTTAGATTACTTTGTTTACAAACATTGGAGTAAAACAAGCTTATATTTGGGGTTCTGAGGGGTTACGACAGTTGAACTAAGCTCATGTGGCATTTATAAGGTATATTCTTCAAGAATCAAATGGGTACATATCATTAATTTATAAGTCCAAAAATGTATGTAGCAACTGCAGAATGCCCCATTGAAAGAGACTTTTATAAACACAACCAACCCAGGCATATCAATCGCCAAGTCCGGTTTACATTTCACATTCTAGGAGTACATACCAGAGTTTCCTCTCCGCTCAGGCACCTCCCTCTTCTCCTCTTCCCCCATTTCTTCATTTGCTTCAATCCCTCTTTCAGTCCCTCTCTTCTCCTGAGGTTCTTCCCCAAAGCCCCCTCCACTTCCTCTATCCCTGCCATGGAGTTTCTCAGCACTTGGTGGCACTGCCCTCTGTCTCAGTCTAGCTCTCAGTCTCAACGCCTCACCAGGAATCCCCCCATGCCTGGTGTGGCTATGGTCCAGTCCTCTCCCATCATGATGACTTAGGGGGCTGGCTTTGCTGTGGCTGGACATCCACACCTCCTCACAGCTGGAGTAGTCACTCTCCCCAGCAGGGTGGTAGTCCAGGTGTGAGTCAGCTAGGTGCTGGGCAGGCATGGATATGACTTGCTGGGGTGAGGACCTGGGGCGGCTCCACCTGGGGAACTGCTGGGGCCTCCTCCACGTGGCCAATGGAGGCAGCGAATTCTGCTCCTGGCCATAGGGCCTCCTCTCCTTACCTTTCCCCTCTCTCTCCATGTATAGGCAGTCAGTGCTGCTTGGGGACTGCTGCCTTGAGGAGGCACCATGGTGTGTGGCAGCTGCAGCATCCCCAGGGTTGCATTCTGCTGGGGGTCGAGGTCTCTTCAGGATCTCTGTACACTTGTCAACAATATGCCACATCTGGAGGAAGCTGGCTACAGTCACGTAGTTGACAATGTCATCACGCACTATGCTCAGTTGGCCAGTGTAGGCTGAACTCAGGACACTCTCAAAGGCCACAGGGTCCATGACAGAGGGCAGAGACACTGTCGTCACATTCTTCAGCAACACCTGGTGAAAGTGATAACAAAAAATAGGATTTCACAATAGAGGTCTACAAGGCTCCACCTGTAGCTGAATACCTGAGACGGGATCTGAGCGGGTCCGGATGCAAAATAATGTCACGGGTCTGATAGGATTGTCACAGGTACAGTGGGGAGAACAAATATTTGAACCTGCAAAATCGGCAGTGTATTTCCTACTTACAAAGCATGTAGAGGTCTGTATTTTTTTTATCATAGGTACACTTCAACTGTGAGAGACGGAATCTAAAACAAAAATCCAGAAAATCACATTGTATGATTTTTAAGTAATTAATTTGCATTTTATTGCATGACATAAGTATTTGATCACCTACCAACCAGTAAGAATTCCGGCTCTCACAGACCTGTTGGTTTTTCTTTAAGAAGCCCTCCTGTTCTCCACTCATTACCTGTATTAACTGCACCTGTATAAAAGACACCTGTCCACACACTCAATCAAACAGACTCCAACATCTCCACAATGGCCAAGACCAGAGAGCTGTGTAAGGACATCAGGGATAAAATTGTAGACCTGTACAAGGCTGGGATGGGCTACAGGACAATAGGCAAGCAGCTTGGTGAGAAGGCAACAACTGTTGGTGCAATTATTAGAAAATGGAAGAAGTTTAAGATGATGGTCAATTACCCTCGGTCTGGGGCTCCATGCAAGATCTCACCTTGTGGGGATCAGCCCAGAACTACACGGCAGGCCCTGGTCAATGACCTGAAGAGAGCTGGGACCACAGTCTCAAAGAAAACCATTAGTAACACACTACTCCGTCATGGATTAAAATCCTGCAGCACACCTAAGGTCCCCCTGCTCAAGCCAGCGCATGTCCAGGCCCGTCTGAAGTTTGCCAATGACCATCTGGATGATCCAGAGGAGGAATGGGAGAAGGTCATGTGGTCTGATGAGACAAAAATAGAGCTTTTTGGTCTAAACTCCACTCGCCGTGTTTGGAGGAAGAAGGATGAGTACAACCCCAAGAACACCATCCCAACCGTGAAGCATGGAGGTGGAAACATCATTCTTTGGGGATGCTTTTCTGCAAAGGGGACAGGACGACTGCACCGTATTGAGGGGAGGATGGATGGGGCCATGTATCGCGAGATCTTGGCCAACAACCTCCTTCCCTCAGTAAGAGCATTGAAGATGGGTCGTGGCTGGGTCTTCCAGCATGACAACGACCCGAAACACACAGCCAGGGCAACTAAGGAGTGGCTCCGTAAGAAGCATAATCAAGGTCCTGGAGTGGCCTAGCCAGTCTCCAGACCTGAACCCAATAGAAAATCTTTGGAGGGAGCTGAAAGTCCGTATTGCCCAGCGACAGCCCCGAAACCTGAAGGATCTGGAGAAGGTCTGTATGGAGGAGTGGGCCAAAATCCCTGCTGCAGTGTGTGCAAACCTGGTCAAGAACTACAGGAAACGTATGATCTCTGTAATTGCAAACAAAGGTTTCTGTACCAAATATTAAGTTCTGCTTTTCTGATGTATCAAATACTTATGTCATGCAATAAAATGCAAATTAATTACTTAAAAATCATACAATGTGATTTTCTGGATTTTTGTTTTAGATTCCATCTCTCACAGTTGAAGTGTACCTATGATAAAAATGACAGACCTCTACATGCTTTGTAAGTAGGAAACACTGCCGATTTTGCAGGTTATCAAATACTTGTTCGCCCCACTGTATGTGTAATTTTAACTGACTTGTCCGGAAGAACCCATATAGATGGAACACGACTGCTGCAGTAGAGCGAGAGAGAAATATTATTTATGCTGTTGCTCTTTGCTTTTCACAAGAGTGGCGAGTGGAACGTGTTGTTGGCCAATCATAAGTCATCAAAGCAACAACAGGCTACACAGTCAGAGCCTTCCTGTGGGACAAAAGGAGAGAGGCTACAACGACCAAGAGCCAACAGGTAGGCTACTACTTTATATTCTGAAAGGAGTTGTTTGTAACTGTGTAGGATGATAAAGCGCATGCAGCCGCCATTAGCCTAGCTAGCTTCTCCCGGTTTGCAGTCAAGACAGGTATTATGTAATCATATTCGATGATAAACAACCTAGCTAGGGCGCAACTAGTCTTTTATAGCATGAGTTGCCTTGGTTAGTTGCGAGCTCTCGCCTCTCCCTCCCCCCTTTGTCACACACACACACACACACACACACACACACACACACACACACACACACTGGCCCCTGCTAGAGCTTCACCTCTATCTACCTCACTTTATTAGCTCTGGTTAATAAAGTACCTTAAAAATGGACTTTTCTGCTGCTTCCCTCACTTGGATCTGTCCAGTTCTATATGGAATGGGTCTAGTTGTCCTCAGGTCCATTTGGAACGGGTCTCTATATTGTAGAAAAGTATTTATGTATATCGGGTCCGGATGGGAAATACCAGATCGATTTCGGGAAACGGGTCCAACTTCATATAGATAACTCACAAGTTTGTGTAGGCTTAAAATGTGGGCGGGAATTGTGCTAGTCCAACAAACGGATAAGGCAGTGACGTACAAAAGCCAGATCTCCCCATCACTGCCTTTTCCTCCGTGCCTAACTAACCTGGTTAACAAACAGAGGTGTAAAGCCAGAACATTGGTACATTGTGTCAACCCAAGAGAGACTACTAGTACACACACTCATTAAACCCAAACAGACAAACCTGATCGTGAAAGTATGGCGAGGAGGCAGCCAGCACACAGCGGTGGGCCCTGAACACCTGTCCCTGCACCTGGATGGAGAGGTCACAGAGCCGTCCTTCCTCCCGCTGTCGATTTAGGCTGTCCAAAACTGCTGCACGCACACCAGGGAAGCATACTTGAACCTTCGGGCCAGCAGGGGCACCAGAGACTATGCTAATGCAGCCCTGATCCATTGAGCCTAAAACCAGGGAAGAAGAAAATTGTTAGCTAGCTAGCAGTAAAGGTTAGTGCTATCTGGGAATCCTTGGGACATCCCTACCCAAAACCCTAACCTTAATTTGTGATGGGGGGGGAGAGAAGATAAATCGATACAGTTTACATATCAGAATATTATTTTTCTGCTAGTTGGCAAATCAACTCTAGTATTTTTCCTCCATAGCTTGTTCTCCATCTTAGTTTTAAATTAGGTAGCCAATTTGTTTTCAGCACTTTCTTCCCCCATGACTCAAAACTTTCTCATAGCTCTTTTTTGTCCCTCTGTAGCCCAATATTGGACTAAAGGAGACTAACGTTACTCCTTAGCCCAAGGACCCTGCACGTTCCGTTTGTCTCTGCGAGCCAAAACAGCCAAATACTCAATTTCAAATGTGAATCGATTATCAATTACAGTACGGTTCTCTAATTTCATATCACACCAAAATAATTTCAACAAATGCAAAACACACACTTTACACTCTTATCTCAGATGCGACCAACGGTATTTTTCAGTGACAAGTTTGTGCCATCGGTCTTCCGTTTAATAAGCACAGGTAGTCCACACGGTCTTACTCTGCTTTCCATAAACAAGCGCTATAACATGGAAACATGGCCGTGTGGGAACCCTAAGCCTACTTTTTCTTCTTCGGTGAGGTTTAACGACGGTTGGCATCCAATAAATGTTGGATTACTGTCACCTTCTAAATTATCCCTTTATACTTTGCTTGAAAATAAATGTTAATCAACAAAATAGCCTACCTTCTAATCCACCACCCTACTCCACTATTTAAATATACCTAGTTCTACCTTAGGCCAACAGTCTGAGAGGACGCGACACCACCACTCAACACACCCTGCACAACACACCCCATCAGATGATTCTGAAGTCATGACATAATTTTCTGGTATTATCCAAGCTGTTTAAAGGCACAGCCAACTTATTGTATGTCAACTTCTGACCCACTGGAATTGTGATACAGTGAAATAATCTGTCTGTAAACAATTGTTTACATTGGTTATATCATTGTCCCTTTGGAAGACCCATTTGCGACCAAGCTTTAACTTCCTGACTGATGTCTTCAGATGTTGCTTCAACATATCCACATAATTTTCCACCCTCATGATGCAATCTTTTTTGTGAAGTGCACCAGTCCTTCCTGCACCCCCACAACATGATGTTGCCACCCCCGTGCTTCACGGTTGGGATGGTGTTCTTCAGCTTGCAAGCATCCCCCTTTTTCCTCCAAACATAATGGTCATTACGACCGAACAGTTCTATTTTTGTTTCAGCAGACCAGAGGACATTTCTGCAAAAAGTTTGATCTTTGTCCCCATGTGCTGTTGCAAACCGTAGCCTGGCCTTTTTATGGCGGTTTTGGAGCAGTGGCTTCTTCCTTGCTGAGAGGCCTTTCAGGTTATGTCGATATAGGACTCTTTACTGTGGATAGATACTTTCGTATCTATTTCCTCCAGCATCTTCACAGGGTCCTTTGCTGTTGTTCTGGGATTGATTTGCACTTTTGGTACCAAAGTATGTTCATCTCTAGGAGACAGAACGCGTCTCCTTCCTGAGCAGTATGACTGCTGAGTGGTCCCATGGTGCTTATACTTGCGTACTATTGTTTGTACAGATGAACGTGGTACCTTCAGGCATTTGGAAATTGCTCCCAAGGATGAACCAGACTTGTGGAGGTCTACAATTATTTTTCTACATACACTACACTATCCTCCACGACACTATCCTCAATCTGAGGTAGCAACTGCGTCAGCTCTACAAATCAATGAGCTAGACCTATCCATTTGGTTTGCAACTCAGTGAACCTGTGCAGCATTCGCTCAATTCGATGCCTACAAATGAACAGATTGCGTGCATATCTAATGACCCAGCAGCCATTTAGAAACAACAAATCTTTTAAAATGGTTATTTAATAAAATAATGTATTCTGGCTGTTTAAAATCGCCCACATCTTGAAAAAGAGGACATGGATATGCGTTTAGGTTTTACACCCTTTTTGAAAAAATTATACGTTAACTATGACCAGAAAACGTTTGAAGGCTACGCGCCAGCCAGCCATCTCTAGTTACCACAACGTTTACACAGGCGAACTGTTAGAGCGCTCACCAAGGAGCCGTAACGTTGTTAATAATGAGTTACCCGAGGTAAGCCTACAAGGTTAAGCAGAACAATGGGAAGGGAATATATCGTTCGGAAGGCGAGATGCCACGGTGCTCTATAGAACTAATAGGGACTGGCAGGGTGAAAAATGAACCTAAAATAAGGCGTTTTTTCGCGATTACTTAAACACTACGGCAAACAGCTGGAACAAATGGTACGAAACTGGGCTCAATGGCGGATGCAATTAACTAGTTTCTATTAGAAAAAAAAAAAGTTTTTAGAAATGTCATGTGCCCAGCCTATCTGCAGCTGATATAGTGAGCAATGTTTGGTACATCGAATCGCATATCGAAATCGTGAGAATCACAATACATATCGCATCGGAACCTCATTAAGTATAGTGATAATATCGAGGTCCCTGGCAATTCCCAGCCCAAACATTGACCTTTTTAAATGACAACTGCAATGGGGGGTATGGACGTCCCAAGGATCCCTGATAGCAAGGACCTAGCAGTTAGCGACCTTTGCTTTTGAGCTAGTCCGCTAACTTCTAGCTAGGTATGCTGTGAATATGTAGCTGTGAATATATAGTTAGCTAGCAGTTGGACTATGGTGGTGGAGGATAAATTACCCAAATATGGTATTGACCTAGTGCCTTCAATATTCCTAGGCTTACGATAATCTTAAATGTACTGGCGATTTATCTAACTATATTAGCTAGCTAGCTACAACCAGAAAGGGTTGAAGGGCCTATATAGACGCAGCCCTAACTGTACCGCCTTTCTTTGCCAGTCTGATATTATAGCTAGGAATAGTGAACATTAGAAATACGGAAAATCGTCTAGCTAGTTAGTTTGCTTCTCCATTCATCTCAGTGCACTCAACTCGTAGTCAGTAGCTAGTCAGGCTAACAGTAGCTAAATTAGTATGAAACAAAATGTGTGCAATTCCACAATAGCTTTAGCTAGATAATTACCTATGTTTTAAGGTTCTCAAAGCGAAACGAGTCTTCAAAATATGCCAGCAATTTCAGCTAAAGCACATTCTATGCAGCATTGTTCTATCACCCCGTCCTCGTTTAGTAACGTACACTCGACTCGACAGTTCCATCATCGGTGTTGGGTGTGAGAGCTTGTCTGTGACTGTGCCCATATACCAACCATGGCTAACTCACGGAACTACTAAAATCATCTAGGCATCTACCCCTCGTTATTTGTCTCCTAGATCCTTGAATGAGTAGGTGTGTACAGACGTTTGTCTGGTACTGTACGTGTGAATGTACAATACCAGTCACATATTTGGACACACCTACTCGTTCAAGGGGTTTTCTTTATTTGTACATCATAACTATGAAATAACACATGGAATAATGTAGTAACCAAAAGGTGTTAAATCAATCAAAATATATTTTAGATACTTCAAAGTAGTCACCATTCGCCTTGATGACAGCTTTGCACACTCTTGGCATTCTCTCAACCCGCTTCACCTGGAATGCTTTTCCAACAGTCTTGAAGGAGTTCCCAAATATGCTGAGCACTTGTTGGATGTTTTTCCTTCACTCTGCGGTCCAACTCATGCCAAACCACCTCAATTGGGTTGAGGTCAGGTGATTGTGGAGGCCAGGTCATCTGATGCAGCGCTCCATCACTCTCATTGGTCAAATATCCCTTACACAGCCTGGAGGTGTGTTGGGTCATTGTCCTGTTGAAAAACAAATGATAGTCCCATTAAGCACAAACCAGATGGGATGGCGTATCGCTGCAAAATGCTGTGGTAGCCATGCTGGTTAAGTGTGCCTTGAATTCTAAATAAATCACAGACGGTGTCACCAGCAAAGCACAATCACACTTCCTCCACTGTTGCTTCACGTTGGGAACCACACAGAGATCATTCATTCACCTACTCTGCATCTCACAAATACACAAAGGTTGGAACCAAAAATCTCACATTTGGCCCAAAGGACAGATTAATGTCCATTGCTTGTGTTTCTTGGCCCGAGCAAGTCTATTCTTATTGGTGTCCTTTAGTAGTGGTTTCATCATAGCGCTTGATGGTTTTTGCGATTGCACTTGAAGAAACTTCCAAAGTTCTTGTAAGTTTCCGAATTGATGGACTGCCGTTTCTCTTTAGTTATTTGAGCTGTTCTTGCCATAATCTGGACTTGGTCTTTTACCAAATAGTGCTATCCTCTGTTTACCAGCCCTACTTTGTCACAACACAACTGATTGGCTCAAATGCATTAAGAAGGAAAAAAATTCCACAAATTAACATTTAACAAGGCACACCTGTTATTTGAAATGCATTCCAGGTGACTACCTCATGAAGCTGGTTGAGAGAATGCCAAGAGTGTGCAAAGCTGTCATCAAGGCAAAGGGTGGCTACTTTGACGAATCTCAAATATAAAATATATTTGGATTAGTTGATCACTTTTTGGTTACTACATGATTCCATATGTGCTATTTCATAGTTTTCATGTCTTCACTATTATTCTACAATGTAGAAAATAGTACAAATAAAGACAAACCCTTGAATGAGTAGGTGTGTCCAAACTTTTGACTGGTACGGTATATATTTTATTTATATATAAAAATAAAAAAAATGTGAACGCCATACTCAAGTTCTGTTCACAAAATGATCACGAGATAGCTAGCTACCTAGCTTGGTTAGCTAACGTTAGCTAGCTATCTAAGTTTAGCGAGCTACAAATAGTTTGATGGGTAATGGCGCATTTTTAAGGTGTTAAACGGGGGAAAGAGTCTTAGAAGTGGTTTTATATTATATATACAGCGGCTTGTGAAAGTATTCATCCCCCTTGGCATTTTTCCAATTTTGTTGCCTTACAACTTGAAATTAAAATTGATTTTGGTGGGTTTGTATCATATGATTTACACAACATGCCTACCACATTTTATTGTGAAACAAACAAGAAATAGGACAAAAAAAACTGAAAACTTGAGCGTGCATAACTATTCACCCCCCAAAAGTCAATACTTTGTAGAGCCACCTTTAGCAGCAATTACAGCTGCAAGTCTCTTGGGGTATGTCTCTATAAGCTTGGCACATCTAGCCACTGGGATTTTTGCCCATTCTTCAAGGCAAAACTGCTCCAGCTCCTTCAAGTTGGTTGGGTTCCGCTGGTGTACAGCAATATTTAAGTCATACCACAGATTCTCAATTGGATTGATATCTGGGCTTTGACTAGGCCATTCCAAGACATTTAAATGTTTCCCCTTAAACAACTCAAGTGTTGCTTTAGCAGTATGCTTAGGGTCATTGTCCTGCTGGAAGGTGAACCTCCATCCCAGTCTCAAATCTCTGGAAGACTGAAATAGGTTTCCCTCAAGAATTTCTCTGTATTTAGCACCATCCGTCATTCAATTCTGACCAGTTTCCCAGTCCCTGCCGATGAAAAACATCCCCACAGCATGATGCTGCCACCACCATGCTTCACTGTGGGGATGGTATTGTTGGGGTGATGAGGGGTGTTGGGGTTTCCGCAACACATAGCGTTTTCCTTGATGGCCAAAAAGCTCAATTTTAGTCTCATTTGACCAGAGTACCTTCTTCCATATGTTTGGGGAGTCTCCCATATGCCTTTTGGCTAACACCAAACGCGTTTGCTTATTTTTTTCTTTAAGCAATGGCTTTTTTCTGGCCACTCTTCCGTAAAGCCCAGCTCCTTGGAGTGTACAGCTTAAAGTGGTCCTATGGACAGATACTCCAATCTCCGCTGTGGAGCTTTGCAGCACCTTCAGGGTTATCTTTGGTCTCTTTGTTACCTCTCTGATTAATGCCCTCCTTGCCTGGTCCGTGAGTTTTGGTGGGCGGCCCTCTCTTGACAGGTTTGTTGTGGTGCCATATTCTTTCCATTTTTTAATAATGGATTTAATGGTACTCTGTGGGATGTTCAAAGTTTCGGATGTTTTAATATAACCCAACTCTGATCTGTACTTCTCCACAACTTCGTCCCTGACCGGTTTTGAGAGCTCCTTGGTCAAGTATTCACATCATCTCTATTCATTAAATTAGACCTACTACTATCTTCAACGTGTGCATTGTCATCCATCTGAACTCAAACCTGTTGACGCAGTTCTTTATTTATGCTCTTTATTGAAGCTGGGTTGTATTCATTAGAGCACACAACATAAAACCTGTTTCCAAAAAACAAACAAAAAAAAGCATTTGATATTGCACAAGTTAAGATAATATTATTACGTGTTGTGCCTTCTAAACATTACCCTGTCCTTTACTGACTTCTTCTCTGTCTGTCTCTGTAGTGGCCTGTTGTATTGACAATGTTGTCTTCTGTTCTTATTGGGCTGTGAGGTGGTCTCTGGGTGCTGGTCTAGGCAGAGAGGCAGAGGCAGGAGGAGCCTGCAGTGGAGGAGTGGCTGTTGAGGTGGTGCCTGTGCCTGTCCATGCCCGGGGTCCAGAGTAGATAGCAGCTAAAACGCTTTGCTCTGCCCTCCCAACAGACGCTGGTTGGAGGCAGCCTCAGCAACAGACTCAGGAACAGGTGAGTAATGGATGAAGGGGGAATAACACACAGAGAGAGAGACACACACGAACGTGGTACAGTACTATAACAAGCAGGCTTAACATCCCCTCCCCAAACACACATACAGTGCATTCAGAAAGTATTCAGACCCCTTGACTTTTTCCACATTTTGTTATGTTACAACCATATTCTAAAGGGATTAAATAGTTTTTTTTTCCCCTCGTCAAGTTACACACGATACACACCCCATAATGACAAAGCAAAAACAGTTTAATATTTTTTGCTAATTTATTAAATCTGAAATATTTAAACGTCACATTTACATAAGTATTCAGACCCTTTACTCAATACTTTGCTCTGCCTGGTTGGAAGGGGAGCGTCGCTACACAGCCATTTTCAGGTCTCTCCAGAGATGTTTGATCAGGTTCATGCTCTGGCTGGTCCATTCAAGGACAATCAGAGACTTGTCCCGAAGCCACTCCTGTGTTGTCTTGGCTGTGTGCTTATGGTCTTGTCCAGTTGGAAGGTGAACCTTCACCCCAGTCGGAGGTCTTGAACGCCCTGGAGCAGGTTTTCATCAAGGATCGCTCTGTACTTTGCTACATTCATCTTTCCCTCGATCCTGAACAGTCCCTGCCGCTGAAAAACATCCCCACAGCCAAAGATAAAATCACAAAAGCAGGATTAGAAATAAAATCAATCACTAACCTCTTGAAAATCTTCATCAGATGAGTCATATGACAGTATATTACCATGTATATTTGTTTTGTTTGATAATATGCATTTTTATATCCACAAATCTTGGTTTACATTGACGCTGTTACGGTTTTCTTCTGGTGAAAGAGAGGCGGACCAAAACGCAGCGTGGTTATTTATAAACATCTTTAATAAAGATGATAACATGAACAATATATTTATACAAAACAAGAAAACGTGGAAAACCGAAAACAGTCCTAACTGGTGCAAAACACAGAGACAGGAACAATCACCCAAAGAATATGGCTGCCTAAATATGGTTCCCATAATATGGTTCCCAATCAGAGACAACGATAAACACCTGCCTCTGATTGAGAACCACTCTAGGCAACCATAGACTTTCCTAGACTACTTAACTAAACACAATCCCATAAACTACAAAACCCCTAGACAAAACAAACCACATAAATCACCCATGTCACACCCTGGCCTAACCAAAATAATAAAGAGAACACAGAATACTAAGACCAGGGAGTGACAGACATTCCTCCAAAATATCCGTAGGAATTATAGAAAGCTACGCCAGATAACATAAATACTCATCATAAACTTTGACTAAAGATACATGTTCTACATATAATTAAAGATACACTGGTTCTTAATGCAACCGCTGTGACATATTTTTTTTTAAACATTAAAGCCTAACATTGCAATAATCTGAGACGGCGCCAGGCGTAACAATATTTCTCCGCCATGTTGGAGTCAACAGAAATACAAAATTACAACATAAATATTCCCTTACCTTTGATGATCTTTCATCAGAATGTAGTGCAAGGAGTCCTAGTTCCACAATAAATCATTGTTTTGTTCCATAATGTCCAATACTAGTGTCCAAGTAGCTGCATTTGCTATCACTTTCAGCTCACGTGCCTAAAAACTGACTGCTGGTCCAAGATAACTTGCATGAAAACTTCCAAAATATATATTCCAGGTCGAATAAACTGGTCAAACTAAGTACAAAATCAATCTTCAGGATGTTATAATCATATATATCCAATAACGTTCCAACCGGATCATTCGTTTTCATCTGGGGCTGATTGGATGGATGTTTTTAGGCACTCACAGAGAAATGCGCAACAGCATAATGGCATTCTGTTGCGACACCGACTATTTTCCTTCCCATTAGGTCAAAGTTCACAGCAAATGCTCCATTACACTTTCTACTGAATGAGGACATCTAGTGGAAGGCGTAGGAAGTGTTTCCAGATCCATAACTTGTTGGGAAGAAAATGGGCGATGACGTCAAAATTGCCCCAACTTTCAGAATTTCAAAACTTGTTTGGAAGATTGCCTGCCCTATGAGTTCTGTTATACTCACAGACAAAATTCAAACAGTTTTAGAAACTTCAGAGTTTTCTATCCAATAGTAATAATAATATGCATATATTAGCAATCTAGGACAGAGTTTGAGGCAGTTCACTATGGGCACGCAATTCATCCAAAGTGAAAATACTGCCCCCTATCCACAACAAGTTTTAATCATGGTCTGGGAGTCCTTTGGGTGCCTTTTGGCAAGCGGGTGTTATGTGCCTTTTACTGAGGAGTGACTTCATTTGACCACTACCATAAATGCCTGATTGATGGAGTGCTGCAGAGATGGGTCTCCTTCTAGAAGGTGCTCCCATCTCCACAGAGGCACTCTGGAGCTCTTTCAGCGTGACCGTTGGGTTCTTTGTCACCTCCCTGACCAAGGCCCTTCTACCTCGAATACTCAGTTTAGCCAGATGGCCAGCTCTAGGAAGAGTCTTGGTGGTCCCAAACTTCTTCAATTTAAGAATTATGGGGGACACTGCGTTCTTGGGGACCTTTAATGCTGCAGACATTTTTTGGTATCTTTCCCCAGATCTGTGCCTAGACACAATCCTGTCTCAGCGCTCTACGGACAATTCCTTCGACCTCATGGCTTGGTTTTTGCTCTGATATGCACTGTCAACTGTGGGACCTTGTATAGAAAGGTATGTGCCTTTCCAAATCATGTCCAATCAATTGACTTTACCACAGGTGGACATTTCAAGGATGATCTATGGAAACAGGATGCACTTGAGCTCAATTTCGAGTCTCATAACAAAGTGTCTGAATAATTATGTAAATTAGGTATTTCTGTATTTTATTTTTAATACGTTTTTGCTTTGTCATTTTATAATAAAATGTGCAAAAAGTTGTTCTAATTTTTCAGAGTAAATAACTCACGGACACTAGAGAAGCTTAACCAAGTGTCGACATAGCTGTATTCAGACGAAGGCATTTTTCCATCATTACAAGTATATATACTCCACTTTAGACACTCCTTCTTCTCTCCAATCCTTACATCTTATGGTTCGACAGGAAGAGGATAATAGGATAATAAACCATAATTTCTCCCTTCTGGGGATCTGACCTGACCTCAACCCCTCCTTCGCCTAATCCACAGATGTCCATCCACTTCCCATATAGCAATCCTGTGACTTCCTCCCATCCACCTAACAGATTCCAAAGTCATCTGTCTTTCTACAGAGAACCATTAACTTCTGATGTAAAAACCAGTCTCTTACACTCCTTTATATGTTCAAAGTTTACCCCGAATCCAAGTCAAGTGGTCTGAATACGTTCCGAATGCACTGTACACACACATACTTTATTTATTTACGCAAGGCTCATTCCATGGTAAATGAAATGTGTAGGCCTATTTGATGAAGTTGAATATTAGTCTGTTACTACCACAAGACGGTCATATCTTCTTCCTTCCCATCCTGACTGACTTACATTTATATCTTTTTACATTTACACTTTCATTTACACTCTCTAAGGTCAGGGCGTGACACATCTATTCCCTGCTCTTAACCAACCTCATTTACTGCCTTTAAAAAAACATGGCTGACTTGCTAAAACAATTGTGGTTTCTACTGACAATTGAGATGCACAAACTATGGCATAAGGGGACGACAAGTGGATAAGAGGCAATCCGTAATTTTGATTAAGACATTAATGAGCGAGCTAGGATGGACGTAGTCAATATAACTATTTGTTCAGAACTTTTGAAATGTACAGCGACAGAATTCAGAACATGGGCCGTTCTTACAGTCAGAACCGTAGGATAAATACAAGGGGCATATAAGCAGACAATGAAAGCTCTTACAATATTCAATGATTACATTTCTCAAAAACAGGTAATAGGCTACATGTGCACCACCAAGTCAGAACAGTAGGTACAATTAAGAGGTGAAAATAGACCAAATTATTAGGGGCTACTAACAGCTTACTACACAAAATACACTTAGTATTACTTTCTTAGCTACAGTATACATATCTCCCTGGCATATTACATAATTTATTCAGCAGCATACAAGACATTTTAGGACTTACCTTGTTGTGCTGTGTTCACTTGAACAGTTCCTTTGTGACCACATTTTGTCATCAGACGTTGTCATCATTCTCTGCTTTCAACACAACTGGGAACTCAACAAAAAAACAGGTTGAGTCATGATGATCTTAAGGTCATAGCTCTAGAAAGAGGCCCGAGTTCCCAATTTATAATTCCGAGTTGGATGAAAGTTCAAAATGTATTTTCCCAGTCGTAGCTCGTTTTTCCCGAGTTCCCAGTTGTCTTGAACTCACTAAAGTCAGATTTTGCAGTTCCGAGTTAACAGTTGTTTTGTGCGCGGCACAAATCATGCTTAATTGACAGCATGGCCAATGTTAAATGTTTATAATTTTAAACTAGAAAAAGAGATCCTTAATCTTATGCTTTGAACCACACAGCTACAGCCACAGCCACTCCATTGAATAGCAGGCTAATGATTGCTTTGCAATGCTCGCAGTTAGCCACTGATTCCTTCTAAAACACTCATTGTTGAATTAGCTATTTCCAACAATGTTTATGTCTAATGACCGATGAGTTTTATCTATAATTTCTCTTCATATGAAAAGGATTAAAAAGGATTTGACAGTAGACTGTCGACCTGATTCATGATGATGACTGCTAGCTAAGATTTTGAAAGTATGATGTTGACATGATCAAAGCTACTGTAGATATAATGTGATTTGACGTAATTTTATCTGTGGCCAATGACCTTGAGCCATCTTGGATGGGCACTTCGAATATAACTCTATGGCAGCACCCAAGGGGCTAGAATTTTTGATGTAGTGTCCCCATGAGTGACAGAACACTGAGCCAATCACAGCGCAACGCTCAGTATTTCCTCTTGGCATGCCCCACCACCACAGATAGCACTGAGCTAGGCTGAAACAATTGCATTTTGGAGCTGCCTTACTCAAGAAAACAAAAAAGAGACCATATTCGTATGCGGCTTTATTAACTCAATTATATACACTATCGTTCAAAAGTTTGGGGTCACTTAGAAATGTCCTTTTTTTAAATAAAGCACATTTTTGTTCATTAAATTAACATCAAAATGATCAGAAATACAGTGTAGACATTGTTAATGTTGTAAATGACTATTGTAGCTGGGAACGGCTGATTTTAATGGAATATCTACATAGGCGTACAGAGGCCCATCAGCATCCATCACTCCTGTGTTCCAATGGCACGTTGTGTTAGCTAATCAAAGTTGATCATTTTAAAAGGCTAATTGATCATTAGAAAACCCTTTTGCAATTATGTTAGCTAATTAAAGAAGCAATAAAACTGGCAGCCTTCTTTAGACTAGTTGAGTATCTGGCGCACCAGCATTTGTTGGTTCAATTAAAAGCTCAAAATGTCCAGAAACCTTCTTCTGAAACTCGTCAGTCTATTCTTGTTCTGAGAAATGAAGGCTATTTCATGCAAGAAATTGCCAAGAAACTGAAGATCTCATACAACACGGTGTACTATTCCCTTCACAGAACAGCGCAAAATGGCTAGAAAGAGGATTGGGAGACCCCGGTGCACAACTGAGCAAGAGGACCTCAACTGGCAGCATTATTAAATAGTGCCCACCAATCTCAACGTCAACAGTGAAGAGGCGACACCGGGAGGCTGGCTGTGTTCTTTTGCCCATCTTAAACTTTTATTTTTTATTGGCCAGTCTGAGATATGGCTTTTTCTTTGCAACTCTCAGCATCCCAGAGTCGCCCATTGTCACGTTCTGACCTTTATTTCCGTTGTTTTGTATTTATTTAGTATGGTCAGGGCGTGAGTTGGGTGGGCAGTCTATGTTTGTTTTTCTATGTTTTGGGGCATTTCTATGTTTTCGGCCTAGTATGGTTCTCAATCAGAGGCAGGTGTCATTAGTTGTCTCTGATTGAGAATCATACTTAGGTAGCCTGGGTTGCACTGTTTGTTTGTGGGTGATTGTCTATGTTAGTGGCTTGTGTCAGCACAGGTCTCATTTTGTAGCTTCACGGTCGAATTTGGTTTATTGTTTTTGTTACTCGTTTGTATAGTGTTCAGTCTTTCTTTATTAAAGATTTTACCATGGACACTTACCACGCCGCATATTGGTCCTCTGATCCTTCTCGCCTCTCCTCTTCAGACGAAGAGGAGGACGACCGTGACAGAATCACCCACCAACCAAGGACCAAGCGGCGTGGTAGAAAACAGCGACGACAGCAGCAGCAGCAGCAACAACAACAGCGGCCGGTATCACAGGACTCCTGGACATGGGAGGAGATACTGAACGGAGAGGGACCCTGGGCACAGGCTGGGGAATATCGCCGCCCCAAAGCAGAGCTGGAGGCAGCGAAAGCTGAGCGGCGGCGATATGAGGAGGCAGTGCGACAGGTACGAGAGACAGCCCCAAATTTTTTTTGGGGGGGGCATACGAGGGGTGGAGCTAAGCCAGGTAGCAGACCTGCGCTCACCCCTCGTGCTTATTATAAGCAGCGCGATACTGGGCAGGCACCGTGTTATGCGGTTAAGCGCACGGTGTCGCCAGTACGTGTCCATAGCCCGGTGCGCTATAGGACAGCACCCCGAGAGTGTCATGCGAGTGCGGGTATCGAGCCAGGGCGTATGGTGCCTGCTCAGCGGGTCTGGTCGCCGGTACGCAGTTTTGGCCCAGGGTATCCTGCGCCGGCTCTGCGTGCTGTGTCTCCGGGGCGCTGGGAGGGTGCAGTGCGTCCTCTGCCCGCGCTCCGCTCGTACCGGGCGACTGTGGGAATGGAGCCGAAGGGAGAGGTGCGTGTAGTAAGCACTAGATCTCCCGTGCTTACCCACAGCCCGGTTCAACCTGTGCCTGCACTCTGGACGGTCCGGGCTAGAGTGGTTATCCAGCCTGGGGAAGTGGTGCCAAGGTTGCGCACCAGAGCTCCAGTGCTCCCCCACAGCCCGGTCTTTCAGGTGCCTCCTCTTAACCCCAAGCCTCCTGAAGGTCTTCCCAGCCTGGTGGTTCCTGTGGCAGCCCCACGCACCAGGCTGTCTCTCTGTCTCCTCCCTGCAGGTGGTCCTGTCTGTCCGGCGCCGCTGCCGGAGTCTCCCGCCTGTCCGGCGCCGCTGCCGGAGTCTCCCGCCTGTCCGGCGCCGCTGCCGGAGTCTCCCGCCTGTCCGGCGCCGCTGCCGGAGTCTCCCGCCTGTCCGGCGCCGCTGCCGGAGTCTCCCGCCTGTCCGGCGCCGCTGCCGGAGTCTCCCGCCTGTCCGGCGCCGCTGCCGGAGTCTCCCGCCTGTCCGGCGCCGCTGCCGGAGTCTCCCGCCTGTCCGGCGCCGCTGCCGGAGTCTCCCGCCTGTCCGGCGCCGCTGCCGGAGTCTCCCGCCTGTCCGGCGCCGCTGCCGGAGTCTCCCGCCTGTCCGGCGCCGCTGCCGGAGTCTCCCGCCTGTCCGGCGCCGCTGCCGGAGTCTCCCGCCTGTCCGGCGCCGCTGCCGGAGTCTCCCGCCTGTCCGGCGCCTCTGCCGGAGTCTCCCGCCTGTCCGGCGCCTCTGCCGGAGCCTCCCGCCTGTCCGGCGCCTCTGCCGGAGCCTCCCGCCTGTCCGGCGCCTCTGCCGGAGCCTCCCGCCTGTCCGGCGCCTCTGCCGGAGCCTCCCGCCTGTCCGGCGCCTCTGCCGGAGCCTCCCGCCTGTCCGGCGCCTCTGCCGGAGCCTCCCGCCTGTCCGGCGCCTCTGCCGGAGCCTCCCGCCTGTCCGGCGCCTCTGCCGGAGCCTCCCGCCTGTCCGGCGCCGCTGCCGGAGCCTCCCGCCTGTCCGGCGCCGCTGCCGGAGCCTCCCGCCTGTCCGGCGCCGCTGCCGGAGCCTCCCGCCTGTCCGGCGCCGCTGCCGGAGCCCCTCTGCCCAGAGCAGCTGTCTCTCTGTCCCGAGCAGCTGTCTCTCTGTCCCGAGCAGCTGTCTCTCTGTCCCGAGCAGCTGTCTCTCTGTCCCGAGCAGCTGTCTCTCTGTCCCGAGCAGCTGTCTCTATGTCCCGAGCAGCTGTCTCTATGTCCCGAGCAGCTGTCTCTCTGTCCCGAGCAGCTGTCTCTCTGTCCCGAGCAGCTGTCTCTCTGTCCCGAGCAGCTGTCCCTCTGTCCCGAGCTGCCCCTCTGTCCAGTGGGGTCATTGAGAGGGGTGGTCATGCTGAGAGAGCCACGGAGGCGGACAATAAGGCGGACTAAGACAATGATGAGGTGGGGTCCGCGTCCCGCGCCAGAGCCGCCACCGCGGACAGACGCCCACCCAGACCCTCCCCTATAGGTCAAGGTTTTGCGGCCGGAGTCCGCACCTTTGGGGGGGGGGTACTGTCACGTTCTGACCTTTATTTCCGTTGTTTTGTATTTATTTAGTATGGTCAGGGCGTGAGTTGGGTGGGCAGTCTATATTTGTTTTTCTATGTTTTGGGGCATTTCTATGTTTTCGGCCTAGTATGGTTCTCAATCAGAGGCAGGTGTCATTAGTTGTCTCTGATTGAGAATCATACTTAGGTAGCCTGGGTTGCACTGTTTGTTTGTGGGTGATTGTCTATGTTAGTGGCTTGTGTCAGCACAGGTCTCATTTTGTAGCTTCACGGTCGAATTTGGTTTATTGTTTTTGTTACTCGTTTGTATAGTGTTCAGTCTTTCTTTATTAAAGATTTTACCATGGACACTTACCACGCCGCATATTGGTCCTCTGATCCTTCTCGCCTCTCCTCTTCAGACGAAGAGGAGGACGACCGTGACACCCATTCTCTGTTAACGTTGAGACTGCTGTCATTTCTAAACTTTATGAGGGTAATATCAAAATTACATTAAGCCATTGTTTTTATGGAAAATACAAGCATGATGTTATGTCGCAGCAAACACAACATTACATTTGGAACTTAATTTGGCCAAAGAAAATGAAGAAAGAAAATGCTAGTGCCTACCATACCCACCAAATTATATCAATAGGCTAATAATATTTACTTTACAAAAGTCCTACTTATGACCTATCTTAAATTAAATACGATTGAACTTAATTTAGCCAACAAAAATGTCTCAACAGAATGAAACAAAACACATTTAGCATACTTTAATAACTGGATAAGATAATAAATAGGGCTACAATAATAACAATGATATACGATAATAATAATAACAAAACAAATTATTATAAACACGAAATAATAAATAAATGAAGTTCCCAAATTGCATCCTATCTGAATAGCGAATTGCAAAAAAATAAACAAATATTTTGCTAATGCCTTCTATCATGTAAATAACATTTAATTCCAAGAATTCCAGCACCCCCAACTCAAAACATCTTCCCTTGGCTATGCCCTGGACTGAAGAGGCAGACAAATAAGAGAAATGTGGTGGACTAAATGAGAGACAATTACATATTTCTCAAGGTAGGAATATTGCAAAAAATTCTGATCAATGTCTCACTCGAGAATACAACCTCCCACGTTATGACATCGGTCAGTATTGAAATCTGACATGTAGGATAAACGTGTTTGCGATCCAAAAGTCGTATTCCTATTAACTGAGACTGGCTTTAGCCCAATGCTACATAATACCAGTTTTTGCCTGCTTAAACGGCAATAGCTCAGTTACACATGATCCAAGATGGCGTAGAAGTCAGACGTCTTGTCGTGTCGTTTCCCTTGTATGTATCGTTTTTTTTCATATTTTTCTTCGCATATCTTAAAACATTTTGCTAAACCTCAACATCTAAATACTCTCCTGCAACCCGCCTCACCCAATGTAGCGTGGATCTGCTTTTTAAAACATTTATATTTACTTCGGATCCGGAACCCCTCAACTGAAGCTAGCCAGCTAACTACCAGCTATCAGGCAGCAAACCATTGCTAGTGGTCATCAGCTAACCTTTAGCTCGGAAAGCTCTCGCCAGTTCGAACAACGCGACTCTCACCAGAGCATAACGGACCTATTATTTTTATCCCCGGATTCCCACCGCAAACGGAACATTTTCATCTGGATATTCACAACTAGCTAACTAGCTAACCGCAACCTCGGATGATTACTCCTGGCTAGCGTTTCCATCCACTTAGCTTGAAGCTAGCCCGGCCAGAGCTCCTGTGCTACCACCGACCCATACTCCTGGGCTACAATATCCGGACCCACGACCGGTCTATCGATGTCACCGCATGAAGAGGCATAAACAGACTTAACCCCATCGCGACGTCCCCCAAAGGCTAACTTTCTAGCCCTTGCTATCTGCTTGCTTGCACCTGTGATTACTGTATGCCTCGCTGTATGTCTCTCTCAAATGTCAATATGCCTTGTATACTGTTGTTCAGGTTAGTTATCACTGTTTTAGTTTACAATGGAGCCCCTAGTTCCACTCTTCATACCCCTGATACCTCCTTTGTCCCACCTCCCACACATGCGGTGACCTCACCCATTACAACCAGCATGTCCAGAGATACAACCTCTCTTATCATCACCCAGTGCCTGGGCTTACCTCCGCTGTACCCGCACCCCACCATACCCCTGTCTGCGCATTATGCCCTGAATATATTCTATCATGCCCAGAAATCTGCTCCTTTTATTCTTTGTCCCCAACGCTCTAGGCGACCAGTTTTGATAGCCTTTAGCCGCACCCTCATACTACTCTGTTCCGCGGGTGATGCGGAGGTAAACCCAGGCCCTGCATGTCCCCAGGCACCCTCATTTGTTGACTTCTGTGATCGAAAAAGCCTTGGTTTCATGCATGTTAACATCAGAAGCCTCCTCTCTAAATTTGTTTTACTCACTGCTTTAGCACACTCTGCTAACCCTGATGTCCTTGCCGTGTCTGAATCCTGGCTCAGGAAGGCCACCAAAAATTCTGAGATTTCCATACCCAACTATAACATTTTCCGTCAAGATAGAACTGCCAAAGGAGTTGCAGTCTACTGCAGAGATAGCCTGCAAAGTAATGTCATACTTTCCAGGTCCATACCCAAACAGTTCGAACGACTAATTTAAAAAATGACTCTCTCCAGAAATAATTCTCTCACTGTTGCCGCCTGCTACCGACCCCCCTCAGCTCCCAGCTGTGCCCTGGACACCATTTGTGAATTGATCGCCCCCCATCTAGCTTCAGAGTTTGTTCTGTTAGGTGACCTAAACTGGTATTTGCTTAACACCCCGGCAGTCCTACAATCTAAGCTAGATGCCCTCAATCTCACACAAATCATCAAGGAACCCACCAGGTACAACCCTAAATCTGTAAACCAGGGCACCCTCATAGACATCATCCTGACCAACTGGCCCTCCAAAAACACCTCCGCTGTCTTCAACCAGGATCTCAGCGATCACTGCCTCATTGCCTGTATCCGCTACGGATCCGCAGTCAAATGACCACCCCTCATCACTTTCAAACGCGCCCTAAAACACTTCTGTCAGCAGGCCTTTCTAATCGACCTGGCCCGGGTATCCTGGAAGGACATTGACCTCATCCCGTCAGTTGAGGATGCCTGGTCATTCTTTAAAAGTAACTTCCTCACCATTTTAGATAAGCATGCTCCGTTCAAAAAATGCAGAACTAAGAACAGATATAGCCCTTGGTTCACTCCAGACCTGACTGCCCTCGACCAGCACAAAAACATCCTGTGGCGGACTGCAATAGCATCGAATAGTCCCCGCGATATGCAACTTTTCAGGGAAGTCAGGAACCAATACACACAGTCAGCTAAGGCCAGCTTCTTCAGGCAGAAATGTGCATCCTGTAGCTCCAACTCCAAAAAGTTCTGGGACACTGTGAAGTCCATGGAGAACAAGAGCACCTCCTCCCAGATGCCCACTGCACTGAGGCTAGGTAACACGGTCACCACCGATAAATCCATGATTATCGAAAACTTCAACAAGCATTTCTCAATGGCTGGCCATGCCTTCCGCCTGGCTACTCCAACCTCGGCCAACCCCCCCCCCCCCCCCCCCCCCCGCAGCTACTCGCCCAAGCCTCTCCAGGTTCTCCTTTACCCAAATCCAGATAGCAGATGTTCTGAAAGAGCTGCAAAACCTGGACCCGTACAAATCAGCTGGGCTTGACAATCTGGACCCTCTATTTCTGAAACTATCCGCCGCCATTGTCGCAACCCCTATTACCAGCCTGTTCAACCTCTCTTTCATATCGTCTGAGATCCCCAAGGATTGGAACCTGCCGCAGTCATCCCCCTCTTCAAAGGGGGAGACACCCTGGACCCAAACTGTTAGAGACCTATATCCATCCTGCCCTGCCTATCTAAGGTCTTCAAAAGCCAAGTCAACAAACATGTCACTGACCATCTCGAATCCCACCGTACCTTCTCCGCTGTGCAATCTGGTTTCCGAGCCGGTCACGGGTGCACCTCAGGCACGCTCAAGGTACTAAACGATATCATAACCGCCATCGATAAAAGACAGTACTGTGCAGCCGTCTTCATCGACCTTGCCAAGGCTTTCGACTCTGTCAATCACCATATTCTTATCGGCAGACTCAGTAGCCTCGGTTTTTC
Organism: Oncorhynchus mykiss; assembly: GCF_013265735.2. Classification (NCBI taxonomy): domain Eukaryota; kingdom Metazoa; phylum Chordata; class Actinopteri; order Salmoniformes; family Salmonidae; genus Oncorhynchus; species Oncorhynchus mykiss. The sequence goes on from NC_050572.1 coordinate 41,153,328, forward strand.
TGATGACTGCCTTGCCTGGTTCACCAACTACTTTGCAGACAGAGTTCAGTGTGTCAAATCGCAGGGCGTGCTGTCCGGTCCTCTGGCAGTCTTTATGGGGGTGCCACAGGGTTCAATTCTCGGGCCGACTCTTTTCTCTGTATATATCAATGATGTTGCTCTTGCTGCGGACGATTCCCTGATCCACCTCTACGCAGACGACACCATTCTGTATACTTCCGGCCTGTCCTTGGACACTGTGCTATCTAATCTCCAAATGAGCTTCAATGCCATACAACACTCCTTCCGTGGCCTCCAACTGCTCTTAAACGCTAGTAAAACCAAATGCATGCTTTTCAACCGTTCGCAGCGGTTGACCCCAGGGATTGATAGAACATCTCTCAGAGATGCACAAAAACAATATAACAATCAAAATGGATGAACCTTTCATTTAACCTCTATTTAGGAAGAGTAGATGAGGATCTTCTTCATCATTATTTATCGAGTCATTCATTAGCTATTATTACCATCAGAATATCCCAATCATTAAAAAGGCCAGCTTCTACATTCTTGTACCTTTTTTCATTACCATTATAAGCATCTTATTGTGTCTGTAGGTTTGAGTAAATTTAGTGGAGGGTAAACGCAAGTGAACACAAAATTTACCCAAAATTGTTTTTGCCATGTAGTAAAGGTGCTTTGCAGTCCACCCATAGACTTAGATAGACATCGCTTCATTGTATCTGTCTGTCCCATTATGGGGTCAGCATGCTCTTGTGGGGTCAACATGGGGTCAGCATGCTCATGCTCTCTATTACGGGCAGCATGCTCTTGAGGCATCTTAATTTTGAAGTAGTCAATTTTCTTCTTCTACTACTTCTATGAGATGGAAAGCAAACCTGCAGTGTGTTGTTTTAAAGGTATAAAGCAAAATGTTGCAGATTTACTGCCACCTGCAGTTATGGAATGTTTACTCATGAGTAGAAAGACTCTAAAAATGTTCCCGTGGTGCCCCAACTTCCTAGTTAATTAAAGTTTACATGATTAGTTTATTCACGTAAGGGATAATTACACATAGAGAATTTGAAAATATAATAGCCTTCACATTTAATGATAGTCACGCTACGACACATAGCTTGGGCACCATAAGCCACTTTGTTCTAGTCCTTCAGGCTACTATCTCTATCTTGAGTCACACACACACCACATCTTATCTATGAATGCAGGCCCAGTCAGACCGGAGACATATGTCTCACATGCACCACTAATCATAGAATGGAATGTGGCTGTAAAATATTTTATCACCAAGCCATCACTTAATCAGTTGCCAACTCAAACTTCAAAAGACTCGTCTCGGTTCACTCAGAATGAAAAGAAAGAGTTCTAAGAACCCTACTTTATGTCACATGGAATGACGCTGGAGAGACGAAGCAGGTACGGGGAGTCAAACATTTAATAAAGAACGGACATGGAATTAGACAGGAACAGCGTCAGCAAACAGGTAACACAAACAAAAGACAATCAATACAGTAGCGGGGAACAGAGCAAGGGAACTGACAAATATATGGGAGGAAATAAACAGATGAGTGAGTCCAGGTGAGTCCAATATCGCTGATGCACGTGATGAGGGAAGGCAGGCGTGCATAATGGATGGAAGGAGTGTGTGATGCAGGGCAGCCTGGTGCCCTCAAGCACCAGGGGGGGGGGAATAGCGGGAGCAGACGTGACAGTACCCCCCCTCTTTGGGTGCCACCCGGCGTTCCACCTGGGTGAACCGGCCGAGACATGGGCGCTGGGCAAGCCGGTTGGGGCGTGGGAGCCCAACAAACCGGCAGGAGAGTGAGAGCCTGGCGAGCCGGCTGAGGCATGGAAGCCAGACAATCCAACTGAGTCAAGACGCCTGTCGATCCTGCTGCAGTGAGGAAGCCCGATGATCCGGTGGAGAGTGACGTGGGATGGGAAGCCGCCGAGCCAACTGAGGCAAGGAAGCCAGCCAGGGCGTGAAAGCCCGACGGGCTTGGCTTAGGCACCCCCGGTTCCATCGGCGGCGACCCAGAGCCGATGCCAACATACCAACCGGAACACCAGTACTCCCCGATGCTTCGTGTGATGGTCTTCTGTATTCTGTCACATGGAATGACGCTGGAGAGACGAAGCAGGTACGGGGAGTCAAGCATTTAATAAAGAACAGACATGGAATGAGACAGGAACAGCGTCAGCAAACTAATAATACAAATAAATAATTAAGCCAATTTGTATATTGCTGATTCATGATTTATGTAAGGGTTTGCGACATTCAGGAATGAGACTGATGGGGTAATAATGCATTAATAGAAGACTGTAATCGACAAGATATGAAAATATCTGAAGAGTTCATTCGGGAAATAGAGTCTTTAAATATTTTCCTGTGGTGCCCTGACTTCCTAGTTAATTAAAGTTTACATGATTAGTATAGTCACGTAAGGAATAATTACAGATAGAGAATTGATTTGATAATATAACAGTCTTCACATTTAATGATAGTCACGCAACGAGACAAGGCTGGGGCACCATAAGCCACTTTGGGTTCATCCTGTGTTCATCTGCCTCTGGTGTTATTCCCAGAAGCAAGGATGAGAATAAACAATGAAATGTTTGTCCTATTCATTCAGGCTACTATCTCTATCTCGAGTCACACACACACCACACCTTATCTATGAATGAAGGCTCAGTCAGACCGGAGACTCACAAGCACCACTAATCATAGATTGGCTGTAAAGTTTTTTAGCACCAAGCCATCACTTAATCAGTTGCCAACCCAAGCTTCAAAAGAATCCCCTCAGTTCACTCAGAATGAAGAGAGAGTCCTAAGAACCCTACTCTATCGCATGAAAACAACCTTTCGGTAAAAAAACAGCATCATAACATAATCTTGTAATTTTCAAGTCAGTTCGTCAAATTTCTGCCCATCTAGAGCTGCCCCGGTCAACTGTAAGTGCTGTTATTGTGAAGTGGAAACGTCTAGCAAACAACAATAGGCCACACACAAGCTTACAGAATGTAACTGCTGAGTGCTGAAGCCAGTAAAAATCATCTGTCCTCGGTTACCCCCGTGCACAAAGTGAGGTCCATACAGAAATTATTTGTTGAGATCCGTGTGGAAGAACTTTACTGGCCCGCGCAGAGCCCTAACCCTAACCCCATCGAACACCTTTGGGATTAATTGGAACGCCGACTGCGAGCCAGGCCTAATCGCCCAACATCAGTGCCCGTCCTCACTAATGTTCTTGTGGCTGAATGGAAGCAAGTCCATTCAGCAATTTTCCAACATCTAGTGGAAAGCGCTGTCCACAGGCATGTGCTGAAATCACATCAAATCTTGAATCGTGCCATAGATATGCTCTCCAAGGTTGTGAATGTCTTTGCTGCAGGCACAACAAAGATATCATGCAGGCCACTTTAGACGTCCTTATTTTGAAAAACGGTTGTTTTTTTTTACAAATAATTAGGTCTGTAGGTCTACAGGTCTGCATTAGGCTCATGGTCATATCCCTATATATGCCATATAGTGCTGGCACATCAATAGGCAGTGCATATGAAATAATTTTACTTTTCAACCACGTTTTAGTTTTCTCCTTTCATCCAGCAGACGGATCGGCTGGTCAGAATAACACTGGCCTAGACTGAGGCTATGTTCCTATGACCATTATGGTATCCAGTAGTAGGCTACACCCCCCCCCCCCTTCCCCCAACCAACACACAAACATCCCCATACACCCACCCCTTCATTCTTTACATCCGTCACACCCACCCCCGCCCACTAACAGGCACCACTCTCTGCCTTATTGAACAGGCCTAAAAACATCATGTCAAAGTTCACTTTTTTTTAAAATCATTAAATATGAAAAATACACATTAAAACATTATGAAAATGTAATACATCATTGCATTGTAGGTACCAATAGTACACCATGCATCACTCCCTGTCTGTTGTTATTTTTACTCCAGTGCATCTGACTGCAGCAACCAAGCTCAGTCTTTCCTGTTTCATACATCTTTAAGGGTTTGTTTGAACCATCATTAAATGTGAAGACTGTTATATTATCGAACCAATTCTCTATGTGTAATTATTCCTTACGTGATTAAACTAATCATGTAAACTTGAATTAACTAGGAAGTCAGGAGCACCATGGGAAAATGTTTAAAGAGTCTCTATTTCCCGAATGAACTCTTCAGATATTTTCATATCTTATTGATTACAGTCATCTATTAATGTATTATTACCTCATCAGTTTAATTCCTGAATGTCGCAAACCCTTGGATATCTGCACGAACCCTAAATTAAATCATGAATCAGCGATCTACAAATTGGCCTATTTATTTATTTATTTATTAACTAACAAATCAATCACAGAATTACATAAACACACACATGATAGTTATACATTGGTTACTCACATGATACACTGAAAAGTCCCTAGTGGGCTAAACCGAAAAGACTGCTTGGTAGACAAAGGAAAGGGGTGGGGACAGTTCAAGAGCGGGAAACTCAGAGTAGACCCACGTGTATATATAGTTCACTACACTCATGGAAATGCTAATACTTTGAACATGCACAGCCGCTCATTTGAAAAGAAATTGCAATTTACATATTTACGAGTGTATGCCTTTGTTGTCTCTCTCTGTGATAGCCGGATCCGTCTGCTGGATAGTCAGTCGACAGAAAGTCTCTGGTTTGTCCACCAGAGATCAAAGTCTTTCGTAGTTGTAGCTTGTTCTAATGGATACGTCAGGCATATCATTCGGTTGTTCGATCAGTTGTGTTTACCAGACTAAAGTACTTAAACAGCTGCAGACTGAATAATTGGTCTTTAGTTTGTAGATTTCTTAACCATTTCAGCGTGGGGATGATCCCCACGTTCTCTGGTCTTGTCCTTCGGTAGAGTTTTTTGCAACATCTGGCTCACGCCGTAGTCTGCTTGGTCTATAGAATCAAATCAAATCAAATTTTATTTGTCACATGTGCGAATACAACAATGCAGTTTTAAGAAAATAAACAAACAAAAAATAAAGAGATAAGAATAGCAAATAATTAAAGAGCAGCAATAAATAACAATAGCGGGGCAATATACAGGGGGTAACGGTACAGAGTCAACATGCGGGGGCACAGGTGTCAAGGTAATTGAGGTAATATGTACATGTATGTACAGTTATTAAAGTGACTATGCATAGATAGTAACAGAGAGTAGCAGTAGCATAGAAGGGGGAGGCAATCCAAATAGTTTGGGTAGCCATTTGATTAGCTGTTCAGGAGTCTTATGGCTTGGGGGTAGAAGCTGTTCAGATGCCTCTTGGACCTAGACATGGCACTCCAGTACCGCTTGCCGTGCGGTAGCAGAGAAAACAGTCTATGACTAGGGTGGCTGGAGTCTTTGACAATTTTTAGGGCCTTCCTCTGACACCGAATGGTATAGAGGTCCTGGATGGCCGGAAGCTTGGCCCCGATGATGTACTGGGCCGTACGCACTACCCTCTATAGTGCCTTGCGGTCGGAGGCTGAGCAGTTGCCATACCAGGCAGTGATGCAATCCGTCAGGATGTGCTTGATGGTGCAGCTGTAAAACGGGGGAGGGGGGGGGGGGGGGCTGAGCATGCACCCCTGATGGGCCCCCGTGTTGAGGATCAGTGTGGCCGATGTGTTGTTACCTACACTCACCACCTGGTGGCGGACTGTCAGGAAGTCCAGGATCCAGTTGCAGAAGGAGGTGTTTAGTCCCAGGGTCCTTAGCTTAGTGATGAGCTTTGAGGGCATAAAGGTGTTGAAATCTGAGCTCTAGTCAATGAATAGCAATCTCTCATAGGTGTTCCTTTTGTCCAGGTGTGAAAGAGCAGTGTGGAATGCAATAAAGATTGCATCATCTGTGGACCTGTTGGTGCAGTATGTAAATTAGAGTGGATCTAGCGTTTCTGGGATAATGGTGTTGATGTGAGCCATGACCACCTTTTCAAAGCATTTCATGGCTACAGATGTGAGAGTCCGGGTTGGTAGTCATTTAGACAGGTTACGTTAGTGTACTTGGGCACAGGGACTGTGGTCTGCTGTGAAGGGAATAGTACACAGCGTTGTACGAGATCTTCAGTTTCTTGGCAATTTCTCGCATGGAATAGCCTTCATTTCTCAGAACAAGAATAGACTGAAGAGTTTCAGAAAAAAGTATTTGTTTCTGGCCATTTTGAGCCTGTAATCGAACCCACAAATGCTGATGCTCCAGATACTCAACTAGTCTAAAGAAGGCCAGTTCTATTGCTTCTTTAAGCAGCATAACAGTTTTCAGCTGTGCTAACATAATTGCAAAATAGTTTTCTAATGTTCAATTAACTTTTAAAAAGTATAAACTTGGATTAGATAACACAACGTGCCATTGGAACACAGGAGTGATGGTTGCTGATAATGGGCCTCTCTAATCTACATGTAGATATTACATTAAAAATCTGCCGTTTCCATTGCAATAGTCATTTACAACATTAACAATGTCTACACTTTATTTCTGATCAATTTGATGTTATTTTAGTTGATTTTTTAAAAATTTCTTTCAAAAACAAGGACATTTCTAAGTGACCCAAAACTTTTGAAAGGTAGTATATATATATATATATATACAGTGCCTTGCGAAAGTATTCGGCACCCTTGAACTTTGCGACCTTTTGCCACATTTCAGGCTTCAAACATAAAGATATAAAACTGTATTTTTTTGTGAAGAATCAACATCAAGTGGGACACAATCATGAAGTGGAACGACATTTATTGGATATTTCAAACTTTTTAAACAAATCAAAAAACAGAAAAATTGGGCAAATTTATTCAGCCCCCTTAAGTTAATACTTTGTAGCGCCACCTTTTGCTGTGATTACAGCTGTAAGTCGCTTGGGGTATGTCTCTATCAGTTTTGCACATCAAAAATTGGGCGTGCAAAATTATTCAGCCCCTTTACTTTCAGTGCAGCAAACTCTCTCCAGATGTTCAGTGAGGATCTCTGAATGATCCAATGTTGACCTAAATGACTAATGATGATAAATACAATCCACCTGTGTGTAATCAAGTCTCCGTATAAATGCACCTGCACTGTGATAGTCTCAGAGGTCCGTTAAAAGCGCAGAGAGCATCATGAAGAACAAGGAACACACCAGGCAGGTCCGAGATACTGTTGTGAAGAAGTTTAAAGCCGGATTTGGATACAAAAAGATTTCCCAAGCTTTAAACATCCCAAGGAGCACTGTGCAAGCGATAATATTGAAATGGAAGGAGTATCAGACCACTGCAAATCTACCAAGACCTGGCCGTCCCTCTAAACTTTCAGCTCATACAAGGAGAAAACTGATCAGACATGCAGCCAAGAGGCCCATGATCACTCTGGATGAACTGCAGAGATCTACAGCTGAGGTGGGAGACTCTGTCCATAGGACAACAATCAGTCGTATATTGCACAAATCTGGCCTTTATGGAAGAGTGGCAAGAAGAAAGCAATTTCTTAAAGATATCCATAAAAAGTGTTGTTTAAAGTTTGCCACAAGCCACCTGGGAGACACACCAAACATGTGGAAGAAGGTGCTCTGGTCAGATGAAACCAAAATTGAACTTTTTGGCAACAATGCAAAACGTTATGTTTGGCGTAAAAGCAACACAGCTGAACACACCATCCCCACTGTCAAACATGGTGGTGGCAGCACCATGGTTTGGGCCTGCTTTTCTTCAGCAGGGACAGGGAAGATGGTTAAAATTGATGGGAAGATGGATGGAGCCAAATACAGGACCATTCTGGAAGAAAACCTGATGGAGTCTGCAAAAGACCTGAGACTGGGACGGAGATTTGTCTTCCAACAAGACAATGATCCAAAACATAAAGCAAAATCTACAATGGAATGGTTCAAAAATAAACATATCCAGGTGTTAGAATGGCCAAGTCAAAGTCCAGACCTGAATCCAATCGAGAATCTGTGGAAAGAACTGAAAACTGCTGTTCACAAATGCTCTCCATCCAACCTCATTGAGCTCGAGCTGTTTTGCAAGGAGGAATGGGAAAAAAATTCAGTCTCTCGATGTGCAAAACTGATAGAGACATACCCCAAGCGACTTACAGCTGTAATCACAGCAAAAGGTGGCGCTACAAAGTATTAACTTAAGGGGGCTGAATAAATTTGCACGCCCAATTTGTCAGTTTTTGATTTGTTAAAAAATTTGAAATATCCAATAAATGTCGTTCCACTTCATGATTGTGTCCCACTTGTTGTTGATTCTTCACAAAACAATACAGTTTTATTTCTTTATGTTTGAAGCCTGAAATGTGGCAAAAGGTCGCAAAGTTCAAGGGGGCCGAATACTTTCGCAAGGCACTGTACATATTTATCTGAAATTTACAGAAATGTATTAATTTAACAAGCGCTCAGCATATGTGGGAACTCCTTCATCAAGACTGTTGGAAAAGCATTCATTTGAAGCTGGTTGACAGGAATTCCAAGAGTGTGCAAAGCTGTCATCAAGGCTACTTTGAAGAATTTCAAATGAAAATATATTTCGATTTTTAACATGTTTTTGGTTACTACATACTGTTTTGGTTACTATTCCATATGTGTTATTTCATAGTTTTGATGTCTTCACTATTATTCTATAATGTAGAAAATAGTAAAAATAAAGAAAACCCCTTGAATATGAGTAGGTGTGTCCAAACTTTTGACTGGTACTGTTTACAACAAAAAAAATATATATATATATTTTCACTTTGTCATTATTGGGTATTGTGTGGAGTTGATTTCAAATAATTGACATGTACGAACACACGGGTGTGATAATTCTACCGTATACGCTCAAACAAGTATGAATAGAACACTTAGTTCTACTTGACGCAACAGTCAGTGTTTGAGCTGGCCACACTGTTTTTTCACAGAAACATTTTGCACAAACATTTACAATGTTGTGTCCTCAATGTGAATAGTTTATTTTTGGAGGCAATGTTCAGACATTCATAGAAGTAGCAACAGCATAACACAATTCTCTGAAAATGTAAGCTATATTATTTCTAGTGCTAACACAATCGATCATATTTAGCCAACTCTCGGCTGATAGAAACCATAATATGAATTACTTAATAGCAATTACTATTTGCAATTCATCACATCACGGGTGAGCTCATCAGTGGTCGAAATAATTTTTTAAAACTATTTCTAAAATTCAAAAGTAATCCGACGTTGGGTAGTTTTTGCACACCTCCATGTTTGTTTTTCTTCGTCAACCAAAGAAAAGAAGGGGTAACAATATGAATTTGGTTTGTTTGCAGTATGCATGTTGGCAAAGTTGTCATGGTCGTCTACCATTCATTCACTTCCCATCCTTCATTTCCCGGAAGTTTACTCAAAAGATGAGTGAAACATCCCTTCACCGCATTTTGCTAGAGCATCTTTGGTCTGACAAACGTTTACGTGACATCCAGAATACATTGAATGATGTCAATATGTCTCCATACATAGCCGGCAAATAGCTTAGCATTAGCTCATCACAATCAGTACAACCTTAAAAAAAAGATTTTACACACATCATATGTGTACATTATCAGTGGCTTAAAAATACTTTAAAGTACTACTTAAGCAGTTTTTGGGGGTATCTGTACTTTACTTTACTATTCATATTTTTGACTACTTTTACTTTTACTTCACTACATTACTAAAGTAAATTATGGACTTTTTACTCCATACATATTCTCTGACACCCAAAAGTACTTACATTTTGAATGCAAGACAGGAAAATGATCTAATTCACACACTTATCAAGAGAACATCCCTGGTCATCCCTACTGGGTCTGATCTGGCGGAATCAGTAAACACATGCTGCATTTATAAATTGAGAGCTGGGAGCGTGCCCCTGGCTATCTGTAAAGAAATAAAAAATAGAAAATGTGGCCGTCTGCTTTGCTTTAATATAAGGAATTTGAAATTATTTATACATGTTCTTTTACTTTTGATACGGAAGTACACTTTAGCAATTACATTTACTTTTGATACTTAAGTATATTTAAATCCAAATACTTTTAGACTTTTACTCAAGTAGTTTTTACTGGGTGACTTTCACTTTTACTTGAGTCATTTACTATTAAGGTACCTTTACAAGTGGGTACTTTTTCAACCACTGTACATTACAACCCATGCAAGAATCAGAATGCATGATTTGCCACCAGTACTTGAAAACGTGAATACAATGTTAAATAAATAAATGTATGTAGTTATAGTTGTTAAAAGTATTTAAGAATTGGAAGTTGGGATAGACTGAACATGAGAAAGTTGGTTTGGTGTCTCTAACTTGAAGAGTTCAAGATTTACAGTTGGTGAGTTCAATTATGCTAATTTATATAGTTATCGTTGATAGAAATTCTTTAAGCATATAAAGTTAGGAGAGCCTGAACATGAGAACATTGGTTTGGTATCTCTAGCTTCAATGGTTCAAGAGTAACTGTTAGTGAGATACTTTATGCTAATTTATGCTAACTTATATAGTTCAAATTGATAGTTTTTAAGAATTAGAAGTTAGGATAGCCTCAACATCTAAAAGTTGGTTTGATGTGTCTATCTTGAACAGTTCAAGAGTTACAGTTCAACTCTTTCCAGACCGACAGCTCTTCAGAGACAGCTCCATAACACCATGGCTGTACTAAATGCCATGGGAAAAATAATGGGGACCGTAAAAATATCTGAACACTATGACGATTATGCGCCCACACACACACTCAATTACACGCTCTGCTTACACATACGGATGGACACACACACTTGATCTCGCTCTCTTCACTCACTTTCTCTCTCCTCTCCTCTCCCTCTCTTTTATTATCAAGAACTTCTCTATAATTCTATGTTTTTTGTTTGTCTTTCTTTTGTATGTCTTTGTCCACATGTTTACCTATGTTTACATCAAGCAATGGAAAGATATCAGAACAGGGATGTTGGGGAATAATAGCATATTGTACGGGATACATTTGTACTGTAGTGAAGCCAACTCTGTAGTAATGCAATGTCTCTTTCATAATCATGTGAAACGTCAATTACTATGGAAATGCTGGGATGTGTTTTTCTACTAAAATGATGTTTAATGTAATTATGATGCAACTATGATGGTGATACGATATGGATTACAATTATTATGCTGAATATTAAGGCCATATTCACTTCATGTTACAAACATAGACACTCAACCATGCAAATTGGCTTGGTAATTATTTATTTGGACATCACACATATAATCGTACTCTTATCCAGAAATCATACACACATCCAATATCACACACGTAGTATCCTGACCCATATTTTTTGTTTTACATCTGTGGCACTGGCTCACAGGCAAACAGGCAAGGGAATAAAAAGAGATCAAAAATAACAAAAAGAGTTGTGTTTCCAGCAAACTGACTTTTTGTGGATAAAAGGCTGTGCGTGATGACGTAGTGCACATACAAAATAATTTTACCATTAAATTCCCATGAATGAAAAATACAAGTTAAATGGGTTTCCATATTTCCATCTCTACTGATGGTTTGTCACAAAAACTGCGCCCACTCTGGTCTTGGAACATACGCTCTAGCCAACAGCTTGCAGATACAGTGCGGGTTGGCTACCTACATTATGAAATTATTATGGATAAGAGTGATATTATTTGTATTTGACAAATGGCAACCAAGCATCAATCATGTCACCAGAATAACACCCTCGATATTTATTGGAAAGACACGTCAAGCTTGCACCTTGCACATTTACCACCCTGTGAAGTTCATAATTTATTTAATCTGTAGCCGAATAAACGGCATTCTTTCCCAAATCACAGTGGGTAGACCACACGGCATTTCATCACGTGACTCCACGTTTACTTCGATAGGATGGTTATTATGTAATTTCCACTGGCATTTCTCACGTTATTAATTTTGCCGACAGAGATCCCACAATGTCGAACGAACAAATTGTCTGTCTGCATTTATAAAATTGTACATGCATTTTATGTTTCCATCAGCCCAGTCGTGAATTTTTTTAAAGCTTCAGGTAATTCATCCACATACAAGTTTTTGTCATTTTTTTAATATAATATATTTTTGGGGGGTTGTTTAAAAAATATATATATGCATTTATTTATTGCAACAATAATAACAATATTACACATCATGAAATGGTTGGATGGGAACGTGGTTTGTAGCTATGCCCAGCGATTTTTTGTCGACATTTAGTTCACATGGAAAACAGAATCGACAATTGCCTGCTAGGGTGTGTTTCTATTTAGGCCTAACTGTCTTGTGTCGATAAAAAAAGAGCTGGACATAATGATGTCACACCTATGAAAAAGAACAGCTTAAGCAAAAACCTACAGTGTCAAATAAAAATGCAGTTGTTGACCAATTTACTACCAATTTACTACCAATTTAGACAAATTGCGCATTAATAAATTGGCGACAGCCTGTATGCCCTCCCACCTATCTGTTTCAAGTCTTAGGTAGCCCGCAAAAGCCAGCATGGATAGAATGCAATAATTGGCTAATATTTGCAATATTCTAATAATTTTCATGTGCCAACATATCGCCAAGGTCCATGCCATTGTGAAACTTTCACTCCTGTAGATTTTGAATAATTGGATTGTGAAACTTGCCAGCCACCTAGACAAGCAGGGAAGCCATTCAGGCATTTTTGAAAGGCAGGACAATTGTTGTCCTGCAAAGAAACGTCATTTTTATAGTTGACTTTTTTTATTTTGCTAGCAGTAGGCATTTAGAATTAAATGGGGAGTGGATTTTATAGTTACGTGATTACATCATGTGCCCTGCGTACCTTCAAATGTATTCGGCAATCATAATTCATTAGAAAAACACATTTTCGCCATAATTTGCCTCAGTAAAAAAAGTTTGACAAAATAAAAATTCACACTTGTCAAATGGATTAAAATGTTTTCGATCTTTAGAAAATGTCTCCTATATCTTTGTTTCCGTTACAAGTCGCAATGATTAATTTTTGGGGGGTCAATCGGTCAATGGAAACCTGCCTGTAGCTTCCATCCAATTGGCGATAGATTTTCATGTGAATACTTTAGAATCGGCAGAAAGAAAATATGAGCATTTCCAACCGTTGGTATTTCCACAAAATTGACTTGTTGTGGATAAAAATCAGTGATAGCACACACAAAATGTAGCCTATTTTTTCGCTGAAGTATTCTTGTACCGAATAAAAATCTAATGTTCAATGGGTTTCCATCGCATTTTCAACTCTACAATAGTTTTGTCATAAAAACTGTTGTGTTAAATAGAAAATGTGCCTACTCTGGTTTTGGAACCTGCGCTCTGACTAACAGCTCACAGATACAGTGCGGTGTGGTTAGTCTGTGAAGGTTGTCTAGTCTACATTATGAGATTATTATGGATAAGAGTGATAATATTTGTATTTGTCAAACAGCAGTCAAGACAGAATAAGACCCCAGAATAAGACCCTCCATATTTATTGATTAAGGTTTTCACTTTCTGTACAATAGAAGATGTTTAAACCCAGACAGCTTTTAGGGAAACACTTGTGACCTCTCTTTGAGTTAAACCCTGGAAGAAGAGTAGCCAGCTGCAGTGGAGGCCTGGGCGGTGGGGCTTTGAGCCCCACATTTTTAGCAATATATATATAATTATACTTTTTTGGGGGGCTTGCCTATTTTGGCATAAAAAAATATATATCAATGAGTTAATAAAGCCGCATACACTCTTTTTTTGTTTTCTTGAGTAAGGCAGCTCCAAAATGCCGGTGTTTTAGCCTAGCTCAGTGCTTTCTGTGGTGGTGGGGCGAGCCAGCAAAAAATAGGAGCGTTGCGCCGTGATTGGCTCTGTGTTCTGTCACTCATGGGGACACTATGTCATTGCGAAGTTAATGTCCTTAGTAAGGGTAGACATCTTTGGGTCCTGCCATAGAGTTTTATTACAAGTGCCCTTCCAAGAAGCCTCAAGGTCATTGGCCACAGATAAAATTACATCAAATCGCATTATATGTACAGTAGCATTGATTGGACTGATCATGTCAACATCTTACTTAGCTAGCAGTCATCATCATGAATCAGTTTGACAATCTACTGTCAAATAATTTTTAATCCTTGTCATATGAAGAGAAATAATGAAGAGAAATTATAGATAAAAGGTATCGGTGCTCATCGGCCATTGGCCATAAAGATTGCACAGCAAGTTGGAAATGGCAAATTCAACAATGAGACGTTTGGCAGGAATCATTGGCTAACTGCAGGCAGTGCAAAGCAACCGGTAGCCTGCTATTCAAATATTTTTTTTTCTTCAGAGTTCCCCCCATAAATCCAGAGAATGCCAGACTTTGATGACAAAGTTTGATGACAAAACCCCCAAGTCAGAACAGTAGGCAAAATGAATAGATGAAAATAGACCAAATTATTAGGGTGAGGCACATGGGCTACTAACAGCTTACTACACAACATACGGTTAGTATTACTTTCTTAGCTACAGTATTACATATCTCCCTGGCATATTATATCATTTATACTGCAGCATACAATACCTTTTTTAACTCACCTTGTTGTGCTGTGCTCACTTGAACAGGAAGGTGACGTGGCATATTATTTTTTTTAAGTCAGTAAAATAGGCTGTATGAACTGTTTCGCTGCCAGACAAGGTTCCGCTGATAGCCAGTTGTAGCAGTGGTAAGGTGTTGGGACTGCTAGGACTTTTCTTGTGAAGGCGAACCTCATTCAACTATTGTGGCTATTCCTTGTGGCTAGCTTCACACAGTTGTCCTGCTCAGCTTGGAAGATGCTGCAGTCAGATGCACTGCGGTAAAAAATAACGCCAGACAGGGAGGGAGAAAGAAGTCTGTATTATTCGCAATGCCAGCCCGTGAGAAATATCCAGGGTCCTTTGATGCGTGGGATAATTTTTGCCACTCAAAAGAACAGCGCTTTATTAAATAATTTGTTGATCCTTCAGAAGGAAAGGATAGCCTACATTTTTCCCCGGGGAGCGGACAAATCGGGATAAGGAGCCTATTTTTTTCAGAAGGGACAACGTGAGGGCAGTCAAATGTGAGACAATGCAAAATATGATTATTTAAACCAAATAGTGCAATAAAACATTTACAGTGTTCCTAAAAAATATAGATATATAATTGGTATGTAGTTTATGTAGCCTAGGTCGTCTTTCATATGGCATGCAATTAATTATTAATGTAGCCTATTCTGTGGCATGCGATTTTACATTAGGCTATTTAGCCATAGACCTACAGTATCGACAGATTATTCAAATAAGCATAATATATCAACTAATTTCAAAGCTATGCCATCTTTAGTGGTGCACTGCCTTTATAACCATGTGAATATCATTTAGAACTAGGCCTATTATTCTAATAGAACATCAGACTACAGTTGGTATAAATAGCCTGTAAAGATAATAATAGCTCAGTGTAATTGATATTAAGACTTCAGGGAACTGATAATCCCAGGCCAGGGTGTAGATTTGTAAACACTTTGTGTCAACAAAGATCTGGAACAATAGAAAAATATGACCATAATCACAGCTATAGTTTAGCGATACACTGAGCTCCAAAAGTATTGGACAGTGACTAATTTTTTGGTTGTTTTGGCTTTGTACTCCAGCACTTTGGATTTGAAATTATACAATGACTATGAGGTTAAAGTGCAGACTGTCAGGGGTATTTTCATCCATATCGGGTGACCCGTTTAGGAATTACAGCATGTTTTGTACATGGTCACCCCATTTTATGGGACCTAAAGTATTGGGACAAATTCACTTATATGTGTATTAAAGTAGTCAAACGTTTAGTGTTTGGTCCCATATTCCTAGCATGCAATGATTACATCAAGCTTGTGACTTCAGATTATTTTGTGTCCAATATAAATGAATGGTGTGTGTAAATGTGGAGTCCCTTTTATTGTAAATAAGAATATAGTATGTTTTGTAAACCCTTCTACATTAATGTGGATGCTACCGTGATTACAGAGAATCCTGAATAACTATGTACAAAAAAGTGCTATAATTAAACGGTTCACCTGATTTGGATGAAAATACCTTCAAATTAAAGCTGACAGACTGCACTTTAACCTCATAGTCATTATATAATTTAAAATCCAAAGCGCTAGAGTACAGAGCCAAAACAACAACAAATGTGTGCTTGTTCTTCTGCTTGTTCTCTAGAAGGTCAGTTCTTAGCCTATTGGCGTTTAATAGTTTACACTTTATTAGTGTGAGTAATCATCCACTCAAAGGAACATTATTTAATTAAAATCAACAAGCTCCAGAGTCTTCCTATAACACTTTAATTGTAAACAAATATTCATGATAATACTTGCATGTATCCTCACTGTGCATGGAAACAGTAGCCTATGTAACAAAGTAAATTAATTAATGCAATAGTCTTTGATGAAAATATTTTTTTCCATTTAAAGAGAAGAGCATGGCACCAAGAGCATGGCACCAAGAGCATGGCACCAAGAGCATGGCACCAAGAGCATGGCACCAAGAGCATAGCACCAAGAGCATAGCACCAAGAGCATAGCACCAAGAGCATAGCACCAAGAGCATAGCACCACTTGCAATGCCAGGATGGTGGGTTCCATTCCCGGGACCACCAGTGAGTAAAATGTATGCATGCATGTCTGTAAATTGCTTTGGATAAAAGCATCTGCTTGATGACATATATTTTGATTATTATTTTATTAAGTGTTAGTTTAAGTATTTTATCATGTCAAATGTAATATTGAAGGTGTTGGGACTTCTATTGTTGTTATTTCTAAGGTAATTTTGGAGGAAGCAACTTCAGTCCCTACCATTTCTTACTTTGCTCAAACAACGTCTTCCTGGATAACATCTCAAAGGAATATCTTACAGTCAAGTGTTCAAAGAAGAGCCTTTTTTAGGCTTCTCAGCCCTAGGATCTGTACTTTCATTGCTACATTACACTTAAGGACATGTCTGCTGTGCGACTGCTGCTCCTGTTTCTGCTTTGTTCCCATTTTGGTAAGTGGAGTTGACCACCGTTGTGGATTGACCATTTGTGTATAGTCACATCTTTCAGTATATGGATATTCTTCAGTGTACTATTGAATTATGAATCAACCCATTTCTACAACCAAAATGTTAAGCACTAATAGCATGTCTTCTCTCTTCTGTATCAAGTGTCCCTGTGCCATGGGGCCTGTTCAGAGGTGGACTCGGACACTGAGGCCGTTGCAGGCAAAGGGTTCAAACTGGGCTGCATCTCCTGTAAGATGAGGCCTGAGGTGGAGGCTTCTGCCACGGTCAACTGGTATTTCAAGGCCAAAGGGGAAGCTGAATTTGCTCATGTGAGTATCTGAGATGGATTATGATTGCTATAGTAGTCCAAATTGCTGCCACAGCAGTAGATTGTAGGATTACGCTTCAATCACACCGACAGCGTCATGGCAGATTGGTTTACGTTGTCCTTTAGACAAACCTGTCTTACTCCGTATGGTCCAGAGCCCATCCTTAAGCCCACAACCACAAGGCACAACACACAAAGGTTTGCACGCTTACATGCACATGCACACACGCACGCACATACCACAATGCCCAACCACATAATATGGCAGAGTGCTGCGTGCAGTTCAGATAGAATCAATCTGGATGACATTTTAGATCTCAGAGATCACTAGGGCCACTGGGACAGCCGATAGGCAGATACAGTGCATTCGGAAAGTATTCAGACCCCTTGACATATTCCACATTTTGTTACGTTACAGCCTCGTTCTAAAATTTATAAAATATGTTTTCCCCCTCATCAATCTACACACAATACCCCATAATGACAAAGCAAAAACAGGTTTAGAATATTTTTTGCAAATGTATAAAAATGTTTACATTAATTACTTATTTATTCAGACCCTTTGCTATGAGACTCGAAAATGAGATCAGGCGCATCCTGTTTCCAATGATCGTCGTTGAGATGTTTCTACAACTTGATTGGAGTCCACCTGCGGTAAATTCAATTGCTTGGACATGATTTGGAAAGGCACAAAACTGTCTATATAAGGTTGACAGTGGATGTCAGAGCAAAAACCAAGCTATGAGGTTGAAGGAATTGTCCATAGAGCAAAACACCAGTCTCAACGTCAATAGTGAAGAGGCGACTCCAGGATGCAGGCATTCTAGGCAGAGCTCCTCTGTCCAGTGTCTGTGTTCCTTTGCCCATCTTAATATTTTATTTTTATTGGCCAGTCTGAGATATGGCTTTTTCTTTGCAACTCTGCCTAGAAGGCAAGCATCCCTGAGTCGCCTCTTGACGTTGAGACTGGTGTTTTGCGGATACTATTTAATGAAGCTGCCAGTAAAAAAAAAAAAAAAAAAAAAATCTATTTCACCTTTATTTAACCAGGTAGGCTAGTTGAGAACAAGTTCTCATTTGCGACACAAACAACAACACAGAGTTACGCATGGAATAAACAAGCGTACAGTCAATAACACAATAGAAAAATAAGTCTATATACAGTGTGTGCAAATGGCGTGAGGAGGAAAGGCAATAAATAGGCCATTACAATTTAGCAAATTAACATGGGAGTGATAGATGAGCAGATGGTGATGTGCAAGTGGAAATACTGGTGTGCAAAAGAGCAGAAAAGTAAATAAAACAATATGGGGATGAGGTAGTGAGATTGGGTGGGCTATGTATAGCTGCAGTGATCGGTTAGCTGCTCAGATAGCTGATGTTTAAAGTTAGTGAGGGAGATTTAAGTGTCCAGCTTCAGTGATTTTTGCAATTCGTTCCAGTCATTGGCAGCAGAGAACTGGAAGGAAAGGCGGCCAAAGGAAGTGTTGGCTTTGGGGATGACCAGTGAGATATACCTGCTGGAGCTCGTGCTATGGGTGGATGTTGTTATCATGACCAGTGAGCTGAGATAAGGAGGAGCTTTAGATGACCTGGAGCCAGTGGGTCTGGCGACGAATATGGAGCGAGGGCCAGCCGACTAGAGCATACAGGTTGCAGTGGTGGGTGGTATAAGGGGCTTTGGTAACGAAACGGATGGCACTGTGATAGACTGCATCCAGTTTGCTAAGTAGAGTATTGGAAGCTATTTTGTAAATTACATCGCCGAAGTCGAGGATCGGTAGGATAGTCAGTTTTACAAGTGTATGTTTGGCGGCGTGAGTGAAGTCAGAACTGTTCAGAGTAGTGATGCTAGTCAGGCAGGCGGGTGCGGGCAGCGAACGGTTGAAAGCATGCATTTGGTTTTTCTAGCATTTAAGAGCAGTTGGAGGCCATGGAAGGAGTGTTGTATGAAGCTCATTTGGAGGTTAGTTAACACAGTGTCCAAAGAAGGGCCAGATGTATACAGAATGGTGTCGTCTGCTTAGAAGTCTGCTTAGAAGTGGATCAGGGAATCACCCGCAGCAAGAGCGACATCGTTGATATATACAGAGAAAAGAGTCGGCCTGAGAATTGAACCCATGTGGTACCCCCATAGAGACTGCCAGAGGTCCTGACAACAGGCCCTCCGATTTGATACACTGTCTGAGAAGTAGTTGGTGAACCAGGCAATGCAGTCATTTGAGAAAGCAAGGCTGTTGAGTCTGCCGATAAGAATACGGTGATTGACAGAGCCGAAAGCCCTTGGCCAGGTCGATGAAAACGGCTGCACAGTACTGTCTTTTATCTATGGCGGTTATGATATTGTTTAGTACCTTGAGTGTGGCTGAGGTGCACCCATGACCAGCTCGATAACTGGATTGCACACTGGAGAAGGTACTGTGGTATTCGAAATGATCTGTTTATTAACTTGGCTTTCGAAAACTTTAGAAAGGCAGGGCAGGATGGATATAGGTCTATAACAGTTTGGGTCTGGAGTGTCACTCCGTTTGAAGTGGGGAATGACCGCGGCAGCTTTTCAATCTTTAGGGATCTTGGACAATTTGAAAGAGAGGTTGAACAGACTGGTAATAGGGTTGCAACAATGGCGGTGGATAATTTTAGAAAGGGAGGGTCCAGATTGTCTAGCCCAGCTGATTTGTACGGGTCCAGGTTTTGCAGCTCTTTCAGAACATCTGCTATCTGGATTTGGGTGAAGGAGAGGCTGGGGAGGCTTGGGCATGTAGCTGCGGGGGGTGGGTGCTGTTGGCCGGGGTTGGTGTAACGAGGAGGAAAGCATGGCCAGACGTAGAGAAATGCTTATTGAAATTCTCAATTATCGTGGATTATCGTGGTGACAGTGTTACCTAGCCTCAGTGCAGTGGGCAGCTGGGAGGAGGTGCTCTTATTCTCCATGGACTTTACAGTGTCCCAGAACTTTTTTGAGTTTGTGCTACAGGATGCAAATATCTGTTTGAAAAAGCTAGCCTTAGCTTACCTAACTGCTTGTGTATATTGGTTCCTAACTTCCCTGAAAAGTTGCATATCACAGGGGCAATTCGATGCTAATGCAGAATGCAGGATGTTTTTATGCTGGTCGAGGACAGTCAGGTCTGGATTGAGCCAAGGGAATCTGTTCTTAGTTCTACATTTTTTGAAAGGGGCATGCTCATTTAAAATGGTGAGGAAATTACTTTTAAAGAATGACCAGGCATCCTCGACTGACGGGATGAGGCCAATATCCTTCCAGGATACCCGGGCCAGGTTGATTAGAAAGGCCTGCTCGCAGAAGTGTTTTAGGGAGCGTTTGACAGTGATGAGGGATGGTCGTTTGACCGAGCACCCATAGCGGATGCAGGCAATGAGGCAGTGATCACTGAGACCCTGAAAACAGCAGAGGTGTATTTGGAGGGCCAGTTGGTCAGGATGATATCTATGAAGGTGCCCATGTTTACGGATTTAGGGTTGTACCTTATGGGTTCCTTGATAATTTGTGTGAGATTGAGGGCATTTAGCTTAGATTGTAGGACGGCCGGGGTGTTAAGCATATTCCAGTTTAGGTCACCTAACAGAACAAACTCTGAAGATAGATGGGGGCCAATCAATTCAAATATGGTGTCCAGGGCACAGCTGGGAGCTGAGGGGGGTCTATAACAGGTGGCAACAGTGAGAGATTTATTTCTGGAGAGATACATTTTTTAAATTAGAAGCTCAAACTATTTGGGCATAGACCTGGAAAGTATGACAGAAAGTATGCAGGTTATCTCTGGAGTAGATTGCCACTCCTCCCCCTTTGGCAGTTCTATCTTAATGGAAAAGGTTGTAGTTGGGTATGGAAATCTCAGAATTTTTGGTGTCCTTCCTATGCCAGGATTCAGACACGGCAAGGACATCAGGGTTGGCGGAGT